>NC_060252.1:36818126-37418126 GCF_921293095.1 Ischnura elegans | reverse complement strand
CGCAGCGGTTGGTAGATGCGAGGTTATACACGGACTGCTACCGCTGGGAAGAAATCGAACGACCTTACAAGGTCATTGAACCGCGGGGAAAAGCAAGCCGACGGGAAACAGATTGTTCCAGAGATCTGAGATACCTGCCAGTGCATTTCGTATAGAAACCTGAGGAAATGATTTTCTTGTCCTATAGGCGAAGGCTTAACTAATAACCAAAAGGACGTGGGTTTCGCCGCAATAGCTGTTTGAGCCATTTACTTCGGATCGATGTTGCATGCTTCAGGAAACAAGTCCTCACTAGATGGAGGCTTACAGTACGGGAAAAAAGGATGAAACAACTAAGTTAACTTGCGCATGTCTCTTTGAGACCTTCACTGTCTTACTTTTCACCAGTAATTTTACGTTCCTTGAGACTCGTCCATATCCATGTTCCCGAATGTTAAAAACATCAAAAAAAAAAAAATTAATTTATACTGAAAAAAATGTCATAGCCATAGAGGCTCAGCCTTCATAACTGATGAATACCCTTTTTGTTTAATTACCACGGATTATAATATTAGTGATGGTTTTCATCGGACGAGTAAATGCGGGTAATTGATATTTTCTCAGGCTTTTGAATGATGTAGATATTGTATTTTAAAATGTTGTATACGATTTGAAAAAATTGGACAGATAAAATATGCAAAATATCTATCATTTTAAAATGCATTCGCACATTACCATGGAGTAAATAAATCGATGTTTTATTGAAATATAACAAAAATGCCAAAGAAGGAGTTTTATCTTCACAAAATCAGCCGCAAAGTATGCATTCACGTTCATTCTACCGGGCCTCCTCGATGGATGAACCTATTCTAATCAACAAATAATTATCGTATAGTAGCGTTTATGTTAGCGTTTTAATTAAAAGAGATTTTTAACTTCCAGATCTGACCGGAAGCGGGTAGTTCGCGTCCTCTTTTTTTTTTAGATTATCCTTAATTGTATACTTCTTTCAGATCATAAGTGTAGTTTACGGTTGTAGATTTCTAGGATTCGAGCATATAGCATACTTTACTATGCGAAACCCCAAGCAAAAGAATCTCTACGTCCTGTTAGAGTTAGCGCACCTCTATTTCCTTCTAGCAATTTGCAGTCGTGTTTAAAAATAATTGCATAAAAATGCATGACTTATTTTTTACTTATTTTACGAACTGGGGCAGTTTTAAGCAGGTATGTATGAACAGAAAGGTGGAGAAAAATTGTGTTGTGAAATCGTAACTCCGGATAGCTGATGCCAGTAGGAATTAAAATTATCAATGATGTTCAGGTCGAAAACGAATAATTTTTAAACTACAGAAACTTTGAGCCAAGCGCTCCGATTGGCCGCGAGTTTACCCAGTTTCCGTAAGCATTCGAAGTAATGATTTGTCCTGTGCACCCGGCAACAGAGCAAAATCGCGACAAATCGGAGCGCTTGGCTCAAAGTTTCTGTAGTTTATCCAGGGTTATAATATCGTGAAACAATTTTTTTCTCCAACTTATATAGCCGTAATGTAGAACACCCTCTTACAATCAGGGATGGCAAGTGAAACGAAACGAAAATGTTTCGTTTCGACCCGGGACGAAACTTTACTCCCGGGAACGAAACTTAAATTAATCGAAACTCCACCGCTCATGGTTAAGTTTCGATCCGAGAAATTGAGTGGAGGGGGATAAGAGGGAATAGTTTCGACCCATTTACAACCCACGTTTGATATGCGTGCTATGCGAGGGGTTAAATCATCCAGCTTAAAAATCGAATTGCCTGTTAACATTCACCATTCTACTATTATTGGTAAAAATCATTTCATTCAACCACACTTGGAACTCATTGTGTGGGTCGAAATTAAATTATTTGAAGGTGAAAAACGTGGTTATGGTGAAGCATTATCTGTGTTTCGTTTCGTCCCAGAGTTTTAGTTAAGTTTCGACCCGAAGTAGTTTTGACTCTGATTTCGTTTCGACCCGGAGTTTAGCTCCCTGAGTTTAAATCCGTTTCGTTTCTACACTGCGCTTCCGGGAACGAAACTAATGAAATTTTACTGGTTTTGACTTTCGTTTCGTTTCACTTCCCATACGGCACAGAATCCTCCGTATCTAATTCGTATGCACATAGTATCCATTGAATATCGCCCCATCGCTTTTCGTCAATTGATACTATCTGCATACGAATTAGATACGGAGGATTCTGTGCCGTCTGGGTTGCCATCCCTGCTTACAACTGTCATGTACGTGGTAGTAATGTTGGTAGCTTCACGCAGGAATAAATTTTGAGTTGCCAAAAGCTAACACGTCAACTTTGATATTACGTGCGTAGGTATTGTACACTTTTAAGACTCAAAAGCAAAAAAAACATCTATCAAGTTACTTCTCTAAGTCACGAGAAGTTATTCCAAACCTGCTGCGTGAACATCAGGATGAAGCGGTCGTTACCTTTGACCCTAAATCGAAATTTCATTCATGAATCAGGAGGGTAGGAGTCGCGAGCAAAATATATTCATGGCGAAAGAAAAATGGATTTACGTTCCGCCATTCACTGGTGAGTTCAAATAAAAATTTCGCGAAAGTTGGCGCCCATTTGAAAAGCTTGCGGATTCAGCGGAGTTATTTCCAGGTGAGTGGGGTAATTCTACGCATAACCCAAGATAATTAGGAGTAAATGGCGAGTGAACTCCCTGGAGAGGAATGAGGATTACCATCACGCTCTTTTGTCGCGGTTTAAGGTTTAAATCATCGTCAAATTAGTTACTTAATCCGAATGTAGCTTTAATATCAAAAGGAGCAACTTGCGAGAGGCTTGTCGATAAGCTTCAGCACTGTGTTTTTTCTCCTCATTTACAGCTCTGATACAAGTAATCTGTCAAAGTGCGTACACATGATCAAAACTAGGGGGGGGGGGGGGGCAAGCCATGGTTATTCAAGTTGTAGGTAAGATTTAAGCTTGGAAAAGGTGAATGAAATCGAAATTTAAAAAAAACTGTAACAGCTCTTTATTAGTTTTTAAAATTATTTGCTTGAAAAAATATTATTTTCCTTAAAGACATTTGCGATTTTTGCTTCTAGGGGGGGGGGGGCTCCCCCCTCCTGCCCCTCGCTGGGTACGCCCATGAATCTGTCGGTAAATATATTACTTTTGGTATTTGCGTAATTTTTAATTTTTTTATACTGACCGAAAAAATTAAATGAGTTAATTCTTCATTCCGGAAAACATGAAGGTTCTCTCTCTTTCAATATTCTAAATGTCAACGCCATTACTTTCCGCAAAAGTCGCTCTATGCAACATTCACTGCCCTGCATTTAATAGAACGAGCAAGCTACTTAGACGAACTTGTTTGGATTTACGTGGGGAGAGACCGGTAGTAGAGGTCGCCAGCTCCATAATGGATCAGTGGAATTGAGGTCAGGGAGGAATAATGCAGAGAAACGGAGTGGGGGTTGAAAACAAGATTAGCATAGCACGTAGGAACCTGTGCTGAGCATCATGAATAGAAATTCGCACCTATATATTTTGCACAACCCACCAAACATCTCGCACGTATCTCAAATCTTGAACAAAACATGCATGTACTCGCGCTGTTTATAATTCATTGTAAAGTCAATATGTCAATCTGAATGTAGACTTAGCATCGATAGGAGATTCTTACGAGGGGCATAAATTTCAGGTGCGCACATGATAAATAAGGTCACAATAGAGAATGCAACAACCCAAACCAATCATCTAAAGACAGTTCTGGTCTCGATGATGGCAGGACCCGCCGTCTATTCCCGGGGTCGCGGGTTCGAGTCTCGCCTGAGCCATTGTACACTCAGGGCATAGATTTTCTGCGAATTCCCGGTTACTTCTTTCCTCAAAGAAGCCGCGGACTAAAAGCCATAGACAGACCTGAATCTTAAGGGTTATTAATACCACCAAGATCGTTCGGAAGAAAAACAATTTCCGGGAATAGAGTAGGTGAGGTGGCATGAATATGTTGGCTTAATCGCTAATGCAGGCGGTATGGGTTTAAGTCACGCGGGTAGAGGTAAATTTTCATGTGGGTACCCGTTCCTTCTTGTGTAGTACGAGGACTGAGGAGGGCTCAGAGTAAACGTCCTATTAGCGATTTAGATTGAAAGGGCAAAATCCGAGATCACGCGGTGGATTTGATGGGTCTGATAAGCTAACTACGGCGATATTTTGTTTGTTTCTATGCTGCTTATTTGGATGGGAAATTTTGTTTCCTTTGTATTTAATACACACGAAGAAGGAGAAGTATAAGGATTTTGAGAAAATATATTTACAAGTATTTTATTTGCTAACTTTTTCCATTCCCCATAATAACGCTAATGATGGGATTGCTGTTGGCCACTCTTTTTGGTACCGCCCAGCCACCTTGAGTTTTCTTGTGCGTGAAGAGATAATATTCTTTGGTGCAGGGTGGATACGTCAAGTTCAACGCTCTGTTCAAAACAAAATAAACAAAAACCGGTAAATATTCCTGACGTTAACGGCGCACAAACTGATACATTTGTTCATTTGCAACAATACCTCGCATTCTTTAAAGGCCTGGTTACACGGTACATTAGAATGTACAAGATTCTGTACATTTTTCTGAATGGTTTTCTGAACAGATTCTTGTACATTCTCATGGACATGATCCACGAGTAGGTGGTTACACGGTACATTTTTTCGGACATTTTTTCGTACATTTTGAAATGCGCAACAAATTATTTCAACTTCAAATATAAACCAATGGGGAACATGCAAACTTTTTTAAAAGTACTAGAACAATAAGATACTTACCTCAAATGTACTTGCCGAAAATTTCGCGGATGAATAATGTTTTACAGCTGAGATATGAGTCATTAAAAATAACCTTCATCGACTGTTTGAAAACACGTGACGGAGCGTGCGCACGTTACATCACGGCACGGTATCCACTGATGACAGGCCTAGGAAGTGGATAGAAAAACTGTCTATGTGGGGCCTCAAACGCATATTTGGCGAATATAATTGCTGTTTTAACATCAAACTTCGGATTGTGAATATTTTGGGTTGCCAAGGCGTTGTTGAAATAAATAAAGGCGATTGTTTGGGGAGCTTTGGAAAGATTTAATCCAAATAAGTTGATTGCAGATTGTGATCTACGTTACACACCTACATCATTTGCTTAATGCAGTAAGTGTATTGCAGCATGGACCTTCAATAGAAAAACGTGTGAAAACCATATAAATCGTGTATCCCATAAAACCATATAAAGTGCTCCGTCGTCTATTTACTCGCCGGAGAAGTTTTTTGCTTGTGTTCGAAAGGACAAAAATAAGAGGAATAAGTGGTCAATGATTCACAGAACGGAGTCAAATACATTATCTATATTGTCAAAGGGATATCCTCAACGTAAGTACACTCTTAAATCATGGTTACCGCAGGATTTTATCAAGTTACTTATTTCACTTTGTAAACAACTCTATAAATGTACCTATCATTCTACCCATTGCAGGATAAAATTAAAAGGAAAGTGGCTGTTTACGAGAATAAATACTGATTACGATTTAGCCACGGAGAAAAATAAGGAATCTAAGGGGCGGCCGGCCTCTCCTCGAAAGGAGCCCCTAACAAGGAATATTCACGAAGTGTCTTTCGCCGATATCGTTCAAATTTTGTTGGATAGTAGTGTTCCATAATACAAGCACATTTTAAAATTTTCTCGCGCCCTCCCTAGTAGCACAAGAAATGTTGAGCATATGCTCAGATTATGTCAGGGAAATATGTTTTGCACACAACATTAGCATATGCTGAAAATATGTTCAGCAGATGTTTACAACCACATGTTTTCAACATATGCTCGAAATATTTCCAGCATATGTTCAGACGATGTGTTGAGCATATTTTCATAGAAATATGCTGCACATGTGTTCAACAAAATATGTTGAGCATATATGCGTAGACATATGCTCCACATGTTTTCAACGAAATATGTTGAGCATATATACGTAGACATATGCTCCACATGTGTTCAACGAAATATGTTGATCATATTTTCAAGAAAATATCTATGCGTTCTGAGAAATATTTCGTCGACAAATCAGCGATCAGGATTCGAATACTGCATGCTAGTTTTATCATTAATGTAAAGGAATATATCTAGTTCTAGTTTATTCTAATTCAAGTATATCAATTCATAATTTTAACCAAGGCCCTGATTTTAACACTTTAAAAATAATTGAAGAGCGAGACGCATGCGTCGACGTTGTTGTGTGTGTTCATGTTGCTATGATTTCATTGCTCAAATCGCACGTTGTTTACGTTACTTTATACAAGAGGAGAGAGCCCAGTTACCTCGGAATCATCTAGAAGCATGAAATGTAAGTACATTGGTAGATAAATATATGAAATTACTATTTTACAATTAGTACTAACTGTTCTTGTGTGATATCGTAAAAGTTCTCAATCGCTGTTTATGAACGGATGAATGTATGATATTACTATTTTAGTTCTGACTGTTCTTGTGTGGTATGGTAAAAGTTCTCAATGGCTATTTATGAACTGAATTGTGGTCATAAATGCCGTATTATGTTATTCCTGCCCAATGTAAATACTTGGATCGAATATGATGCATGTAACCGAGTGAGTGCGAAAATGTTCGATCGAAATCAATCATAGCCACAATAAAATGTGAAGGAAGTAATAAATTCTTGGTCAAGGCTTAGAGCCTGTTCTAATTTCGTTTGTGAATCTATTCATAAACTCTTTTTTTGTTCATGCTAATATTGTAACAAGGCCATAAAATTATGATAACAGCACCATTTCATGAATGCTAAACTAATCGCTGGATGATGAATTAGCCCTCTAGAGCTCTTTCATGGTATCATTTTGAGGCATAATTAACTAATTTGTAACCAAGTATCATTAACGAACTTATTTTGTGAATAACTGTCGCAGCGAAGTGCTAACAGTAAATATGAGTAGTCTCGACTAGGAATCATGTTAACACAGTTGCACTCTGATATGAGGGAACGAAACAAAGAATTGGCATGGGTAACCCATGGGGATGGCTCAAAAGGAGTGCATGATACGTACTATCGTTAGTTTTTCCATCAGATTACTAAAAATTTACTTTAGCACTTAGGCGATTCACTCAGAAGTAAGGGGACAAAAATAATCGAGTTTATATGCAGTATCTACAGTATTCCTGTGGTTCGTGCCTCAAATACTAGCCAAATCTGGCATATATATTGCTTGGGTTTCACGGATTTCAAGACATACACCATATGCGCATTGGTATTTATAATTTCATGGACAATTAGAGACCAAAGTCACATAATGTGTATCTTAAGCGATTTTTTATGGAATATAAGGCTCCACATTATAGTGGAATTAAATTTAATGTCGTTGTCAATTGAACCGTTTGTTCTGTTAAACATGATACTCTCAGGTTCATCATAATTTTCTTGCTTTCCATATTTCATTACATATTTTAAGCAATGCAAAATCTGTTAATGAGAAATGTCTGTTTAGTCATGCAAAAAAATGACATTTTTATTTTTTGAAGAACTTCACCCTCTTGCATGGAAATGAATCGGTGTCTTAAAATGTTCATGACCTCACTAATCTATTAGTATTATCTTCATCTAGCTCTCAATAATTGTATTATGTTGATGGACTTACATGGAAATGTATTGTAGGATTATTGATATTTAAGACCAATGTATATACACTAGCTGACATGAATAACTTTTACATTACATATTGTGTGAACTTATGATGCAATACTTCCCTTACTGCTACTTCCTCTCCTTAGTCTGTCTCATGCAAATTTTAAATTTTGCAACTTAATGTTAATTTACCATTCATGAAAGATGTCAATATTCACCATTTTCAGGTTAAAGAAGTAATAATTTTTTGCTGTTTAGTGCTTGTTTAGTGGATAAATATTGATTTCTGTTTATTTTAATCTACAGATGCTCTCCACTCTTGTCTTATGTTTAGCAGTGCTGATAAATGTGCCTTTCTTGAGTTAACTGGGGAGTGGCTATGATGGTCGTGCTGCCTGAAGAAGACTGAGAGAAATCAAGGAAAAGAATAGGATTGAAATATTTGTTGATAATGTTAAATGCTTATGTTTTTTTATTAGAATAAATCTACTTCATTATCAAATTGCAGAACTATGTCATACTTGATTCTCCTATTATATCCTATGTAATCCATTATCTACCAATTGATTACATATTCCGTAGGAGCTCCATCAAAGGATAAAGTGGCAGTAGACTTTAATAATTACAAATAATTTGGGCTAAAGCATTATAGTGGCTCATGATACCACCTATGTATCAATATTCTTATTAATGTTACTAAAACATGCCTTAGCCCTTTTCCTTGTTCGTTCAATCTTTCGTACGTTGTAATCTAGCAGTGTGGAGTGTAATGCTTTCAGATGCACATGTGCAGTGGAGCTGGTGAGAGCTGTACGATGACGGGGCTAAAGAGGATGTTGAAGGGTTAGACAACATGATAATCAGTACCATCAATGCTTTATTCTGTCGAATGCTTATCATTTATAAATTTTAAATTAACATTGGCGATTTCAAATCCTTGACCAAATTTAGTTGTATTAATGATTAAACATTTTCAATTTAAAGTGATAATCTGATAACTTGAGTGAATGCAATGTGTAGGTCTGACATCATGCCCTAAGTCCACAGTGAAAGGCAGGAGCGGTAAAAAGGAGAGAATTTGTGCATCTATAGGTATTGCAAGGTTGTAAGGGAATACTTTTCATAAGGGGGATAAATGGATGCAACCTCACCCTAGTGAAAATCTCCATAGGATTTCTTTTTCCTTTAGTAATTTGACAATGGGAAATGATTGTTCCTATAGGAAAATTTTAGGTTCCTATGGGAAAATAAAATTTTCCTGTAGGAACATAAAAATTTCCTATAGAAACAAATGTTTCCCATTGTCAAATTACTATTGGAAAAAAAATCCTGTAGATATTTTCACTAGGGTATGCTGAGCATATTTTGGGAGAATGATGGGCATATGTTAAAAACATATGTTGGGCATAATTGGAAACCATGCTGAGCATATGTTAAAAACATATGTTGAGCATAAGTGGGTAATATGCTGAGCATATGTTAAAAACATATGTTGAGCATGTGTGGAAAACATTCTGAGCATATGTTGAAAACTTGTGTTGAACATATGTTGAGCATATGCCTTGCCGGACATTTACATATGCTCAGCATGTGCTCAAATTGTGTTGAACACATCTTACATATGTGTTGAAAATGCCCTGAGCATACTCTGAACACAAATTGTGCTACTAGGGCTTAAGCCTTGTGATATAAAAAACAGGACATAATAAAGGCAGTTGAATTTTAGTCTTGAAAGCGAGTGTGTCGTGATTTCCCTCCATCCTTCTCCTGTGAATCGGCGCACGCTACAGGAATATACTAGAAATATGAGGCTTTTGGCAAGGTAAATTCAATATTTATTACTGCGATCCCCATAGCGTTCGCTGCATGTCAACGCAACACCTAAAATTTCGACTCGTTTTGCAGTCGGTCTTGATTCAAAAACAGGAACTCGAGTAAATACAGCGTAAATAGTACTTGAAACTTATTTCTTTGCCTATCACAGGCTTTTTTATGACCTTTTAACGATCATTTGGATCTCATTCTTGGACAATTCTCATACATTAATGGCCTTTCCATCTGATCATTCCTTTTACCCATCCCCTTTCTTGTGTTTTATTCTTTCGCTACCCATATCCAATCAGTGAGATATCCAAGTCAAGCAAGATCATATCAAATCCAAATAACTATCTGGGCCGTACGTAAACAAAGAAGTCGCCTATACAAGCCAGATGAAATGAATCTGACGTTTTCGTAGTCTGCCACCAGGTGACTCTGAGTTCAAATTGTATGATTGTCTGAATGAAATTAGAGCAGGCGTTCAGAAATTCATACATTCTTACATTTTGCGTGGTTACACGGTGCATTTTCACGTTCATTCTGAGATTCAGACATTCTCACATTTTCTTGTACATTCTCATGTACCGTGTAACCAGGCCTTAAATAACTTTTATCAAAATGCGGCTGATTCCACATTCAAGTCTCCTGTTGATACGTAAGTATGAGTCATCATGTGCGTTTGACAGAGGATAGTGTAATTACTTCCAATGTTGTGTTTAAAGAGGTCCTCTGACCTCAATTTGTACATGAACATTCAAATTAAATTTGTACATAAGACCCTGCCTTTTTTTCTACATTTTAAAATTAGAAACGCGCCTATCCCTAGCGGGGGAAGCCCGCTGGGAGCGGGCGCAGCACGCTCGTAAAATTTATTTCCTGTACGAGGTAAGTTAGCTTTTTCGCAGAGAATTCTCTTCTTTTAAGGCTTAGGACCATGTTTTTACGACGGATAGAACTTTTGACCGGGTGAATTTTTTGTAAGATATCTGACTTTTGGATTCTATTGGAAAAATATTCATTTAAAGTCTTTATTCTGGCAAATGGCTATATTTATCTCTTTTATCTGCTCACCAAATCCTTCCGCAATGGATAGATGAAGCGGTGAATAAGTTATTTACGAATGTAATCGATGTTCTTATACTAAGCATAATTCGACCGCAGAAATAATGACTGCCACAAATTCGGGAAATGGTGTCTAAACAGCGGTCGTGTACTAATTGCGTCTATAGCGATCTCATTAGATGAATCTGAGGAGTAAATGGAAGACGGACTCTAGGAAGAACAGGTGTGGTCAGAGAATGGGTTATGACACATTTTATCTCGCTTTTAATTGGTGTTATCACGTAAAAAGCGCACCTTGTAATCTTGGTTACTTTGGACTGGTCAACAGTCTGCGACAAGAGGAAGTGAAAACTTCTATTCATTGCATATTAACACCATCTTATCGTCTTTCTTAGGTACCTAAGAATTGCCCAGAAAATCCGAAGCTACCTCCATCTAAAGTCCGAAAATTTTACACCAATAATTCCACAGATGTTAAGTTTATACATTTGAGATCCAGGAAACTCCACAAGACTTTACCTTATAAATACTCAAGTTTGTATACCTTTAAAAATTCAAGAATATAGTGTGTTTTAAATGAATCATCAGTCTCCGAAAAAGAAAAACCTTTTCTTTGCCTGTAAGTCTCCGAAAATTTCTCGTTGCCTATTTTCCTCGTAAAAAGTTGGCGTGAAATGTAGAAATTTATCGTCCAAACTTTTCATTCAACTGCGAACGATAGTAACTTTGGAAATAAGAGAGCTCCTGAATATCAGGACTCAAATTATCTATGTTTCACTTTCAATATCATATAGTGACATATTAAAAAATATTGAGTAGTTATGTTTTCCTATCCTCTGTTAAAATAACGGAGTTAATAGTCATTATTGTAAACAAATTTATTTTAAACAGTCCGGCATCTCAGAACCGTGAAACAGTCTCAGGGTTATGCAGGAAAGTCGAGGGAAGGGAAAAGAGAGGCCAGTGGCGGATAAAGAGAGACTGCACCCTCATGCGTAATTTCAGGAAAAATTGAAAATATGGTAATTATTACGGTAGCTCTACAAAGGAAAATTTCCACTTCACCGGCTTAACAAATAAGGTTTAAAAATAATTGATGGATAAGTAAAAGCCACTTGTCTACGAATGTCAGTCACATTTCACATTGTCATATTGCTCACTGACGTGATAAACGGGAGTTGAAATTCTCCTCAAACTACCCAACAAGAAGCCAAATTACCTGTGATAAAAACTTTAAACTACCGCGAGTGGACCAATTTTTTTTACTATCACAATAAATTGAACTCGATTTTTCTGGCGCGAAATACGATGATAGGTCAAGCAGTAAGAGAAATATTGCATCTACAGCTAAATATAAAAAATAAATATCAGGTAAATATCTAGCTAAACGAAGCTTTTCACTCGATTATAGAATTCGAGGCCACCTTCCCTTTAGTTTTTGAGCAATGAATGATTTACGGACTGGACATTTTAGGAGAAAATACGTTAGTTCCCCGAAGATGGCGCCGTACTCGATTCATGTGGTGGAAAAAATTCCCAGCCAAAATACGTAACCTTCGACGAATATGTATATTTTTGTATCTAATTAACTTACATATCGTTTTATTGGAGGAATTTTCGAAAGACTTTTTGTTTAAAGTATACGTGAAATATAGCTTAATTTTTATTTGCATAGTTCACGTTGACAGGTAGGAATTGCCTAACGTAAAAGATAACCAATTTAATCTTAGGCTGAGAAGTGGAGAGGTACAGGTGAGGTATTACCTGGTGGACACCTGAACTTGTGACCCCGGAACGAGTTTTCAACAAATACAAGGAGCTGCAAGTCGAAGATGATGCAGCCGATGTCTCGGAGACGGAGGAGCCATCTTCTTCCGGACTCAGGAACTTCACTTTCTCTCGCCAGAGGTTCCACAGCGTCTGCGAACATAAAAAAGGTTTCGTAGAAACACGAGAATCACTTAATTCTCGACACTCCGCCAAGATGCAACAATATGCCAGTAGAATAATTCCACATTTTTAACCAAAAGCGTTTGATGTCGTGTTAGGTCATTAATCACAGAACGTACAATTGGTTCAAGAGAATAAGTGTTTTTAAAAAGTTAACTTCATATGGATGTTCTAAAAGGTAGAAAGGTAAAATGGCCAGAGCCATTTGTGGTATAGTAATCTTTCTGAAGGACATTCAGACGAAGTAAGCGTTACATTGTCATGTTGAGGTGGACCGGTTGTAAAATTTAAATGTGAAGATAATCCTCACCATTCAGTTAACGAAGAGAGTTAATTCCTCTGTGCGGGGCTAGAGAAAGCTAATTATAATCATTTGTCTTTCGCTGCGGGTGACCAGCATAAATGTATCAAAATATCTAGGGTTGAGTTTATTTCAGGAAATATAGTCTACGCTACGCCAAGACAGATTTTGGGAATGAAATACAATGATTAAATGTTATGAACCGTATAAATTTTCTTTTCCCATTAAAAGCTATTATTATTTTCCGTTTGAATTACCAATTTTGGATCTGATATCAATTGCTTTGATTATGCATGGATTTTCGAGAAAAAATATGCATTATTAATTAGGCATCATTATTAATTCAGGAATTAAGCAACAGCATACGCGTAACAAAACATTTATTAGTTATTTAACTTCGGTGCCACAGGTTTTTAATAGTATGCGGTTTCACTAATTGACGGGGAAAAGTTCGACTCCCGCAAATATGTACGGGTAATTTTTGCCCTGCACTATCAAATAGCATTTTAATCCTGTAAATGGCCAATATCCATTGACGAATGAACAGAGGCTATCAGAATAATAAATAGGGAAGGATGTCGATTTTTCAATTTAATCAAGTATTTTTTCACGCAATTTTGGCCCCGTATGGACAAAGCTAAATTCCTCCAAAGTGATATAAATATAGAAGCTCGATACATGCATAGGAAGACGAAGAAAGAGGTAGGATTGGATTCAATTCTCAGAAGCGTCTGCACTTTCTCAGACCGATTTAGCGCCAGTAAAAAATAACACGGAGCTTGGGTTGCTAGTATTCGGAGAGAGGAAGAAACGCAGAGCCCATTTTGTGGGAAAAAATTTTGTGGGACGTGAAAGAAGAGGTATTCCCGTTTCGTGGAAATAAAATGTTGCCATCGGTAAGAAGTCTACCTCTATCGAGACCAAATGCATAGTTGTACCCAAGCGTGAGTCGCTTTTGAAAACTTATTTAAAAAATGTTTGGATACACTTACTTTCGAATTGAATTCGAATTCTTATGGCCTTCACATTATCAAATTCCCTTCTTTGAACTTTATTCAAAAACCTCCATAATTTCCCATGATTAAAGATGCACAGACACTAGTTAAACGCCAATATATTTAGCATGCTAGATTACCTAATTCAATTCTCAAAATATTTTTTCCGTTTCTGCTCATATTATTTCTTTAGCGGCACGAGATGTTATACTGCTAGACGAAGTTCTTACAACTCAAGGGTGATGATAGTCGTGTTAGAGAAACAAGCCTGAAAACCAAGTGATGTTTCCCTCTGCAATGTAAAACCAAAATCCATTCTCATTTTACAAAATTTTCGAAGTATTTTTAAAATTTTGCACATCATGTAATTATAATGGAATCCATGTAATTTAAAGGTAATTGGAATAAAAAGGAGCCTAACTCCAAAAAATTACACGGTATAAATATATTTTTAGAAATGATTTCCCACAGCTGACAAAACAGGTAATAGATTGAACTAAAACCCGTTGATACGATAAACTATTTTTACAACCGGAACTAAGGTAATTAATGCCTATTTCCCCTTTAATGAATACCATTTTGAACTCTTTCTTTTTTATATTGATCGGTTTATTAAAATAATAAAGGAATATAAATAAAATTACTTTTAGCGCTGAAAGAGCGGGGTAAAATCCAAAATCATAATCTAATTCAGAGGTCTTGGATTTTTCCCGGCGTATTAGGTAGAGAAATTATTCTTAGGTTCTCCACCGGGTAAATTGACTGCATGTCTTCCGAATTTTCGAATAACAACACGTTCTACATCGTTTAAATACATCATCACCAAAAATAGCGGGAAAAGCAGAACAAGCCAGACCCAATCAGATAACGCGTGACACATAGACGCATACACCGGACCACCTTTCCTCCAGCATTCAGAAGATCCAATGAAGATGAAAGACAAGTCACTCTTCGAAACGTCGGGAGACATACGGCCAATTACCCGGTGGAGAGCCCGAGAATCCTTTCTGCTCACATTCTGGCTTGTCATAAAATAATGGTGCGATTTTGAACATGGTTTAAATGAAAACAGAATTACTTTCGGTTTATATTATTTTATTTTCGAATTTGTCGTCTCATACGTTTTCTTTGAATTATTAATAAATTTTAACAAATGCGCCCATAGTCACCCTACAAGAGAGAACCCGAAGTCGATATTAGCCTCCTCCCAACGAAAGGCACCAAGGGGGCCACGGCTTAACATCCCATCCGACGGACCGAGTGCTGTACTTGAAGTGCCCTCCACAAGGCACTCAGGCTGGGATCGGGCAGCCTCGGAAAAATATCTGCCACCCCATCCTTACTGTCTTCCAATTAATTTCTGAAATCGCACCATTACTTTATTATAACCTTGTATTTTAAACACTTCCAGACATAAGAGCTAAAGATGATTTATCTATTGTTTTATGGATAGCAGGTGCGGATCCAGGATTTCTCTCTCAGGGGGGGGGGGCATAAGCAAGGCCGTATCCAGGATTTTGCTCTGGGGGGCACAAGGATACCTCGTAATACAAAACGAAAGCAATGATAATGGGACAGTATTAAAAACTTTGCATATTTTTAAGGGCCTGGTGAGGGGGGGCACGTGCCCCCGTGCCCCCCCCCCAGATCCGCCTACGATGGATAGTATGTATTATGAATTATTGGAAACGGTCATTTCCAGATGGAATCGATGAAGTAACTTTTGGCCCCATTTTGCGAGATGTGGTTCAGCCGGTGGAGAATCCAAGAATCCTCTCTGCATCTAATTCAAATATTTTTGGGAATTTCCAACTTACCATACGATTTCGAAAGCCCCCCAACTCGAAGTACAGCACTTGTCCATTGCAGAGTCTCGCTTTGAGAGTGTGTTTCTTGCGTCTGTGGAACACGCTCAGGTTAACACATTCTATGGGTATGACGCTGACAAGCTCCAGTGTCTCTGTATCCGGATCCGTATCTGGCGAAACCAGGAACTTGGTAAAAAATATCTTTTTCCCATCATCAGAGTCTTCGATTTCGGAATCACATCTCAGGTAATCCTCAGCAATTATTAACTTGGATGGAGTCACACCTGCAAACGAAAATAGTTTATTAAGATATTATCATTAAAGAAAAGCTGTAAGTCAACCGTTCGGCCTGGTTGCGACATATATACACATTAAAAAGTAATACAAAATAAACGTTAATCCAAACATAGTTAAACATACAAGATGAAAAGACCCTTACAATTCAACCGTATTTAACTTTCTCATAAAGGACTTCATATTTGCGCTGGAAGGATTCCTTAGGAAGACCGTTGCAATCCCCTATCCCCCGGAGCAGGAACGAATATTTCACCGAATTGGATAGCTTAGGAATTGATAGATTTGGATAGAAATGAAAATGAATAATGCGTAAAGAAAGAATGAAATCTGGCACCTTTTTCGAATATGAAAGAAAGGTACTTAGCTCTTTTCCACATAAATATTTTTTAAAAAAGGATTCAACACGCTTCACTGCACTGGTTTAAAGTTTTTGAAATTAGTATTGAATTATAGCATTATTTAGCGATCTAGCATAATATAAAAGAGTGCTCTACTCATATTCGCGAGTGTCCTATGAAAATTATAGTCAATGAAAAATCGGAAACTCATTTAAATTCAAAGAAGCATTCATCTGCAATGAAGTAGCGCACACTTTTGCGAAATCTACATTGAAATTATAACAACCACAAGGAAATGCACGGGAGATAATAACTATGCACCTGAAAATCAGTAGCGGATACAGAAAAAACTCAAGGGGGGGGGCGCAAAAGATATCTTGAGCTACCTTCACTTTTATCATAATAAAAAATTAATCAAGCCCAGTGGCGGATACAGATGGGGGGCACAGGGGGCGCCCCCCCCCCCCTTGCGGGTCCGCCTGTATTGCCGAACATTGCAAAACCACAATTGTAGCTTTTTTATATCATAAGATGTAATTGTCATTTACATGTTTATAATCACTTTAAATAAAATTTTCATATACTTTGCCTGTGACTTGGTCATATTTTATTACGATAAAAGTAAAGACAACTCAAGATATGTTGCGCCCCCCCCTTGAGTTTTTTTCTGTATCCGCCACTGATCAAGCCACGAGCGAAGTTGAAGAAAGTTTTATTTAAACCATTATACACGCATATAATAATCATATAATATAATAATATATATTACGATATGAAAAAGTTACAATTTCACTTCTACAATGGTCGGCAATGCGGACGGCCCCGCAAGGGGGGGGGGGGGGCGTGCGCCCCCATCTGTATCCGCCACTGCTCTGAAAATTCTAGAGACAGCTGTTTAGAGGCTAGGCAGTGTTTATTTCAACATCGCTTCTTTTCCGCATTTTGAAGATAGCATAAAACATTAATGAGGAGTAAAGGGTTGGCAATTCTGGATGGGGTAAATAGAGCAGAAATATTAAAGCCAATGCGGAATTAAAACAAAACACTTCGAATATTATAGAATGACGTAATTAATATTGAAAATTCCAAGATATATATTACTCGAGAAAAAGAAAAAAATGCCAACGAAAATTAGGGGAAATAGAACGGAAAAAACCCTCGGAATTACTTGGTTGTTTGATAAGTTATTAGGATAAATGAACTATTTCGAAGTGGGTCTTATGCAATTAATGATGTACACTACTGCTCAGGTAAGTTTTCAAAAAAGACCCTTAACTAATTTTTTCAAAAGTACCATAACTTTTTATTGTTCAGAATGGATTTTCACCAAGTAAAGCCAGAAAAAATCGAGTTTAAGTTTTCAAAAGTTCGGAAGAAAGAAAAAGTGTTCGAAATATTCGATAAAGTAGAGATAAATACAACAATTAAACACGCATCTTTAAATATTTTAAACAATGATATTTTTTCATAGGAAAAATTCTGACTATGATCGAGTATTTTGATTCGATATCCCGAATGCGTGGGCGCAAATATGTGAAAGTCTAAAAACCCAGTGGCAGCTCAACTAATGGAATTAGTGACAGCACTTCATGATAGCAATCACGATATGTCTACAATACAGTGATACAGTAAGTATAGTCAACATAACGGTACATGGATGGCGATGTGAAGGAGATAATCAACTGTTTGCAAGCATGAAAATGCCCTCCCTATTTTGATCTATTTAAAAGTGTGTCATCCTAGTACGTCTAGAAACAAATTATTGGCAATACCTGCGAACAAAATTGCGATCTTAGGTATATCTCAGGATAAATGAAAATACTTAGCATATTAAATACGTGAAAAAAGGTAGGATGTCTTAAAATATATTAAGTTTATCGCGTATGATAATCAATCATGCTTCACTTAAACTACCTTGATACAACAGTTTAATATTTTTCCTTTCCTCAAAATTTTCACTGAATTACTATTTATCGATAAGAAAAAAATTTGGGTTTTAAATTTAAAAAACCATTAAGTTAAAGGAATCGCATCAAATATGCAAGTAAGGTTTCACAAAAAGCAGTAACCAAGAGATGAAAGGTACACTTATGAAAAAGCATCACTAAAGGTCAGGAAGAATATAAAGGGCGAAATTGGCGTTCAAATTGCAGGAGTTATACCAATATGGAAACAAAATGGCCTTTTATTGCACCTAAATCTTCATTCCATTTCATTGGTATCGTAAAAAAATATATGATTTAAAAAAATGTAATGACGCAATGAACATTATTGATACCACCTAGCTTAAAAGAGTATAAAAAAATTTACTCGCAATTTGTCGATAGCAAAATGTCAAAACAGTATTTATTAAAAATATGAATAAATAAATAAATGGTTGAGTTGGTCAAAATAAATTAATGCCGTTAAATAACGCACATCCAAAAAAGCGACTCGCATAGTAAATTTAAGAGACAGGGGCACACATTTCAACTGCAGGACGAAAAACCCACTTCATAATAACTGAACAAGAGATTAGACTTAATTACGCAATATATAATCATCAGTTATTTTTCCTTATCATAAAACGATTGTATGGAATTGAGGGGAGCAATTAAGTATGGGTAGCACGTTGATCTTCCCATCGGGCAAGAGGACAAATTCCAATAATTCCGCAATTCGATAGAACAAACTTATACACCTACTCGCCAAATTCTGTGTGAACAATACAAATTTCGGAGAGAATGATGACAGCAAGATAGCATGAAAAAAGGTATTTCGAAATAATAACAGTCGATTCGGGAGCCCGTATTCCGCCTGCGGATGACGTCCGAATCAATATAATGCAATGATTCAGACCACCGTTTCATCACAATAACTCTTCATCAGTGGTGTCATGATGCAAGAACGCGCCGGAACGCCGTTCCAGCACTGGTTAACAACAGACATCATAGTTAAATAATATTTTTATCAATTTTGCTGCCACAAAATTTCTAATGTATACATTCGTGACCGAATAAAAAAATTTTGTAATAAAATGTAAATAATAACTTGTAATAAAATAAACCCACATACTTATAAAAAAGTTAAGGAAAGTGCGTTCCGGCACAGCTAATTTTGCAATGACGTCATTGCTCGTAATCAAAAAAATTAAACCCAATAAGAGTATGCGTAAAAATACACACACCGTACATGCACACACCTGGCTAGAGAAAAGGTTATAGGGTCTAGAGCAGCCCCAAAATTTCATCAGGCCATGCAAAGATATCGAAAAATAAATACCAAGTGAAATAAAAACAAGGCCCATTCACATTAAAACGTTATTCCGCGACGTTCATGATAAAATTCGCCTTACGAAAGGAGGATTGCAAAGTTTCTCACCCAAATAGTATGGCTGATTTGTTTCTACTCAAGTAGTTCTTACCCTTTGTCCTCTAAAGTCACGGCGATGATGTGAGCCCCGTTGAAACTGGTTTTGTTGAGTAAAATAAAATAAATTTATCTTCATCATAAGTCCCCAGATAGCAATGCAAGCTGGAATCAAGCTTGATTCAAGCTTGACTGATCAAGGCTGCAAGCTTGCAGCAACCTGGAAAAAACAAGCCTGTTAGCTTGATTCAAGCTTGAATCAAGCTAACTAGTCTCCACCAGTCAAGGTTGTTGCAAGCTTGAAAAAACAAGCCTGAATCAAGGGTATGACACCTTCCCACATAGCAATGCAAGCTGGTAATAAAAGGTGGTATAACACTGTGTGCTCTTGCTAGCCACAGGTGAGTGAGTTAGTGTTATATATGAGTGGTGAGTTGTAAGTGAGTTTTGTGAGTGACTGAGCTTTCTGACCAGAAAATATTTCAACCTTGACATGACAAGGGAAAATCAAGTTTGGCAGCTTGACATAGGCTGGACTCAGGCTTGAAAAATTCAACCTTGACATGGCAAGGAAAAATCAAGCTTGACATAAGCTAACATGCTATGTGGGTCGTAATGCATTTCATCCTAACATTGGTCTGACGCAACTCTCATTTCCTCTCTCCTATACGCTAGTCTTTTCATAGTGACGTATAACTTCTCATTTGTATCCTTTATAACTTATCCTATGTAAATTATTTGGGGCCGTCCCTTGCCCCTCTTCCCTTCCACCCGTCTTTCTACGATTGTCTTCATCAGGCCATCGTGCCTCAAAATGTGGCCAACAAAGTTGTCCCGTCTCCTCCTCAGAGTTTAAAGAAGACTTCTCTTTTAGTTATGTTAGATTTTTCATTTTTATTCTCGCTCCACAATTAGGATTAGTGTCTGCATCAAAAGCCCACCCACACCAAAAGCGTCTCTTGAAAGGCAAGAAAAATTTTCGTGTTATTGGAATAAATCAAGATTCATTTAAATTTTCGCCTGGACTGCGTTCGGTATTTATTTACGCTTTGATTGGGGGCCTGCTGAATGACACTGAAATCAGATGTTTTCATTTAAAAAAACTCTCCAGCTTGTTGCCGTAAACGTACACGGTGGAAATCTCAGCCGTCGATCACGAAAAATAACCACTGCATGATATATTTTGAGTAAGATACTGCGCAGTGAAAATGGACACGCTGGTTGGCTAAAAGAGGTCAATGACCGTCCGACAAGAATGGACTGGAGAAAAAACTTTTCGAAGAACGCCGAGCAAGAAAACAAAGTTTCATCGGTGAAAGTCCGGCACCCGACGATGCATGCAGGCTAGTGAAATACTACTCGACAGGTTGTTTCCCAGCTTGGATCCGGGTACCTTGTTTACGAGTATCCCTCATCCGGAAAACTTAACCAAACTTGGACAATTTTCGGGTAATGATGCTAAAGAGCAGTGTAATGGGAAAATGTTTTAATTTTATTCTATGCTGAAATTTTTTTTCTCAATTCTTACATATTCATTGTTTTCTTCGCATCAAAAGAGCAAAACTATGTGTATTCCTTGGATGATTGATGCAAAAATAGGAATGATTCAGAGAGGACCAAATGAGAGGATGCAAGAAGAGGACAAAGAGAAAATTTGAGGGAGTTCACATAAAAAAGACAAAACTGTTCTGAAGTAAGATGAAAGGAAAATGTGTTATCATAATGAATTCTGCTAATGCAACGAGGAATTTTATGATTTGGAGTAAGTATGTTGCATGTTTCGACATTATTTACACGTATGACGGTACGTGCTCTGAGTGTGTGTATGACTCATGTCATTATATAATGTATCTATGTGCGTGTATGCTCTGACTACGTGTATGACGTACGTCTTTATATAATGTGTCTATGTGCTGATAAAATACTCATTTTTAAATGCGTTGATAAATAGCTGGCAATAAAATTCGTGGCAAAAATAACACAGCATGACACTCATTTCAGCAATTAACAGAATGTTTGCAACTTTTGCCAAAATAATAGAAGAATTCATAGCGGAGGAAAGCAAGTCCTAAAAATTAAATGTTGACATTTTTTTGTACAATTAACACGACTCAACCATCTTCACCCTTTCATATATTTGTAGACCTGACATTCTACAGAATTTATTCCTAAAAGCTTTTTTTGCCATTTCCTATTCCATTTGCCTTTCAACCGAACTATATTCCTTCGGCATGATCACTTAGTTAACGCTGAAGATGCATCCACATTCCGATTTGCTTTGGCATGATATTATTACGATCAAAATGTCTCTCAATGCACTTGTGGCGGCGCAATTTCAAATCCGCGAGCCAGCCGTTGGTGCGCCGGGCGATCGGCAATTGTCGGGAGAGTTTATCGACGTTGCCGCCAGAGGTCGCTATGATAGACCCACGCCGCTGACTGGGCGCCGCCATAACAACCGATAACAACTGGTCCGATGTCTCAGAGACTACGCTGATAAAGCACGACAAACGATCTCAGAGACGCCAGATACCGCAGCAGATAAGGGCTTGGGGAAGAACTCTGATGCTGCAAAAAGCGACCCAGATGGTCGAGGAGTCCGATGTTAACCACGCTACTGAGCGCACGCAATTGTGGCCACGCCAACCGGCGTCTACTGTAACATTACTCCGCGAAAATATACTGTTGTTTTTAATTGAGGTGGTTTTGTTTACGTTAACCGCACCTTCCCCTCAAGTGGTGACCCCGACGTGATCATTGCGTTTAAGTGTATTTTTGTGCATCGTGTTAGTTGGCGTCCAAAATGGCGACTCCCCCGGACCAAGTCCCGCCAACCGGCGAAGGTTCTGTTAATCGTGTAGCGATGCGTGTGCCACCTTTTTGGCCGGAACGACCGGCGCTTTGGTTTAGCCAGTTGGAGGTGCAGTTTTCCCTCGCCGGCATAACCAGCGAACTCACAAAATTCTCCCACGTGGTCGCTCAACTGGACAACCGCCACGCCGTGGAAGTGGAGGATATTATTGTGAACCCCCCCAGTGAAACCCCTTATAAACGCATTAAGGACGAACTAATTTCGCGTTTGTCCACTTCTCAAGAGACTCGCATCCGCCAACTCCTCGAACACGAGGAACTCGGGGACCGGAAGCCGTCCCAATTCCTCCGCCACATCCGTTCTCTTGCGGGTAATACCGTACCCGACGACTTTGTGCGGACTTTGTGGGTGAATCGCTTGCCATCCTCCGCCCAAGCGATCTTGGCCACGCAGGATTCCACGGATTTGGCGGGATTGGCGAAGCTGGCCGACAAGGTATGCGAGGTGACGTCACAACCTCAGGTCGCCAGCGCCGAAGCGAATTCCGAAATGGCGGAACTTCGGAAGCAAATGGCGGAGCTAACGAGGCAGGTCGCAGCGTTGAGCACTCAAAGGTACCGCGCCCGCTCGCGCTCCAGGAGCCGCCCTCGCCATCGCAGCCCATCCGGAAACCGTGACCCGCGGTTTTGCTATTACCACGGGAAGTTTGGTGCTGCTGCTCACAAGTGCCGCCCCCCCTGTGCTTATGTGGCGGAAAACCCGAAGAGCAGCGGTTAATGGCGGCCGATGACCGTTGCTCTACGCCCCGCCGCCTATTCGTCATCGATGCCGCAACAAAAACGGAATTTTTGGTCGATACAGGCTCCGACCTATGTGTGTATCCGCGTGCCCAAGTGAAAGGACGGAAAGAATTAGCCGCCTATCAACTTTTCGCTGCGAACGGCACCGTGATCTCTACGTACGGGTGGCTCGACTTGGCACTAAATTTCGGCCTCAAACGCGACTTCCGCTGGCGATTCGTCGTCGCGGACGTTGACAGGCCGATAATTGGCGTCGACTTCCTATCATTTTATAACCTACTGGTCGACGTTCGCCAACGTAGATTAATTGACGGCATCACCTCCTTGACGACGCGCGGCCGTGAAGTGACCTCTCCTCACCCGCAGGTGAAGACTGTCATTGACAGTTCTCGCTTTCACGCGGTGCTGGCTGAGTTCCCCCAGATCACCCGGCCATCTGGGACCCCCTGCGAATTTCGGCACACGACCGTGCATTACATTAAGACAACACCGGGTCCACCAGTCGCCTGCAAGCCCCGCCGCCTTGCACCGGACAAGGCGAACATCGCCAAACAGGAGTTCGAGGAGATGGTGCGGAACGGCACTGCGCAGCGCTCCGACAGCTGTTGGGCATCGGCACTGCATCTGGTGCCTAAAAAGGATGGTGACTGGCGCCCTTGCGGTGATTACCGCGCCCTGAACGCGCGCACCATTCCTGACCTCTACCCGGTGCCGCACATAGCGGACTTTGCCCATAACTTAGCCGGTAAGCGCGTGTTTTCCCGGATAGACTTAGTGCGTGCTTACCACCAAATACCTGTGGCCCCCGAAGACGTCCCTAAAACCGCTCTCACCACCCCCTTTGGCCTCTTCGAGTTTACTCGCATGCCCTTTGGCCTGCGCAACGCTGCGCAGACATTCCAGCGTTTCATCGACGAAGTGCTACGAGGCCTCGATCACGCGTATGCGTATCTTGATGACATTCTGGTCGCATCGCGTGATGACAGGGAACATGAGTGCCATTTGCGTGCCCTTTTTAAACGATTAAGTGACTACGGGATTGTGATTAACCCGGCGAAATGTGTGTTAGGGGTTGACGAAGTGACCTTTTTAGGGCATAAAGTGACTAGCTCCGGTGTAAAACCCACCCCTAATAAAATTGACGCGGTAAAGTGCTACCCCATACCCAAAACAGTGAAGGAACTACGCCAGTTCCTTGGTATAATTAATTTTTATAGACGGTTAATTCCGAATGCCGCTGAAGTGCAATCCCCCCTGTGCGAAGTGTTGAAGGGAGGTGTGAAGGGGAGTGATGGTATCGAGTGGACGGTTCAGTTAGACCGCGCTTTTAACGATTGCAAGGACGCTCTCGCGAGCGCGGCATTTGTGGCACATCCCGATGTGCGTTTGCCACTGGCCCTATTTTGTGACGCATCAGATAATGCTATTGGTGGTGCTTTAAACCAACGCGAGGGTGACGAGTGGAAACCCCTTGGTTTTTTCACTCGTAAGCTGAAGCCACCCCAGCGTAAATATAGCCCTTACGACCGTGAGCTCCTTGCAGTGTACGAGGCGGTGAAGTACTTCCGGCACATGTTGGAAGGGCGTGAATTTACCATATTCACAGACCATAAACCCCTAGTGTTTGCCTTCCAGCAAAAGCCCGAAAAGTGTTCCCCCCGGCAGTTCCGGTATTTGAATTACGTTGCGCAGTTCAGCACGGATATTCGGCATGTCGCCGGTCGTGACAATGTAGTCGCTGACGCGCTATCGCGAGTGGAAGCACTATCGAGTGGTATAGATTTCAACGCGCTGGCACGCTCGCAGGCGCAGTTCTTTGCTGACAGTGATAATAATGACAATTCCCTCAGTTTAAAGAAAGTGCGCGTCCCCGGATGCGACAGTGACGTTTGGTGTGACGTTTCGACTCCTACTGTGAGGCCATATCTAACGGAGCCGTTCCGTAAACCTGTATTCGATTCGCTTCACCAACTATCCCACCCCGGAATTAAGGCTTCCACAAAACTTGTGTCCGAAAGGTTTGTGTGGCCGTCGATGAGGAAGGACTGCCGCACCTGGGCGCGAGCGTGCATCCCCTGCCAACGCTCCAAAGTGCACCGCCACACAGTGTCCCCCACAGGCAGTTTTGTTCCCCCTTCCCAACGCTTTGACCATGTCCACATCGACATAGTGGGCCCCCTGCCAGTATCCAATGGCTACCGCTACTGTTTAACCTGTGTTGATCGCTACTCGCGATGGGCTGAAGCCATTCCGACATCTGACGCAACGGCAGATACGGTCGCACGCGAGTTCTTTCGCGGCTGGATCTCACGTTTCGGCACCCCGTTGAGAGTCACCACGGATCAAGGCCGGCAGTTCGAGTCTGCTCTCTTTCACCGGCTTTCCGTGCTCACCGGCGCCCGCCATCTCCGTACCACTGCGTACCATCCCGCTGCCAATGGAATGGTGGAACGATTCCACCGGCAGTTGAAGGCTGCTATCATGTGCCACGAGACCGACAGCTGGTACGACACTCTACCTGCTGTGCTTCTCGGCATTCGAGCAGCTTGGAAAGCCGACATCGGCGCATCACCGGCAGAGCTTCTCTACGGAGAACCTCTTCGCCTCCCGGGAGAGTTCTTCGCTCCTTACAAACCGGAGAACGAGGACGAGTCGTTCGTCGCGAAGCTGCGCCGGCACTTCCGACGGATCCAACCCGTTCCCGCATCGCATCACGGAGAGAGGCCAGTATTTGTCCACCAGGACCTGAAGTCAGCCTCTCATGTGTTCGTTAGAACGGACGCCACACGGCCCCCCCTGCAACCGCCGTATGAGGGCCCCTTCCGCGTCGTCCGCCGCGACGCCAAGTACTTCGTGGTCGACATGAAGGGCAAAGAGAAGGCGATATCCATAGACCGCCTGAAACCCTCTTACACCTTGGCAGCAGCGGACGGACGTCACGACGACGGTGGTACAACTGGACCACCGCCAGCCAGCTCAACAACGCCGGCTGCCATCGACTCTCCGGCGACATCGCTGTCCCATCCCAGCCAGGCGCCACGAGTAACCCGCTCTGGGAGAAGGGTCCATTTCCCCAGGCACCTGGAGGAGTTCGCCATCTAGGCGATATACTTAAAAAAAAAAAAAATAATGCCACTGGCGGAGCCCGCTTCACCGTAGCTCCATTTTTTTTTCTTTCTTTTCCTCGACCCCTTGAATTACACTAACGAAAACTTTTCTTTCTTTCAAACATCTTTAGTGGCCTAAAGCCTGCGGAGGGGGTGGTGTGGCGGCGCAATTTCAAATCCGCGAGCCAGCCGTTGGTGCGCCGGGCGATCGGCAATTGTCGGGAGAGTTTATCGACGTTGCCGCCAGAGGTCGCTATGATAGACCCACGCCGCTGACTGGGCGCCGCCATAACAACCGATAACAACTGGTCCGATGTCTCAGAGACTACGCTGATAAAGCACGACAAACGATCTCAGAGACGCCAGATACCGCAGCAGATAAGGGCTTGGGGAAGAACTCTGATGCTGCAAAAAGCGACCCAGATGGTCGAGGAGTCCGATGTTAACCACGCTACTGAGCGCACGCAATTGTGGCCACGCCAACCGGCGTCTACTGTAACATTACTCCGCGAAAATATACTGTTGTTTTTAATTGAGGTGGTTTTGTTTACGTTAACCGCACCTTCCCCTCACACTGGCTCAACTCAACCCGCTTTAGATACCAAAAAATGTTTAATGCCTTTCTTTTAACGTTTTGCACAAGCATCAAAGCCATATCGGAAAGCGGATAAGTCTAGTTTAAACACACGAGGATGAAACGAAAGACGAAGAAAACAACATTATTAGGGATGTGCGAGTAGTAATTTTTTATCTCGAGTCGAGTTGAAAACTACTCGGGAAATGACCTAACTCGACACGACTCGGCTGAGTCGAGTCGAGTTTGGTAATTTTTGGTTCTGGCCATATGTTAATGCATGCACCAACTTATCCTCATTTTTCCAATCAACTTGTGAATTTTCTACTCTGAATGCTTAATGGAAAAAGATAAGGAGGAGCTTTTATGGTATTGAAATCAGAATTAGTAGATCAATGAAAATTAATGTGTCTTGAACAGTTCCATCAGCACAATTGAAATTAATTAATCTCTAGTGATTTGTCGTCAATTTAAACAATATGTATATGTATCCAAACTGCTGTAAAGATGCCTAAAGAAAAGCCATAGATCATGAAAGATACACGGGAAAAGCATTTGCTTCATGGCAATAATGTAGTGCCTCCTGTCGGCAGATTTCCGAACTTACTGCCCTCGATAGCTCTGTAGCCGAGACTACTCGACTCGAAATTTGTAATACTACTCGAAATACGTGAGTCGAGTACCAACTACTTTTCTCGACTCGACTCTCGACTTTTCGAGTACTCGTACGTCCCTGAATATTATATTTGAGGATAAGACATTGCGAGTTGCGAGATAAATCAAAGCTTCTCTGATGCGTATAAAAGTTTTTCTTCTCAGAGAGTCTGTTAAAATACATACAAGGATTGCAAATGTTATTTTCAGGAAATACCATATTTTGGCCGCCATTCGCTAAAGTGCATATAGAAGGGTATAATTTTTAAATTAAGATTGAATTCGTTTCTTGCGCCAACCTCCTCAAGGTACCTACCAAAATCGGTCGCATTGCCGAAGTACGATGTTACGTCTGTTTTTCATGATAATTCCATTAATTAACTGCTATTATAGATCGGCTATTTTCACGGCCACCGCTTGTAATTGTTTCGCCGACCACGAGTAGAGTATTCCCGAACGCTGCATAGTCTGTCTGTCGCGGCGGCCCTGAGTAGCCCCGTGTGGCCTACAACCATCAACACGCACATGTACGCAGAAATTGCAAATTTTTAGGATAGATCATTTTTTGCTTACAATTAGATCATTTGGTGTTTTTTGACTTTACATACTGGCAATATACAAACGCTTAAGCGTTAGTGTAATGCTGTCAATGAAAGGAGAGCGTTTCCTTTCAGCTGTTCGATAAACTCACAATAAAAATGAAAAATGGACAGAAAATATCTGTGATATTACCATAGAAATATATGTAAATTAGCCGTAGTGAAAGCGACGCCCAATGGAAACTGGGGAGCTGAAATACTTGAGGAAAACGTGGGCTTCAGTATGTGCGTGCAAAAACTTTGGCTATCTCTCAGAAAAATTTACGCAGGATGTTAAGCTAAACTCGTGAAAAATAGCTTAAAATCATCGACTTCTCATGAATTTTATTGTAATGTTGAATTTAGTCCCGAGTTTATTGCTTCAAAAATTAACATACTCATCTTATAGCCCAATAAAAAGTTCTTAGAAGCGTTAACTGAAGTAATGATGGCAAAATTGGTGATAACGTTAATTCAAAATGTAAAAAATAAGTATTATTATGCCCCCACTACATTAGTATAATATAATGAAGTAATAAAAGCAATACACTGAAAATGACTAACGATTTATACAGGAATTTTATATAAATCGTCCATCTTATCACCATTGCACTTTAAGATATTACGTCCTCACTACCATAACATTATCGATATCCACAGTGACAGAAGCGGGTAACCATTATAAGTCATTTAAAGATTAACTATTTGAATATAGCGATTGATATTTACCAAGTTGTATTTGCCTCACTCCCTGTCCATCCCGCGTGGTTTCAGCGAATGGACTTTCCAGGAGTACGACATCTTCAAAGTCGCAGTATTCGGAGTAAAGTAACTTCTGTATACGATTCATTGATATTTTGATAATTTCTTAATTGGCATCTGTCAAAATTTTAACGGAACCTGATCGATAAGAATACAAGTCGAAATCTTGCGCACAAATCAAGTTGAACTGGTGCATTGGCCGTATCTATGGTAATGTAAGCTGTGACATTCGAAACAATGGTTGCTGGGACAGCAACGAAAGGCAGGCTGACAATAGGATAAAATTTATAGGAACAATATGCAACGTTTAATTTACATAAGTATTTATTCAAAGCCAAAAATAATTTATTGCATATCATAATAAAAATAGTGTATCTCTATGAGGCCATCAGTAAAAAAGACAATAGCATAGGATTACAGAATCGTACCAACGACCTTCTATTGTTGAATACGCCATACAGAAATACAACTTTCCATGGAATCAACTATTACCGGATCATCGGATTTAACAAATTACTCGAATTCCGAGGCAGCTTAATATTTTATTTGTGGATAAATTTATTTTCAGCAGGTAGCCTCTGAAATATTTCATTCCGATAACATAGTCGAGTTTTATTAAATCAATTTTCGATAAAAGCCGACTGTTTTATCTATATAATCAAGGCATTGAATAAAGAAAAAAAAACATGATTGTGTGATAATTGCTTTTAATCCAATAATTCGATTGATTATCGATATTTCAAGCACCAATCCCATTACTGTACCGCGTCAGAGGTTTGATGCGTTTCGGTTGTATGCATCTTTCTATCACACGATCTTATCTATGACGCTTCATGGCCAGATCGCTCCATTATCTCAAATTCTCATCAATTCGTGATACGAAATCAACGGAGACGTTCAAGACTTTGGACTGGAATTCTCGACCTGGCCAACAGTTTTCTCGGTTTCCCACGCAGAATTCGGGATCCGGGGCTCCACCGAGGCGAGGATCCAGCCTCCCATCCGGATATGGCCTTTATAAGTCCAAACTGAAAGGGCTTGCGCAGAAGAGAAGCGCGTGCACCATTCCGCCCCCTCCCCCAGGCGAACGAAGTCAATATCGACTTCCCCAACGCAATAGTTACCACGCGCAAGAACCCCACCTACCTCAACTATCAACGGTGGTATGAAGGGACTGAACGAATTCAAGGGTTCCGTGCTCCGCCGGCTACGAAAATGCCAGGAACTCCTGAAGTCCAAACCAAAGCTCTTAACTCTAAAATGGAGAACCGAATACAAGTAACTGCTGACTGTTGAAATAAAAGCTGGTTGCACTTTTCCACAATTATTTAACCTTTTCTAACCAAGTTTTTACTACAACTATTTAACCTTTCTGGGAGAAATTAAATTTCAAGAATTCTCATTTTAACCCGTTATAACCCAATGTTGCTTTCAAGTAACGTCAAAAATGTTTAAATTTTCAACTCCATTCAGGAAAGATTTAAACTACGTGTTCTTTTACGCTGTAAAGTTTAATGGGAAAATAGGTAGCTGCTGAAATAATTACGATTGAGCACTTAATTTTCACATTTTCCAAATGAGAAGTCTTGAAATTTAACTTCTCCCAGAAACAGATTTGGGTTAGAAATGGTTGAAAATTTTGCACACATTCACACTTAGTGTGGCAGCTACATATTTCACCATTAAACTTTGCATCACAAAATAAAACATTGGTAAAATCTTTCTTCAATAGAGCTGAAAATAAATGTATAAATTTTTGACGTTACTTAGAAGCAACAGTGGTATATAATGGGTTAATGCGTAAGACGCGTTTCGGATCTCATCTGGCACAACGAGATGATGGCTCTGTGTACCATCTGGCTCAAACAGATGATGGCTGCGTGAGCCGAAACGCGCCTTGCGCGTTAAAATAATTGTGGAAAGGTGAAACTGCATTTTATTTAAATTATTTCTAACTTCCGTTATATCACGCCTGAATCGGTTGAACTTACTGCTCAATGGTCTAACTTTATGGAAGAATATCTGAAATGATGAGATTCAACTTTTACACATTTCCTGCCGCTACCACGACTAATTAAGACGTTTTCGACGTATTGTTTTAGGGAGTACACTGTGTACTACAAGTACACGTGGCACAAGAGGCACATCTCTTGAAGATTACAAGAAATTTCGAAATAAGTCGAGGTGCCAACAAGAAGAATGAACGCAGTCGGGTCATTCCATGTCAACTCAACCAATTTTTGGGGGGTCCCTCGCCCACCATCTCAGATCTTGATTATTATTTCCCTGTAGTTAGTTTCAACGTTGGTTAAGAAAAATCCAAAATATTAAGGACCTGTTGCAAGTATTTTCCAAGATATGAGTATTTGAATTCAATGAGGCACACAAAAATTCTGCCCACCAGTCAAATTATTCAAAACTACCATATTTGTGCCCCTGTAAAGCCTAAACTAAATGAAGAAAGCTGGTAAAAATTTGAAAGGATTTAAAAATGCAGCCATAACTTTCAAAAATGTTATCAAAATGATTTTCATTTGAAAAATTTATTTTATATAAATGTCCAAAAATTGCACTTTTGACAAATTTGAACAAAAAAGGCATTTTCAGACACATGTATACTAAGTGTCTAGGTTACTGTACGAAGTCGTATTTAAAAGTGAAAGGAAAGCTTGGAAAGATGGCAGGAGGAGGGTGGTGATGTAAACGGAAAGAAAAGGTTAAGCGAAAATTAAAGGTTTACGAATGCGAAGGGAAAAATCTTTGTTGAAGTATTACTAGCGATGGGATTTGAAAACTCAGGAAGGACAGGAGTAGAATACCTTGGATACGACTGCAAACCTTAGGAAAACCTTAACGTTTGGGGGTCATTAGCATATAAAACTTACGCGGGTTCAGTTATTGGCATCATAAATCTATTATTTATCGAATTGTGCGTAAAATCCACAGAGAAAAAAATCATTCGCCTTGACCAGGATTCGAATCCGGATCCATCGATTTCCAGCCGGGTGCTTTAGCCAGTTAAGCTACCGAGTTGTCATTCTCACCAGTGGAAATTTGAACGGGTTCGAATCCCGGTCAAGGCGAATGATTTTTCTCTGTGGATTTTTCGAACAATTTGTGCCTTGCAGGTGACTCCCGTAAAGTTATCATCGTGGCTAGTCCCGGTATACCTAAATTCTATTATTTATCAGACCATGAAGACTTTGAGACCTTCCACATGAGATAACAAGGAGTTAAATTTTCAGAAGAGAGGGTAATTATATCTAAATAAAACGGATCACTAACTAGTGATCACCATACTTGCTCGAAATACCGGCAATAGAAATTAAAATCCAATCAAATTGGCTTTTAGCGTTAACATATCCCCTTGAAATTAAATATTCAGAATATTTTATATTTATCTTTAAAATAGAGGAATATGGATTGGCCACGCCCTATGATGCGCAGGATTGTAGGGAAACAGGATCAAATTTTAACTAGGCTCCCATTTAATTGTATCTTCATTTTCGTTTAAGACGTCAAAATATATTTTTCAAAATATATTTAACAAACGGTATTCTACGATAAAAGCAGATTCATTTGGGTGAAAAATTATATTTATTTGTTTTGTAGTCCAATTTGTATGAAATTATGACATAAGCACCAGATGATGCCGCGTTAAGCGCCAAATTTAATAAAAATAGGAAAGTATTTAAAATATATTTTTTCAATTTTTAATCACTAAGAAGTTCCGTCGAGTCTTACCTGATTCAGCTGGATTCGTAGGGTCGTTGATCGAATTAAATTCACCTAGAGAAATAGTTGAGTATTGATTATACCCTAATTCCTTTCGACAAAGGATGCATAAAGCCAAGCCGCGCTACCGCTGCTCTGGCTCCTACTACCGCTTTCTTTGTGTAGGATAGGATTGTTGCATAAACCGGGGAAGAATTAGCGAGAAGGTAGAGTGAGACATTAATGATTTATTATCATGATGAAAATATAAGGCTACATACCAAGTGAAGAGCAAGAAGTAATTGACACGATGTGATAGAGGCAGTCATCTCTGTGTATATGAAAGAAACATCAATGCTACGAGAAAAGAATAGAAGGCTCTTGTGCTATTTTTGGGCTGCGACCGGCAACGGAGGTCGTTGCCGCCATTATAGATAGGTCGATATGTAGTGAGGAAAAGGAACTGGCCAGTGAATGCAGGAAGTGAGTTTATGGACCAGGTATTGGGGTTAGCCTGCCCTTAAAAGCAAGGGAAAAATCAACGAAAGAGGGAGGGGAAATCTTTACTGGAGTATGATTAGCGATAGGAAAACGAAGGGACCTGATAACTCAGGAAGGACACGAGGCTCAATCAATGGCTTCAAAATTCTATTATTATCGACGCATGAAGACTTTGAGACCTTCCGGACAAAAAAAACCAGGTTAATTCCCGGATTATCATAAATTATCTAATTCCGAAAGCCAAAAAGATTTTTAGACTTCCGGTATAAGATCGTTTTTAGTAAACCATAAGATTGTGGAGGCGCGAAAACGGCCTTCCATCAGAATTATTATAAAACCTTCGAGAAAAGAATTTGGGAACAATTTTTGAATCAAAAATAAATGAAAAGTTAAAAATTTAAAGGTTATAATTGGGACACTCCGGAGAAAAGAATTTGGGAACAATTTCTACATAAAAAATAAATAAAAAGTTAAAGTTTTAAAGGTTATAATCGGGACACTTTTACCCAAAAATATTAATAGGGATTCTAAGTACGGTATGGCATTTAGAGGAGGTGACTGCTTAATTCATATGCTCGATAAGGAGAGAAACCCGGCTATGACATAACGAAAGTCACCAAGGGATCTTGGCTTAACGTCTCATCTGACGGTAATATCGTAACTGCCTTCACGCAGCAACCACGCATGGATCGGGCAACCTCTCAAAAATATCTGTCACCACTGCGGTTTTTTGAACCCGTGTCTTCGGGGTTTGGAGCAAACACTTACACATGTATCAATTTGTATAGATGGTTTTTCAGGAGGAAACTGCAATAATTCAGGGGTTATTAGGGGAGATAATTTTTAGCATTTATTGTCCATAAACATGGGGTCCAAACTCTATAGTAACTGAGCTATGGCAGCGAAAACTCTTTTGGATACACTTTGCAGTTACCAACAAAACTGTTTATCTTCTGGATTATTAAGGACATTGAATTAAGAAGGATGGACTTAAGTGCGCAAGTATCATTGACTAAAACAGTTCATCTCAAAATAGGCTTCAATCACATTGCTGATACTCGCTCAAAGGTCTCGTTTAATTAAGCTCGAAATTTTACTATAGCTCAGTGACTAAGGAGTTGCGACCCCATGTTCAAGCACAAAAAATGCTTAAAATTGTCTCCCTTAACATCTCGTAAAGAATTGATGACTACACGATGGAATATTTACGTAGATTGCATCTTTGGCGAGGGGAGAGGGGGAAGAGGGGAGATTTCGTCAGGTGCTCATGATATTTAGACCTGACATGCTTCATTGTGTCGATTCCATGTTTATCCTGCCTGCCACCTCCAGACGAGAGTACCTCGGTTAGGGTATGCTTGGTTAACCATCCAACCTCGGTGTTGGGTATTTCCCCCCCCCCCCTTTGGCGAGTGTCGTCGCCCTCGGGATTTTCCAAAGCCCGGCCAAGTCCCTTTCGGCCCCTTTCTCATGGTCTCCGCCAAGGGGACGCGACTCACACCCTTTTGGAGTGAGGGAGTGCCGTTACTTGAGGGTCAGTAACTCTCACACCCTAGCATCCATGCCCTCGCTTACGGCGTGGGTTTCAAGTCAGTGTTTCACAAAATCCGGGAGCGTGTGGACGCGGAGTTTTGTCGTGCGATTATTCGCGAGTTGCGCGCGAAATAAACCTAATTCGATTGAAGGTGTCCTCGCCTTTCATTTTATCATAACCCGGGGCACACGTCCCCGCGCGCACTTCTTCTGAGCCACCTTCGGGCCGGATTGCGCGAACACTCGGTCCGGGCCCAAAATTGGTCACTCAGGTGATCTCATGGGAACTGGTAAAATTCGTAATTCATGGATTTGGTTAAAAGGAGATCGTACGTATTTAGACCCCCAAACCGCAATTCATCAATACAATTCAGTGGATGGAGGAGAAAGATGAGTCTGAATGACAAAACAATATTCCCCATTCAGCACTTCTCTTAGAATTTAAAAATCAGGAAACGCGAACTTTGCCGCCCACTACACATGAGTAGGTGACGTCATCAGAGTTTTGGGTCATTTACTCCTTCAGGAAGGATAGGAAACTCTCACAAGAGGGCAAAGAACAACGAACCGCGTGAGGTTCATGCACAAGGCAATCTGTAAAGGCGTATTCACACGGTACATTAACACGAACGAGTTAATGTGTGATTGCATGAACGATTTTGATCTGACCGGAACGGAACATGTGCGAACGTATGAACCAAATTAGAGCAGTTTCTACTCTCTGTACATGCATTAGCACAACAAGGGTGGTTAAAAGGTGCATTATCGTGTCCATTCACATTCAGTCATAAACTCGTATGCGTTGATGTACCGCGAAAACAGGCCCTATCAGAAAGTATGGGAGAGGCGGTGACCCGCTCGGCGTGAGTTCGCGGCGTCATCATATTATTATACGACCATCGATTTTTCATCGCGAATAGTTCGTGAAAGAGGTGACAAATCGAAAAACGGGAAGATACGATGCTCTTTATTGTCAACGATGTATCGCAGCAGAAAAAAAGAATGATGAGCGATCCTTGGATATAATTGGATTCGTAAAACATGTAGGTGCAAATGAAATATGGCTGGAAAGCGGCTATAGTTCCCGTGAATTGGAAGAAGGGATTCACTGTAACCAGGTACGCAGCCAGCTTGGGTGGCTTTGGAGGCTTCTCCGCCCCCATATGTTTTTTCCAGCAACCCGCTCACTTCCCAAGCATAATCCCGAAGCAGATTTATGACTACGTGGCTGACGGTACCGCTTTTTTATAGTACCAAGGGCGTATCCAGGATCAAAACTAGAGGGGGGCAAGCCGGGGTCGTTCAATTTTTAACACAGAAAAGGTTGAGGAAACCAAAATTTAAAAAATATATGTAACAGCGCTTTATTAGTTTTTAAATTATTCGCTCGAAAAAATTATTTTTTATTACATTACATGTTTCATACTAACATCACTTTTCTTGGATATAAAAAAATACTTTCGTTTTGAACTAAATTTACATTTGCTTCATGGGGGGGACAGCCACCTCCTGCTGCTCCTTACAGGGTAGGCCCATGTGAGACCCAAGGTACCTAAGGAGTGCACGACAATCTTTATACATTATCATGAGTCCGTATTGCGTATCAGGGATATCATGACGCTACCAATTAATCTAGCCACCAGGCACCCCAATGCCCGATAAAAAAATGTCAATCAACACATCGACTGAAACCCTGTATGTGGTGGGCCACAGAAAATCTTTAATAAAATACTTACAGGAGTATCTTAAATGGCAAAAAGAAGGCACTGATCACAACTCTGCAGGTATATGAGGAGTAACGTTGCTATAGTTTCTAACATGTTTTAAATACGATAATCAATGAACGGGGAAAGATAAGCAGAGGTGGAAGGAATCGGGCAGGCGCCTTTGCTAATCACGCCGTAGCCGATGCGTAGTTTTCCGCGGCGTTGTCTAGATGATGTCTCCATGTTCCTGGGCTTCACCGCGTGGATTTTTCTTTATGACGACAGTTTCTCCGGTATTCCAACCGGCGTCTTCAGGTCGACCTGAAGACGCCGGTTGGAATACCGGAGAAACTGTCGTCATAAAGAAAAATCCACGCGGTGAAGCCCAGGAACATGGAGACATCACGCCGTAGCCGTCACAGCCATTTGCATTCATTTGATTCCTTTTCAAATATGCGTACGCAGTGCACAGTGGCGCCGACGCCATGGGACGAATTTTTGAGGGGGCCCGAGCCCCCTCAAAAATTCGTTATGGGTGTGAGGAAAAATGTGTCAGGCTTGTCGATTTTCCCCGGAGTGTCCAGATATCGAGATTCGAGTTATCAGGGTTCTAATGTTGATCATATGACTCTTCTAAAATGCTTAAAAAACTTAAAACTCACTAATTGTAAAATTTCTCGGGGAAAGATCCTCGGTTTGCCCCCCCCCCAATATTTTTTGTAAATCGGCATCCCTGCTAGTGCATTATGTTAATTTTATTAATATTACCAGGCGAAGCCAGGTCTGAACCTGGGATTCCAGATTTCACGTAACATGAAAGAGAAGAATGGCCATTTTTTTCATTCGGCCATTGATATCACTAACGACAGTGAGCAATTAAACTTTCGAAATAGGTAGCGGAAACATTAAACCAGTTGGACATCTGGGTAAACCTCTGACATATTCACCGTATAGTCACCAGTTTCCCAATCGGCAAAAGGTGGATATCGATTCCACAATGCTCCATTTCCTAACATCCGATATCCGTGGGCGTAAAGGGTGGTGATTGGGAGTTGCGTTTGCTCTGTGACTATACCCAGCGTCCATTTCGTCAGCTTCTTCTGCAAATAGCGTTCGGAAAATCAGATCTTCCGCAAAGATTTTTGTTCACGCCACCTACAGAACAGGGGACAAAACTGAAAGGGACGTCCTCGAGAGAGGTTGTGGGACAAATTGAATGGACCAGAAGTTTGCGTGACTGCGCATTAACTTAGAATGCCTTCAAAAGACTATTGCATAACTTTCTCCTTGAGAAAAATCTTTATAAAGTTGATGATTAATTTAGTAGTTCTGTGTAAATATGTTTTTCATTGTTCTCTTCATATCCTTTGAAATATGACGTGTTCTGTACATTCCCTGTAAAGCCTCGGGAACAAATAAATAAAATGGTAAAGACTATAGTGATCCAATCATTGTTGTTAAGAGCTCACGTTTACCCATTGAAGTAGAATCAGCTGCAATGAGGTGTATGTTTTAAATTATTTAATATATATGTTTTTTTTTGGCGTTTTGTTCCATACTTATTGAGAATATGTATCCTTGTTTGATAATACGCAATTATTCTACAGAAATTGAGGCAATCAAGCTAATAATATAATTCTTAAATAAATAGAGTCACCTGCTAGCGAAAAATTTACCTCTTTGCCAATGATGCCATTTCTCTTATCGTTACCACGCGTGGCCACGGCTCAAAACGGCCGCACCCCCATCTGTTCAACAGAAAGAAATGACGTCACAGCAGGCGCCAATCAGCGCACACTTTCTTTCGCAAGGTTCGCCTACCGTAGGGGTCGGCAACTTGCGACTCTTTCGATTTCAAATTGCGGCCTTCCAGTTCCAAGCACAAAAATAATAATTATATTATTTTATTTTCAAAACTCAAAAAATATTGCAAACAGGATGGGTGTAGGCCGGAGAGAGGTTATAAGCGTCAAGGGCGCAGCGAGGAATTAAGGCTGGGGGGGGGGGGGGGGGTTCAGGCACAACTAATACTGGGGAGTTAGGGGCTATGGAATACCCGCCAGGGGAAGCTGGAGGTGCGGGCCTCTCCCCCAGAAAATTTTTAAGATAAATGGTTCAAAATGGTGAGTTTTACGGCCTTCTGAGGTATATTTTTATAATCCTTACATTATTCTATAAGTAATATTAATCTAATTAAGTGAAATGGATTAAACTTAAAAATTTCTCTGAGCTCTGGGAGGGGTTTTACCCCCCCAATACCCCCCCTCGCTGCGCCACTCATAAGCGTCCCTTTAATATATACATTGCCGGCAGTCAAATTAAAGCTCTGTCGAAATGTAGCTGCGCGGCTGGTTGCATAACTTTAGGCTCTTCAGTCCCAAAATGTTGTCGACCCATGGCCTACACCTACACAATCGGCGTCAGATTCCGGATTTCAAAATGAATAATTTTGGTAATAAACATGTACATTTTTTAAAATCTTATAAAGGATGTAATAATTTCAAAAATCATGAAATTCCATTATTAGTTTAGCTATATTACAGCATTTAAAATCTAAACTCAAAATGCTTCTCACATTTTCTTTTGAAAAGGTACCTCACTAAAGTGATGTCACTTCACCCTTTTCTTCGGTGTGAATTTTCTTGTTTATTTTGAAGTTAACATGTTTTATGCTCGTGGGAGCTGAAAGGCACTCTATTCCATAATGCAATCTAGCACACAGCACTTCATTCATCCCTAATAGCTTCATCGGAAATTGATGTGTTGCCAGTACAGCCGCTTTTCAGCGATGAGAACAAAATGAGACTTTGTTAAAACTTTTGCGGGTACTCGTCATGTAAAATAAAAACTTTGGGCTGTGTCGCCGCATCAATTTTTGGGCTGCCCCAATGTTTCCCGACTGATGCTGGTCCCTTTCTCAAGAGATTATAAGAATCCCTTCGACTAGCATCGGTCGGGAAATATAGGGCCACCCAAAAATTGATGCAGTGACATAGTCCAAAAGCTTTTATTTAACAAAATGTGACTCATCCCTTGCCATAAAACTGGCATCTAAAAACACTGCAGAGTGGAAATCACCAGTACAGAAGTGCAGTTGAAATACAGAAGGGCCATGTGGTTGAAATTAAAAAGGGCAAGAAACTTTTATTGTTATGCGACACTTTAGAATGCACATCATTATACCCCGCGGCGTAACAAGGAATGTGCTTTCGGGGGGGGGTGGGATGGCCTGGGGAGGGCGAACCCCCATCCAAGGCAGGGTTTATGGGACAATTTTTGAAATATTACATGCCTGAAAATACAGTTTACATCATTTTGGCCCTAAAGATCGAAATTTAAGCAGATTCAGTTATTAAATGTAGAAACAAGACAATAGTTTAGAATATTTTTCAAATTTTACTGAGGCTTTGGGGGGGGGGATCTACCCCCTCATCCTCATCCCTCCCATAGTCACTCCATTGGTACCTCTTGTTTCCATCCTTCTATACAGAAATAGCTGCAGTAGCAACTTCTGTTTATCCTCAAGTGGAGAAAAGTTTTCCTGATTCATCTGATTAGGTAAGAGATTTTTGGCAAGAAGCTTATTTTGGCAAGCAGTTAAAGCTTTGTTAGATATACTTTTCGTTCAACAACTCCACTTTGTATGAAATTCAATTGAAAAATTCACTTCAATAATAAATTTAACAATCCAGATTTTATGACGGCCATAAAATTTTTACAGTTGGCCCTAACGTGAAGTGATAATATACAATTTATAAAAACTATGATGAAAAATGTTTCACTGAGGAGGGTAGTTAGCTAAGCTTTAAAATGACATAATATTCTTGCAAAATCTTAAGAGTATTTACAAAGCTACATAACTTGAAGGGGTAATACAAGAACTTCATATACATCAGCAAAAATCACATTCTCTCCTTGGTTCTCTATGAGGAGCACATTTGTTAAGGAATGTTAAAGAAATATGAAATAGCACCAAGCTTTATCTCAGAGTACCTTCTTCCTTGAAACAAGAGAATCCTTTCCTATAGTTGAAAATTTTTACTGAAAATACTGTTTTTTAATGCACACTACAGTTTAATATTAGCCATCACAACTGATGTCCACGAAGAATTTACCACCATCTTTAAAACAGAATAGCAACATGGACAGCCCAACTTCAATATCAAAATTGACACCTTTTGTAATTTTAACTCAGAACTTATAGTTTCAGCACCTTCCCTAACAATGACTGTACAACATTTACGTTTTTTCTTCCACTCATCAAAAAATTGGCATCAATCATCGTCCTTCCTTTCTTTAATATCTTTATAAAATGGTCTTTGGATGAGAAATCAAACATCTAACATGCACACTTACCTTACATAGCAACATTTTTGCCTCCCCAGTTCTATTAATAGAAATGGTTATATCTTAAATATTTCCTTCCCTGTGGGGCCCGAATTTATCAAAATCTAGGAATATTGATTCATATACTGAAATCAAATCCAGGGGAAATCTGCTGCTTAATAAGACTTCAGATGAAATACGGAGGCAACCTACCTAATAAGATTTTCCTTCTCAGGGATTATCAAAATTTTCTATGATTTGATATTCTGCTCATTGCAACCTTATTGCATATTTGCAGCTTGCTTTCACTTCATATTTATAGAGACCATTTCTGTGTTTTATCCTGTGCAAATGAAAATAATATTTGCCCTAAAAATCTCTTTCTTTTAGCATTCTAAATGATCCTGCATTTTGCAAACTTCATATTTCCAATATTACCTCAAAATCAGCATCATTCATAGTTTCATCTTTTTCTATTCATCTTCCCCAGAGACATGCTCAACCACAAACCTTGCCGTAAAAAAATCGAAGAATCCTAGATGGATAAAAGCAATGCAAAATATTTACATAAAGTTAGAAGAAAAATGACATTAAATTAAATTAGAGTTGTTATGAAAGTGCAGAATCACTAAAATAAATGGAATTCCCTCTGAGCTTATTTAAAGTAATATTTATTAAAAGCAATACATAATTACATAAAATCAATAATTTCTTTCTTGTTTACCTCTATACAAAATTTCAAGAACGCATCTCTGACATTTGTGCATCAGGTACATAGGTTAATCAGTTTTGTTTTGTTGTGAATATACTAAATATGCCTCACTTCTCATACAAAATGTATACCTCATTGGCAGGTTATAGGATTAAGTATTCTTTCCACAGTGTATTAGCACTTAGCAATAAAATTAACTTCCATTTAATAATATGTACAGTTGTTTGAGCAGTAAAACCTTTCTTGTGGATCAAGGATGCTGAAATAAAAATGGAAAAAATAATTAGTTTTTCATTTGAAATAACAGATGCAAAAACTCAATTTAAACGTTAAAACCTTTATTTTTACTCCTATTTAGAGGTTTCCCACATATATAGACTAATTTCATTTGAGTCTGCCAATTGCATCACATGGACAACACTTCCCTATTTTACACTTCCTTGAATTTGCACTTTATTTAGCCAGTTCCTTCAAAGTTTAAAAGCTAGGTTCAATGTACATTTTTGAGGCGCATTAGTTAATCATTAAAAAAAAGATCTTTCAACATCGGGCCATTATTTATATAAGCCTAAATCAGTAATTACAATGCCATTATGTCTAAATGTCCTAAATCAGTAATTTCAGTTCACTGATGACATCGCACAAGATAATACGAGTTTTGAATATGTAAATTTTTCAAAGAGCTTCTTGTTCTCTCACTCATCTGTATTTCCATTAGAATAATGCAGCCCCTTATTCTTTGCCAAGTTGTTCACCCAAAATGACGCAGAATAGAAAAATAATAAAAAATATAACTTTATTAACCATTTGCAATTCCCAGAACTGCAATGCATACCTGCTATACCCATATATAAGTAATCCTTTTCCTTGGTATTGTAGAATTTTGTTAATGAAAAACCATAAGAGCATTTAACCTAAGAAATTAAACTAAATTTATTTCATTCAACTATATGCATCAATTCAGTGCAAATGTACTAATGCTGTGTAATTTCACCTGAAATTTGAGTAAAAAAATTAAGAACGAAAGAAACATACACTACCTGAAATGGCAGCACTAGGGGTGGGCCGGGTTGGGCCCTGCCCAACTAAATTTTTTTGGCCCACCCAAATAAGACAGACGAATTTCAAAATGCCCAAAGTTGAACTATTATTATAACATTAAAATCAACAGTTACAGTTAAAGGCATATGGAAAACTACTGTGTTAATTTGCTAAACAATTTTGTTTTGTCCATATTAATTAACTTATATTTCACAGGTTTTTGCTTTCTTCTCAGTGGAATCAATTTTGCTGTTCTGTTTTTCAAGTGAATATAAAATGAATGCACTCTCAAAAATTCGTTAAGGCCTTAGAGACAATTTTTATTGTTGTGCTGCGCACCAGGAAAGGGGTGCCATTTGTGTAAGGTCAATAAATAAATGTTTTAAACTATATTTTGTCCTCTGTATTTATCCACGTCAACTCAAGGTTAGGCCCACCCATGTGACACACGCTAGAGCTGCTACTGACTACCTGAATATATCCTTCAATATAATCCATTTGGGATGTTAATTTTAATGCTGTTTTGCAGCACAAAGGTATATATATTTTTTAAATGTCATATGTGTTCATATTTTCATACATCAGCATTGTCTGTAGCCAAAAATATTTTGGGTCCATTTATGGAGAGGGAATAAAATTTAGTGGAGAGGGAAATTTACACCTTTAAGGGTACACACCTACTTAACTCCCAAACATTGCGAGGGATTTGAACCATCACTAGCTTGGAGCTCACTCCGTTATAGTACAAAAGTATATTTGCAATGACATGGCTTCATGCCTTAAAAAGATGGGCTCCTCGGAGACCAGTGGAGAAAATCATCAAAGATTGTACTGTTTTGAAGGCTAATCATGCTGGAGCCGTTAATGTTTGGGTTGCTGATACCATTGGAACTCTTTTTGGATTTAAGTTTACCTTTGCTGTTGGTAATGATCATAACGTTCAAGGTTCTTATTGGCTTACCATTTGATTCGCAAGGATAGAGGCAACGTCAACCTCATTGAAAGTTTTCATTGCAAAAAAATGAGTTCCATTTGATTCAGGGGATAAAAGACAGGATGAACATTCCACTGAGAAAAAAATCATTTCTTTGGTAAACACATTTGACACAAGATTTACAAAATTGGCTCAATATAGCTGTAAAAACCAATTAGAATGACCACCAGAATGGACATAATCCCCTCACCTTGCAAGCAGCCAAACAATAAATTTTTTAAATTCACTATGCTCATCAAACCATTCAATATTTGCATATATATGTAATATGATCATAGAATATAACTTACTACGAAATATTTTTTTGAAATTAATGGAATTAACATACCTTAGTTACTGAATTGGCACTGTTGTTTGGTATCCTGATGGTTACTTTGTTGGCTAAAGCATTGAGAATTTTTTCAGTGTTTTGAAAAGTCATACCTGAAGGGCTGCGGGGATGTAGAGTTTCTGATGAAGGCTTTTCTGTGCCATTAACTTGATTAAGATAACGAGATACCACACCATTTTGCTTTGCTGGCATAAAATCCATTCCAGCACATCCGTTTTCTTTGGAACTCCTATTACTATCATCATTCCCCACAATAAATGTTTTACTACTTTGCTTTTTGTCATCCGTTGGTGTTTCAGTCTGAGCTTTCAGTTTAGATCGAGATAGTGTTTGTATGAGTTCAGACTGCAGTTGACTGCTGACATTATTCCAGTCTTTTGGCTGCTTCAAATCCTTGCTTGTATCCATAGAATTTTTCACACTCGTTTTGTTTGCTGGTAAAAAGTCAAACCTGGTTGGCTGTGCTCTTCTGACACTGGAAGATGGGTACTCACTGATAGTCACTGAAACAGGTGCTTTCGATTGGTGAGCTGGCGCCTGTTTCTGACTCAATTGAGCTGATTTCTCACTTTTTATAATTTGAATGTTGTTCTCATTTGCAAAGAAAGGCGACTTTGGTGAATTTGGGGAAGCTGATTCCAAAGAATGTACTCTCACATAACTTGTCTGCTTATTAGCTGCTGGTAGTGGAAATGATGGAGATGAATTTATCCTTCCTATCTTCCCATTTGTATTCTCCAAAGATGGCATCTGAAAAATTGAATCAGATATAAGAGAGTGAAAGGCCACTACTAAAAGTAACTTCAACTCTGCACAGATTCATACCAGATTGCAACACTTAATGTTGCACTTGCCCAAAAATTATACAAACGTTAAGTTGGATTTTTCAAAGGTGTAAATATGTCAAGAGATATTTATAACACTCAAATTAAATATGCTCCATACTTCAGAGCTAGCAAGGTTTCTAAAACTGATATTTTAACCCTTTTACTGCCAATGGGCTGACATACTGGATATTGTTAGAAATAATAAAACTGTCATTAGTGAATTTACATGCCAAATGTAATACAATAGTAGTCGATGTATTGCACTTTTTTCCATAAAAAATAATATTCAACCCCCATAATTCTTCCATGGTTTTAAGGCCCAAACATGCATTTATGTCTGGGAAAAACTTTAATACACAGTTAAATAAAATCATACATATAAATTCAAAGGTAAGGAAAGAAAGGGATAGGAACATGGAATAGAAAAAGGACGAGGACAACGGTGCTGTGGTAGGTGGAAAAAAGCCAGAAATCAGAGGGTAAAAATGCGGCCTGACTGGGACTCGAACCCAGAACCTCCTGGTTGCCGGCCAGGTGCTCTACCAGTTGCGCTACCAGGACGCTTAGATTTACCATGATTTCGGCGGGGGTTTATACACAGAAAACTCCCTTTGCTGTGGCCCACGAGAGTAACCAATAGATGGCACTGGGGCAGCTCACCACTCACCAGGGGAAGGAATGGACGAGGACACAAGGATGAAAGGAAAGGTACACACTCACACGATAGCAGGAAAGAGACAGGAACACGCGTTTCGGGGCACGCAGAGCCCAAGTGAAATAAGCCAATATGGCCGATACACTACTTCATTCATTCACACGGCGCCTTAAGCGCAAACATACATATAAATTCAAAGGTAAGGAAAGAAAGGGATAGGAACATGGAATAGAAAAAGGACGAGGACAACGGTGCTGTGGTAGGTGGAAAAAAGCCAGAAATCAGAGGTACTTAAAATAATGAAAAATCTGAACAACTCATAACAGCCTCATCTGTCTTCGTACATCTCACTAAAATGGACACGCAATTGAAGGATTAAACATCTTACACACTATAAAATACAAAAGCTCTGGTGCATTTTAAGTCATGAGTTCAAACTCAATCCATTGAAAACATAAAATAAAGCTCAAAATTCATTGGTGAAACTGATGAGGTTGGCATACTCAAGCCTACCTCATTACCATTCCTCAGCATTTTTATTTAGGTACACATTTCTAATCAAGAAAGCAACCTTTGGTGTTCAATGGGGTCCCCTTTAAGTGAACCAAAAGGAAATTCAAAGTATTTAAAGCTTATTTTTTTACCGGAGGAGGAGGTGGGGGCACAGAAGACGAGGATGGTTCATTCTGGTCGGCTGCTTCTGTTGATTCAGTATTGCTGGGAATGGATTCAGATTGATCATCTTCAACTGACTTCCCACTGCTGCTACTTAAATCACGCCTTTCCAAAGAACCGTTATGGTGTACATTTCCCGGGTGCCTCTCCTGAAATTGAGATGAGGTGGGCAATTAATTCCCCAGGTGTTAATAAAAAAGTAGAGAATGAAAGAGACCATGGTCCTAGCACAGCTTACATGCCTCTTTATGAAAAGTAGATGCGTAGAAGAGGTAATATGGCACAGGATGTACTGAGGTGCAATTTTCCCTTTCACTTCCATTGCATTTTTATGCTGATTTAACTTACTTACTTTCAAATTTCCTGCTGTTGCATTTTCACTTCACTACCCAGTCTTTACACTGTCATATGTTTACGTAATGTACCATTAAAGTTTAGATGGGTAGAGATAACATCTCATTAAGCACACACAAACAAATTGATGAGGTGGTTATAAGCAATATAGTCCAATAAGAAAATTAAGAGTGAGGATAAGCTGATAGATTTTAATTTTTGGGATCAATCACGTTCACAAGGAAAAACATAACACAAATGCGATAGCAAGGAGTTAGTTATGCATTCTGGGAGAACATAATCTCACACTGAATGCAGACGTTTGTCGAAATAAAGAGATGTGGCATGAAGAAAATTCCTCATGTTATATTTATGCTAAATTATTGAAATATGTATGCACAGTATTGGAGTAAAGTCACCAGGATAAGTAAAAATGCTTAGCCACCACCTACCGCAACTGAATAACTGGTAAATATCCACAAAAGTAGCATTTATTTAAAAATTTGCAATAAAAATTCGAAACATAGGTGCAACTTCAACAATTTAATAATAAATCGATGTTAGATATTACAAACAATCAGGGTATTTACTCACATTATAGGTCCTAATAGTGATTAATGAACTTCTTTCCTCCATGGCAAAGACTACAATCCACTAGGTGGATGATGACCCAACTAACTGAGCACATTCCCACACTATCTAAATCTATCACTTTCTTTTGTTACCTAAAGAAAATTCCCATAGCACTCACACCATTTTTCTTAATGGCAAAACCTACTTCTGAGGAAATGAGATAAAAATCAATAAGTGTTTTACACATGAAAGGCATGACTTCTAATGGACATATGGGAAATTCACTCAAGAATACTCTAAATGGATTCTTATCTGCTTATGTCCTCCCTCATCCATTTACAAAATACAAGATACCATTTCGAAAACAAAGGATAAATATTGAAATGAAGTCAGTCACACTGATAAAACTTACACACTCACATAGCTAGAATAAGAGATAAAAGCAACCGACCAACCCTGCTATCTATCAAGGCAAGCTTATCTCACCCGTAAAGTACACAATCTGTGCAAATGACTCCATTGAATTCAGAAAAGGATTAGTAGAAATCTCTCCTTTTTGAAAATTCATTGGAATAGAATTAATTTGAAATAAGCTAAATTGATTTTATGAGACACGAACTCTAATGCTACTGCAACCATAATTCATATTTTACTCAAGAAAGTTACCTCTTCAGTAGCAGATCTCATAGCCACAATGCTACAGTGATGTAACTGCAAACTCCATCGGTTACTGTCATCATTGCATATTGCAGAAATATTGCAAAGCTCTTATTCACTCTGATGCAACCATGCAACCTTTGAAAGTTCTCTGGTGACAGTTCAAAATTCTGGTGAACTTCTAAGCAATGTTATACCCACGCTGTGTACACAATGACTTAACAAAAAGCTAAAATGCACGTGATGCTTGATCGCAGCATTCAGCGACCGAATTATTTGAGAATTAATTTCGATGGACAATGTTCTATGAATACATGCTTGTTTAATCAAAAAGAATACAACCTCAAAATTAACAGTAAATCCGTTTGCCAGTCATTAGTCTTATCTTCCTAACAGTACAAAATGCTAAAAAACATAACATCTTACATCACTTTTATGTTTTATGGCTATTTTTTCTAGTTTCCCAGCCTTTAAACACACCTCTCATCGATCAGTGGGGTAGCCAGGAATTTCAGTTTCAAGGGGGTGAGGGAGGTCCAAATTCAGGGGGAAAACTTTTGAAAAATAGGGTACTAAGTAAAGGGTTTTGTTGAATTATAATCTCAAATTTAATGACAATAAGTACAGTGCAACCTCGATATAACGAGACCCCACGGTGCACCAATAAACACTCGCTATAACGAATTGTTGCTTTACCGGAGGTGGAGAAAATAATAGCCAATATACCTATTGCAAACAGTTATACATGAACAGGAGTGGTGCGGCAACAGAGGAATTTCTATCTGATAAACATAAGCATAAATCCAGACGAAAGGTGGTGTGTTTTTGCATCACTAAATTTCCTTACTTAAACAATAACTAACTATTCAAACAATTTATAAGTGCCGTACTGAATAAAAATCTTACTATTACACTATTATTAGACTATTATATTGTCTGCAACAGAGAATAAATATGTCCATCCGGACAATTCACGCTCAACACCCTGAGTATCATTGTAGCGTAAATCCTACACCATCGCTAAGGTGCACTATCTGCCTCTAGAAGCATCATTGCAAGAAATACCTTGTACCGCAAGGGTTTTGTCGGGGAAAAGGTTATAAAAGAGTTCTGTTTCGTCTATGTTATATCACGCGGGGAATACTTCTTAAGATACTTAGGATCAGAGTCCTTTCTTCCAAAACTTCGGGTTTACACCGCAGGCATCACCAGCAAATATGACGGGAGATAACGCTTAGGTGCTTTGAATTAGTATAACCAACCTTCCGAACTCTTGAAGCTCTCGATTCACAATCTATCCCTGAAATACTCCACTTTAGGCTTAGGCATAGCCCCTCTCTCAGAAGTTCCCGCAGATTGAAGTGGGCAAAACCACCCAAACAAAGCTCCTTCTAACTCTTTATTTTCTACATTCCTCAGGTGCTTTTGTTTTTTTTAATTGTGAAAAGAAAATCGGAAGATAAATTAACTACACCACTCCCGTGCTACTATTATTTTCATTTTCTTGGGTGCACGTGTTTGGAGTTTTTTGGCCATGGTGTCTACCTTCAAATGCTCTCTATTCACACAACTTACGGACGTGCTGCCAACTGCTTTCTGCCACCCGATGAACAAAAGAAGATCAAGCATTTGCGAATGTTAAAGCCACAATATTTTCACCGAAATAAACTCCTTATTAATCGAACGACAGTTTACTACATGAATTTGAGACTGAGCACTCCATGTTAACTTCATTTCTAACAGATTGCCAGATATGACAGAGATTGGAGACTCTTGGTGAAGGCATTCCGGTGATGGAAACTCTCGCTATGGCGAGTGCCAACACCAAAAGGGCCTCTTAAAAACGAAATTTTTTTACATGCTTCGGTGCCTCGGCTATCTCTCGTGATGGCGGGGGTCTTGCAATAGCCCGTACTCACTTTAACGAGGTTCCACTGTATTTGAATATCTTAGCCATTGCAGTAATATGTATTAATACGTTGTTCTTTCTGTCCTTGCTTTGATGCATGTACATCCTTCCGGTGTGTGTGCTTTCATGTTTACAGTGTAATAAATAGGAAGGATGGGATGACCTGGGGTGGCGACCTGTCCCCCCGAGGTAACGAGGTGTCCGCGAAAATTTTTGAAAAATGACTAGCTTGGAAATATGTTTTACGTCATTTTGCCACAAAAAATTTAACTTTAAACAGATGGAGTTATTATATGTCAAAACTGGACACTACTGGAGGGGAAGGAGCATGCTCCCTCCGTATTTCAAGTAACGAGGCTACAAATGAGGGAGTCGAGGACGAACAAGTCAGATCTTGCTTCAGTGACGTCATTGCCTTCAAAGCGAAGCCGGGGGAGCTCTTCTCAATCTCTTGGGAAGAGTCACGCTATGTGCCAGACGTATTTTGCCTTTTTTTATTTTCCACGGCTGAAATTCTGCTACATAACCTTTGCGAGAGCTTTCAAACAAAATGGTTCATGAATAGGACAAGAATCACATGCGACGGCACATTTGAAGAGAGAATCGGACCTCTTTCCACCCTTATGGGCATTGCATTCACTGAAGCTATTATTTAAAATTTCGGATCCAGATCCGATGTCTTCCATGACTTTGGATCTGATGTATCCGATGAAGGGGTATATGCGCGGATATTTGGATCCGAGGAATCCCATCCGACCATCCCTAGTTTTTACATTTTGCAGGGTTGAGGGGGGGAGGTCTGGACCTCCCCCCTGGCCATGCAACTGCCTCTCATGTGATAGTACATTTCATCGGACAATTCCTAATAAAATATGCTGGAGTCTGTGGAGTAACTATGGGGGGGGATGAAAGGACAGATGTAGTTCTCTCCTCCACCCCCCAAAGCCTCAGAGAAATAAAAGAATTGTTCAAAACTATTGCCTAGTTTAGACATAAAATAACTAATCTGCTTAAAGCTAAAAGTTTAGCGACAAAATGATGTGAAATGTATTTCTAGGAATGCCATTTTTCAAAATTTTTCCAGACCCGTGACCTATATAGTTGCATGGTATTTTATTATTATTTATTAATTTTAGGTGTGTGAGCTTCACATCACACCTTGTGGTATCAGAAAATAATCTGTGGCCTTGGACGAGAAGATGGGGAAAAAATTCTTGTTGAATTGAAGGTGCCCAGATTTTAGGAAGGTACCATTGCTTCACTGTTTCCTATCATCCGTTGCCTGGGGGGAGGGGGTCACCATCCCTTCCCCCCTCCCAAAGCATATTCCTAGTTACGCCACTGGCTGGAGTAGCTACTTGAATACACATATGTAACAACTGAAAACTGCAGAATTACTAACCGCTACCTCATCCACTGGCAGAGAAATTTGCAAGTGAGATTCAGGGTGGCTTCAATTCTGGGATTGACTTTCCAATGATTTTGTGTTCCATTTGGCACAGGTAGGAATGTTCTAATTCAAATAAATTTTGCATGAGCATGATTTAGAAGCATTCTAATAAATCTTTGTGTAAGAGATAAAACCTTTTCAGTCTGAAAATAAGGGACACCCTACCCTGAGAGCACACGAAAAATTGTAGACGTATACATTTGGGATATTTCGAGTCTACAGGTAACTTTAAATGATGGAAGTTACCTGTAGACCATAAATATACGCGATGTGTTCTACCAATTCCTTCTAAGCTAACGAGCATACGGCTCACGTATGCTGGAGATGGTAACACAGTTGGTCGTCTGTAGACCACGTTAGTGTATTGTTTTGATTGTTTATGAGTTGCGAGCAGTTGTGAGAGCTTCGTTTGTGATACGTGCTGGTTATTTCCAATGTAAAGCAAAATATCCGACGATAGAGGATCAGAAGCCCTCATATTTTGTATTATTTACAATATTAATATCTGAGTAAGCGCATAAAATATAAACTGGAACAGTGGTTAAACCAAGAAGTAGTAGCATCGTTGTAGCAGTCTGACAATGAGCCACGGCCGTTGGAGGTGGATACGTTAATTGTAAGTTTATGTTATCGACGGCACCTCATCCATTTGTGTAATTAGAACAATTTTGATATTTTCTAATGCCCGCTATGCTTTGACAGTCAATAATTTCATCAATTTCTTCGTAGGTACTGGAAAATTCGTTGTTAAGGACTGCTTGTGCTTGTATTATAAGGTGAACACCAGAGAATACAACTTAGTTCGCTATGCTTGGAGATTTTCGATTTTTACTAAAGCATCTTTTGTGCCAAAATAGTGTTATTTTCATCGTGACAACTCTGTTAACCTACTGCTGGCAATCACAGTGCAGTGGTTGTAATGCACTATAGTTAAGTTTGACAAGGTTGAAAAACATCGGCCAAGAGTTGTATTTTCAGATTTCCATCGTGATTGAATTGTAAACAGTGCTATTACGCTATCGATAAATGGACAGTTATGAAAATGACAGTGGCGTGTTATCCTCCGTTGTTCACCGTGGGTATGACATATCACGATCAAGCTATCAAGATCAAAGCTGTATGTGAAGTTTATTTTTCTAGTATATCAACGAATAGCAGCGAGAAAAGTCACCTGTGCCACTTGAATGGGCTAATTAAGTCTCCAAATCGGTGAATATATAGTATTTTTCATCATAACGAGCTCTATGATTGTAAGTTGTACGTGATTAATATAAGTATGGTAGTGACTTCCAGTTTTTGATGATTATATTTGCCTATTTCCCACTATGTTTTTATGGTATGTGCTAGTATATCGCTTGTGGATTTACCTATATTATTGAAATACGTTGTTGCTTGTGTGTGTTTGTGTTGGCAGCGGAACTGATTCGCGATCTCAAATTATGTGAATTGTGTGCATACACTTGCTGTGAATTCGTATTCGTCAAACCAAGGAAATGGTGAAGCTTTGTCACGTTATCATGAAATAAAAGTTTCTTTCTACAATAAGTGCATGTCTTGTGTTTCTTTAACTGTATATTGCTTTTCATATATAACTGTCTAAAAGTTATTTTTCATTATTTTAGAAAGCGTTTTCTTTTGCTCCCTGAATTGGCATTATTGCTTTCCAAACCCCGCTACATACACGAAAAGAATGCAGAGCAACCGATTATTTGTTATTTCATAGGAGTTCAGTGTTTTTGTCTGTAATTAAGGTTCTCCTAAGTATTCGTGATGGATTTTTAGCATTTTCGGAAGGATACCAATATCAATCACCATCTCCGCTAATGCGTCGTTAACAAATTCAACAGCACGGCTATAATTAGGCATTGCATCCTATGTTAATAATAGATATAATTGATAATTCTTCGGAGATAATCATCAAAATTGCCATAAATTCGTTTCAGTTGAAAATCACATATTGCTACAAGATTAGCAGTATAAAATGTATGTTTTTGTAAAAAAAATTACTCCTACATTTGGTATAATCGTAGAACAAAATTATCATAAATGGGCGACATTTGCCCCTGATGTAGACCAAATATAGACGTCTACATTTGGTATAACTGCAGACCAAAATTATACCATTATAAGTTACCAGTAGACCAAAAAAGGAAGACATTTGCACCTAATGTAGACCTGATGTAGACCAAATGTAGTCGCCTACATTTGGTATACGGCAAACCATTAGGTTTTCTGTATACCACATATAGACGTCTACATCTGGTTTACATGTGGTATTCTGCAAACTTTGTGCTCTCAGGGTAATCCCTCATATGTATATTAGTTGAAGTTAATTACCTGAACTTCATTTTCACTGTCCTTTGGTTGGTCAGAATAACTTCCTGAAGAAAGGGAGTTTGCAAACATTTTACTATGTGCTTTCTTGAATTCTTCCATCAACTGTAAAAAAAAATGAAAAATTAATTCCAGTAGAAAATATTTAAATAACTACACACTTACAGGTGATATAAAATTTGTGATATACTACAATTTTATGGGTGTCATAACAGCAGTTTTTCTATCCATTTACCTTTTTACTGCCAGCTCATTTTGGGTGGGATGTGCGAAGACTGCCAGGGCTATTTACCGTAATTAGCAACATTTCAGATTTTAAAATTTTTCAGCTACTTAATTTCATTTAATGCACCTAGATTTTTTCCCAATACTTAAGATATATTCATATCTTATAACTATAGATAGATTATGGGGGTTTACTTAAATTACAGCCATTGAAAAGGCCACAATCACGAAAGAAAGTAAATAAGTTGGACCGATAAATCGGCCCCTGGCAGTTTTCACCCAACCAGCAAGGCAGTATAAGGGTTGAAGAGAAAAGAAAAATGAGCAAACCATGTAGCATGTATGGAAAAAATATTATATACCTTATTTCTCCAAATATAGACCCCTCTTTATGGCCAAAATCTCTGGGGAAAAAAGTCCATCGGGCTTATATTTGAGTGCAAGTGATTCAAGTGATTGATTAGGCCACTTCAACATCACAGTCAAGGTATAATTTACAGTGTGGCAGAAATAATTACAAGAAATTTGATTATTTTCAGAGATAACTTAAGCTGTCATGCAATTCTTTTCTTGAAATTTTGCTCATAACTGAAAACCAGAATGTATTTTTGCCACACGCAATCCACTGATTTTGAAAAATGATTGCAAAAATTTGAAAGGGCTCAAATTGTGATCATTACAATTCATTTGTTTCAGTGATTCAAGAGAATTTCTTCTCATGAAGTACCTACTTTCGAAACTTTAGGAAGTATCCCGACACACTGCAAATTGTAAAATAATGTAAACAGTCACTTAAAAATTATCATTTCCTTTTCAAAAATAATCTTAATACAAAGTAGGAATAGAAGAAATAAAAACTTGGCTGTTTCCACATGGTAATTTATTGTGACTGACCATGTTTTCGTTATAGCGTAAAATTATCAAGGTGAGGCATTACAGGTAAATTGACCAATACAGTGCAACCTCGATATAACGACACCCCACGGTGCAGTAATAAACATTCGCTATAGCGAATTGTCGCTTTACCGGAGGTGGAGCAAATAATAGCCAATATACCTGTTGTGAACAGATATACAGGAACAGGAGTGGTGCGGCGACAGATAAACATTATCCGATAAACGTAAGCATAAATCCAGGCGAAAGCCGATGTTTTTTTGAATCACTAAATATCCTTACTCAAATAACGACTAACTATTCAAACAATTTATAAGCACCGCACTGAATAAAAATCATGCAAAGCATTGTTTCCTCTATCATTATATTTATCGAACGACAGTTTACCACATAAATCTGAGACTGAGCACTCCATTAACTTCATTTCTAACACATCGCTAGCAATTACAGAGGTTAAGGAGTCTTGATGAAAGTCTTTCGGCGGTGAAACCCTCGCTATGGCGAGAGCCAACACCGAAAGGGTCTCGTAAAAAGAATTTTTTAACACGCTTATTATAGGGTCAATTGACGGTGCATCGGCTATCTCTCTCTATATGGTTGAGTGAGTGGGAAAGTGGAGGAGGGGGGAGTGAGAAGGGTAAAGGTGGTCGTTAAATAGGTATGAGTCCCTGTGGCTTAAAATTTTCAGCTCTTCCACGTCATCTAATCTCCGTCCTTTTTTCTCTAAGTGAAGAATACATAGTTGGGGTGAAGTCACAACTGTGCCCATTTCTATAAGATATTTGGTGAAATGTGATTTGTCTTTCCATCTGGTGCTTGGCCGCTCTGATGGAAAAACTCCTCCCTGTTTGGCTGATGTAAATTGCGTCACAGTCGCTGCAATTAAGGCTGTATACTGCGCTCTGTTCCTCCGGAATTTCCTTTCTTTCGGTGACCCAGGCATGTACGGTGGTTATAAAAGGCTGGCCTTACTTTTTCCTTGGGAGTAGCCTCTGCACTTTTAATGATAAATTCCCTAGGAAAGGAATTCGCACCATTTGGGAGATCCCACCACGGAACTCCATGAGGTGATACACTCCACTTTGCTCCGTTCCTCTGGAATTTCCTTTTCTTTCGGTGATAAAAGCATGTATAGTGGTTATAAAAGGCTAGCCTTACTTTTTTTACTATACCTATATACTGGTCAATTTACCTGTACCGCCTCACCTTGATAATGTCACGTAGTAACGAAACCATGGTCAGTCACAATGAATTACCATATGGATTTAGCCAATTTTTTATTTATTCTTTTCCTACGATAAAGGATTTCCACAAAGTTACACCCGCTACTATTAATTAACTTAATACATAGGTCCATCTTATTTCCCACCATGCACCAATTTTATTATCTTAACATCAAATTCACAATAAACTATATGTGAAAGTCAGAGTTGGCATCAAAAAGTTAAAAGATGACATTTATGAGTTCATTTAGGCCTAGCCTAAATATCAAGATTGCATTGCATGATTACCATAATCAAAATTCTGATCTACCTGAAAGATATATTGTTGTCTTCGATGTCAATTAGGATGCTGAAGGTACTACATATTGAATTAAAAATTGCAATTGATTAAAAATTAAGCTTTTTAGGAGACATATTAAAAAGTAGGGAGTGACCAAGACAAAGAATCTTATTATGTTAGGACAAAGAATCAAAGCTAATATTCAAACCAGACCAAATAAACCAAACTGATTGATTCCATAGAGGGTGGGATTGATTCCATTGAGGATAGTAAGAGTGCTTATATTGAAAAATATTAAAGCATTAACCTTTGAGTGTTGCATTCTCTTCTCATCTGCAATTTCTTTCAACAGATCTTTTTTGGCAGCATTTCCCTCATCTCTAGACTGATTTTTCCTTTTCATAGTACCATCACTGCAGCCATTGTCAGAGCTGCCAAGTCGCTGAAGAAAAAAAGTGCAAAATAACATGTTTACAAGCATAAAATACAATTGCACACATATTCCATCACCAATTTCTATCTATATCAGAAGGAATTTTTTTCTATATCAGGAGTAATTCAATCTATATAAGAGGGAATTTTTTCCTCTACGTAATTAAAGACATGGACTACATCTCGCTCGCAAGTAAAAAAAAAATTATGAGAAATGCATTCAAATGAATATCACATCATAACCATACCATAGCCATAATTTTTTGGATGGAGGTTGCATTTAATGGGGCGTCAATTTAGGAAGACACACAAATAAAAAGGTGATAGCCAATCAGGAGGGGTGTGATCCACGAATTTCAGGGACACAATAGGTATCTTTTTATGTGAGAAATGATAAATATTAGTACATAATAGAAAAGCTTGGTCCATTGGGAGATCCATTTGCACCATTATAAAGGATCATTTTGTCTTTTATTTACAATTAGTATGTATGCATGTCAGCAATAGGGCATAAGTTACATACACCACAATTATCTTCCTATGTTATTCTCAAAACACTAGATAATTTGTTTGAATTTAATTTAAAGTCAAGTACAGGGTAAGTTTCATTTGCTCCATTGACTAGAATTAAGAAAATGATCAAGTATTCATTAAGTTCTGCTAAAAATGCAAATATATAAGTAGCATTTTCACTAAAACTCAACTTGAAAATTTAGAGTTGAAACTCAACAGAGTATCAGTATCGCTAAACGTGACAAAAGACTGTAGTGAGTGGGGAGGGATCAATTGGTTCAAATTAATCCCCTGTGATGTTGGGAAGATGCATACGAGTAATCCCTCCAAGTAAGCAAACTCCAATACCATTCAAGACTTTTGCAAAAACTTTTTTTTTGCTATACCACCCAGAATTTACTTGAATTTGGCTTAAATTAAATATCTGCGGCTCCCACGGCTGTAATATAAATTTCACGCCAATTCAGACAGTATTTAAAGGTAATGGATTTTGAACTTCTCTCAAAATTGTGTCCAATTATTTTTTTCCATCACGAATTGGTCTGGAATTGGATTTAGTATTGAGTTTGAAATCAATAACTGGATCAGAAATGGAGCAGGAAATCTAAAATCAAGCCCAAGTCAGACAGCACACCATGGAAGAAGGGAGCCAAAACAAAGGCACACATTGTTACTGGACTCACCCAGGAGAGTTTCTGGGCCACACATAACAGAGAAATATGCCTTGAATGTGATGACACCAAAGCTAGAGGTACTTCTCCCACTGGCTCATGAGACCATTAAATCACCTTACTGGCAAAACAATGCTTTCTTAACGGGAAATAATTTATATGCCTTATGCCTACAAAGAAATTCTATTAGTACACTCACTTTAGCCCTCCTTTGAATTTCCTCCGTGAGAGCACTGGACAAGCTAACAGATGTAAGCATACTTGCTCCTGATGCACTTGAAGTTGTCTTGATTAGTGTGTTGTGGCTGCTTACAGTGTGTGACGTAGTTTCTTGAATTTGTGTCTCTTCTACTGTGGAGTCTCTTCGGTTCCAAGCTCCATGATCTGTCTCATCTTCTTCAGTTCTATGAACCATGGCAACAGTTTTAACTTCAACACTAACTTCATTGATAGAATCTTCTTCACCAATCATCACTCCTGGTTCCCTGCCATCAAAATGGTTGGGAACAGATGTCCGAGGTTCCTTATTTACATTATTGGGATTGAGCTGTTTGTCAGCAAGTTCCCATTCATATTCAATTTCATCCCAATCCTTACTCTTATCAATGGCAACTCTCCCTTCAGAGCTATGAAAAAAGAAAGATATTCATGCATGATTATTTATAATCTACGGAAAGGTTGAGCTAGAAATGGTATATCTCTAACAAAGTTGTAAGAGAATACTATTCATATAACTCATCCAAATTTTGTAAGTAGTCAGCTTTCTAGGGTCATTTTCTTTGAGACAGGTTGAGGACAAATTTTCAAATATCATTATCTCAAGTTCTTCAAGGGAGTATGGATGCACTTCGTAATTAGAAATTTACATGAATCCACCAAAGACGACACTCATGGTATGTACATATAAGAAAAGGAGAGACTTTTAAATGTAAAATTTTCATCAGATTTTGGTCACAACAAATGCCATACTTCAGCAGTTGTATATACCCCAATGAAGGAAGTGAAGCAATGCTTGGGTCACCACACTTATAAAATGTATGTACATCAAAATATGAAATAAGAATGCATGAAGATGCATTTGGATTTATGAAACCACCAGTCAGGCATCCTCTACTAATTATTCATACCATCTCTGAGGCTCTAACAAGAACATGCATTCTCCCAATCCTATTCCCCCTATTTTACCCTGTTTGCACCCTCAAATCTGGTGGGATTCGAAGACTCACTGGAATTATCTGCAACTGTAGCACTCTCTACAGCAAGAAGACATGGTAACTGTTTTTGAGGTGCATGCTCCCTCACAAGCAGCCATTACCCAATCTTCTTGTGAGATCAATTCTATTATTACTCTTGTAGCATAGACCCAGATAGCACAAAGTAAGAGAGTTAACCGTTTCTTAGGGTTTTCTTACGGAAAAAAATTGATAAGCAGCTTATCGTAAGCTAAGGGGCTTATACACGGCAAGGGTAAGATTTTAGGGAAGAATAGTTAAGGAATGCCATCAAATATATTCTCAGACAACGTAAGTCGCTTCTGTTGGAGTGCCACAGCCAGCTGAACAGCATACTACACATGCTAAGCTGCTCATCCCAACATGAATTTAAAGCCTACCAGTGAAATTCAGCGTGTCTTTATAAGACCTTAACAACTGATTACAGATTTTCCCGTAAATAGAAAAAATTAACAACTGCAAGCTACTAGCTGGTGATATAACCTCTTCACTACGGATTCCTGCAGTGAGGATGGTCATAAAGGAGTGGGAGGGTCAGGCTTAATTGCCAAGGAGTGGCCCTAAGGTCTCCCTAAGCTGGGTCTCAGGCCGGGCCTGAATTCATCCTACAATTGCTCTTATGATAATGATCACTTCCCTTCCCTTGCATCAGCTAGAGACAACATTTGGCCGTTAGTGTTTGAATAATTCACGACAGCTATACCCGACATTAGGTCTTCTGCACATGAAATGCCCATCGGCTCCACCCGATGCTTGATGTGAAGGGGTTAAAGCTGCTATTCATGCATGACCAGGGTTTGCTGTGTATGGTTCAAATGAACAACTTCCTACCCATTTTTTTATGACATGTGAGGAATGTCCAGAAAGTAAGAGTACTATCAAGCCCTCATTTTATCAACAATTTTTTTCAAAAGTTGGACCTTTTTTCATACTGAATCTTGCCTCGTAGTGGCTGCTTTTGAGAAATATGTTGTGAAGAAATCCCACCAAGTATGAGGTGCACACTGCCATAAGGTTTCTTGTCTTTGAAGGAAAAACGCAGACTGCAATTTTTGCACTGATCAAAACTGTTTATGGCAAAGGTGTTATGAACCGAACGAATGTGTTCAAGTGGTGTCGTGAGTTTAACGAATGAAGAATGAAAAAAGCGACAGTCCCCAGTGTGGTGGCACATAGGTTCCCCAGCAGCCAAAATATTCAGAAACTCAATTTTGCACAAAAAATGATGGGATTGGTGTTTTCAGACAGAAAAAGGAGACGATTAATGCAGCACAATGTGGTAAGGCCCTAAAAAACATGCAGAGAGCATTTCAAAACAAACAGAGGAGAATGTTGACTCAGTGAGTGTGTTTTTTGCATGACAACTCCCACCTACGCAAGGCCAACTCTACAAAGGTGCTTTTGAATTCCTTTTGTTGGGACATTTTAAACCACCTTGCATACTCTGCTGACTTGGAGCCTTTAGATTTTCATCTTTTCACCTTCCTGAAGACTCACATGGGTGGAAATATTTTCAAATAATGGCGAGGTGAAGCAAGAGGTCTTTCAGTGGACAATGGAGATGGGGGGGGAGTTCAATGATGTTTCGCTCTAAGCAGTGGCACAGCGAGGGGGGGTTTTTAGGGGTTAAAACCCCCCCCCCCCAGAGCTCAGAGAAATGCTGAAGTTTAATCCATTTTACTTAAATGGATTGATATTACAAATAGAATAGTGTAAGGATGAATAAAATATCTCTCAGAAAGCCGTAAAACTCACCATTTTGAACCATTTATCTTAAAATTCCTCAATTTATTAATCTCGCACCTACCGCTTATCCTTGTGGGTATTCCACACCCCCAACACACCCCGGTATTAGTTGCACCTAAACCCCCCCCAGCCTCAATTCCTGGCTGCGCCCCTGGCTCTAAGTACTTATTGTGTTTAAAATTTGTGTTAATAAGATTTGTGAAATAAAAGTATGTGCCATCACTCCTGATTTTCTTTGCGAGTACCTTTCCTGGATAAGTGTGATTACAAAAAGTGTTTTCACTTGATACGATGAATAAAAAGGGAAAATTGCTAGGGACTATCTTCACAAAAGTGTTAAGCTTTGTATACTTAACCAGGTGGTAATCTTTTAACCGGTAGTTCATGATGAAATTACAAAATATGACAAATATTTAAAAAAATTCAATATTAAAAATCTCAAAGAGAGGGTTCTCAGCCAAAAACCAATTGCATTCCAGGCTGAGCATGTAAAGTTAGAAAATTGTTAACTTCTGGTATAAGATATACATTTACCTTTGGGGTATGGCATTTCCTAACATTCCAGTGGTTGCATTCATGTCAGAAACTTCTTCTCTCACCACAGACAGTCTCTTTGTACCATCATCACTCCAGCCTTGACACATCCCATTAGGAGAATGTCCACTGGTACTGCCATCTCCATTAATGCTACTTGCAGAGCTATTGTAACCTGAAGATTCTCCAGGAAATAGATCTGTCCCCGATCCCTTCCGTATCACTAGATTGAGATTTTTGTCCTTTTTGAGAGCATTCACAGCCTGAAAAAATGAAAATTCATGAAGATAAACAAGCAAGCTAATGTGGTATTTTTTGGATTCTTTCAAAGGAAAATTAATCATTCATTTTAAATGGGATACTCCTGATTCATGTCAATTACTTGAATAAAATTTTATGTATAACATACTAAAGTCATTACATTCACCAAAATTAATGTAATTACTACACTTAAATCTGGTGACGTTAGGGTTGATACCCTAATACAAGGGAGTGTGGCCAACTCAATCTGATGGGAATATTTATTTTTATCTATTGAAATGATAATCAATTGAAGCAAAATGGCCCATGCACCCACAATGGCCATCACAAGGAAATGAAATTTAGCTGAAATAATTTGTCAAATTAGCAGCATATTTCAGAACTGAAGCGGAAAAGATGTTGAAGGCAAGGAAATAAACACATAATCTGATGACTCAATGTTTAAATTAAACAAACTTACATCTGAAAAGGAAATATCCTCAAAATTAATTCCGTTACATTCAACAATCTGATCACCAGGCCTAAGACCAGCCTCTCTTGCAAATCCCCCTTCTTTTGTCGACTGGATGAATATTCCAGGGCGCCATTCTGGGCCTTTGCAAATACTGAAAGAAAAAAAATACACAAAAATTTAAAATAAAATAGAAATGAATGTGTAATCAACGAAAAAATAATTAATTTTAAATGTGGGCTAGCTCAGGGAGAGCCACAGCCAGTGAATTTTCATCGTCCTGCTTTAAGATTATGGTTGACATGGCATTTAAACTTCAGCATTTTCTCTCACGGCAATTTGAGACTGCATGGATTAACCTTTACCCAGGCCTGGAACAAGTACGAGGTAGATGGAGCATGTGCCCCGAGCGGCAGATTTTAGGGGGAGGCAAACTTTGAAAAGCATATTAAAAAAGTTATTTAATTTTTCTAATTATATTATTCAACTATAATTATTCATTTATAAATTACTGAACAATAATATTAATAAAACTTCTTGGTAGCATAAATATATACCACATCTCAAAAAATAGCTCATGGATCTATTATATTTTAGTGATAGGAGGAGGGAGGGAGCAAGGGGGGATCAGGGGAGGGAGGTGGTAAACTGATCTTTGCTCCCTTGACAAAACTCCTAGGTCCCCCTAGCAGTGGCGGCGCATGCGTATACGCATGTTAGCAAGTGCACACCCAAAGATGAATAAATTATAAAAGAAAACTATTCCTTCGCAACGCGAAGGATAAAAGTACTGTCTGCATATGCAAGAAACATGAGCCTCCAAACGTTATAGCTATCTCCTTTTCCAATTCACCGCTCTACAAGTGTGCGATCCCGTGGCATCATGCCGGGCGCATTTTCGGTCTGTGCGATCGCTTGAGGGAGCTCTGACGGGACGAGGTAAGCGGGGGGGTATGTGCTGTTCAAAGGGGCGATGGGAGCAGACTCAAAACCATACGAATGCGCACGCGCATGTTTTTGGTGACTGACTAGCAGGTAGTGTAGTGGTTTAGCCGCCACCTACACTACCTGCGCCCAGGATCCTAGTCCGTCAACAGAGCCATCTGTATAGCTGTTTTCTACATTACTTCCTCATAGGGTGTAAGGAAAAGAGAATGAATTTCAACTACCGTCACTTGTAAAGGTGTGTTGAGAATAATTATTTTCATGCATGCTAATATTATTTCTGTTCATGCAATTTTAAGGGTAGAGTGTACCAGTGATATGTTTTGCTTGCTATGTATTCTATTACAACGAAATATGATGCTCATGGATTAGGATTAACATAATATAATTAAATCATCCTATATCTGCTCTAATGCACACCCTAGATAAATTACCACCAGCCGCCACTGCCCCTTAGGTTGTCCCTGCCTTTAGCTGCCAGATTTAAATTCTCAATGGTTGCCTTCCACTGTTGGATTTAATTCCAACCCCTTTCAATTAGCATGCCCGTAAGGACACTCCAGGCATTTCAAGGTTAGTAAAAAAATTAATATTTCAACTGAACCTTCGTTCAAAAATTTTAAATGATCCAGAAAAAAAAAATATTCACAATTGATGATTCATAGTTCCTGATTCCAAACAACAAAAATTTGCAACAAATATTTGTTTAAAAAACAACTAACCACAATGACCAAAACCTCATGTTATGACAGAGTGGGTTTACCGGTCAGAGATTTGGAATTATTTTCCCAGGCAAAGGAGAGAGGTTCAATACAAAGGGGCGGAAGGATCAGGTCATTACTCCAGAAAGGTTTTTCCCTTCACAAGAGCTCAAGCAGAGGCAGAATGAAAGTTATAAAATAACATTCTTCATGGTATTTTCTAGCAGGTACAGTGTACTGACATATTTTAACCCAATGTTCCCTATTCCTGAAAAACCCTGAAGTTTGGTATTCCAATAGACTCCTGAAATTATCAAGTTTACAAGGTATAAACACACATTCCACTGATTATTTGACTCAGCAAATTATGCTTGAGAGTGTTAGAAGCCATTGGATAAAGAATCCATTAGCAATCATTCAAAAAAATGCATAGTAATACTAAATTCATTATTATGTGCCATTAATTCATAGGAATAAAAATTTCTCAGTCAATTAAAATGCAGCTATACAAAGAAAAATGAGACATTTCATGCCAAAAACTAGAAATACTACAAAAGAAATCAAACCTAAAAAAGTATGATAAAATGCAATTACCAACAGTCAAGCTTGGATCTTCCAACAATATTCAAATACTGAATAATATCACGATGAGCATCAATCCCTCCATCTGATGACATGTTTCTCAGCTCTGGCTGGTCCAAGGAATCCAGAGTCGGTGTTGTTGATGGGGATGGAGGAGTTACACTCTCCTCCTCTGCAGCAACCATTTTCCATGTTAGTGGATCACAGCGACGGCTAAATCAATCATGAAAATTTACATTACAATTTTGAAAGTCCAAAAAAAATTTGAAATTCCAACAGATTAGATTGAATACTATCTTCTTAATTAAATGGATGAACATTTAAAAAATATCCCTTAGCTCCAAATTTAATTATTCATCGATGAAAATTCATTTGTCAAAAGAAATCCCCTCTTAAACTGAAATTATGATTTGATAATAATTAACATATAAAATTAGATTTTTTGGCTATTTACATTCTAATTTTAAAATAGCAAATATTTAAACCAGTCTCCTCAGCAACATGTTAAACTGCAAGGGTATTTATGCATACGAATAGAGATTTTGACATACTTTTATAAATGATTCATCTACAACATCAAATGCTTACTTTCATTTGTAAGCTAATCTTGAAAATGTAGGAAATTTCCCTATGAAAACAAAAACACAAGAACGAGACAATAACAGCAAAGGATTCAGCTCTCTGCTCTTCACTTAAGACCACTCGGAGACATTTCGAGTGGCTTGTCCACAGCACCTCTGCTTCCAACTGAATGCTGGCCAACACTCCTTTACTGGCATCATGGTGATATGGCTGATTTTAGCTATGCTCTTCAAAAAGGGACACCTTGGAAGCTTCACCAAGTGGAATTTGGCGAACGAACCCTTCAAAGTTATCGATAAATACAACTAACATGGTCACATGTTGCTTTTCATGTCTGGGCATTTTATTTGGCTTTCACGCATGTTACACTGGAGAAATTTATGCCCATGCAAATCAAAAACTTACTGGAAAAACACTGTGAAATATTACTCAGTCATGAAAGTTTATCACTGAGCTAACAACAGTTAGGTCCAATGGATCCCAAAACATGCTAATGAGAAACTTTTTCTGTTCCCCTATCAATAAGAACCCGCCAAACCATAGGTTGGTGGTTCGAATCCTGGGTAGGTTGCCCTTATACAGAGTATGGATGTTTGTGATTGTCCATAGTTGTTGGCGCTCAACCTCTTCGAAGTAAAGGCAAAGTTAAGCTATTTTGGGGAAATGAAGAGAAATAGTAATATGAAATCTACCCAGCAGCCCCAAAAAGTGTGGAAACATCATTAAAGGGCATATTAAAGGGGAATACTTTCCAACGCTTTCATAAATAATGCAGCCATCAACTCAAGTAACTCATCTTATTTTCATGCTAATTTTTGGAATGAATCTTGATATGTATTGGAAAGGTAGGAGAGTGAGAAAAAGAGAAGTAAGGCAATGGCTATGATGAAGAGAGGAAGCAGCAATGACAAAAATTAAGGGAGAAATAGAATCAGAAAATATTTATACAGCTAAAATTGCATGTAGGCATGGGAGGCTTAAGGAGACATAAGACCCTTAGGTGAGAAAGAGGGAGAGAAAGTGGTTTCACTCAAAGTGACACAGAAAGGTTCACTCAAAGTGAGCAAGCCGTTATGATGATAAATTTTTAGAAATTAATTTACTACTGAAAATAACAATCATTCAGAATTAAATATTTGACATTCAACATGGATGACTGAACAAGAGTGCAAAGAAGTGGCACCTACCTTCACCAGTTACACAAAACGTTTGAAAAACCAATACCATTTCCATCCTAAGACAGCATGCAAAACAAGTTAATAATTAGTAAAAAATCAATCCCATGAGCTTAAAAATATCTCTCTTTTCCATGCATATTTCCAATTCAACGAGCACCAATCAAATCAAGCTGGCCCCAGCAGCCCTTTTGCCCAATTTTTCATGCATATGAGTTGGGAGTCATGCATAAGCCATGTTACTAATGCAGGGGAAGGAGACTAAAGGAAGACATAAAAACATAAGTTGAGAATGAGGGAGAGGAAGTGGTTTCACTCAAAGTGACACAGTTATTGCTCAGCGTAAATTGTCAGAAGTAGTATATGTACTAACCGAAAAACCCACCAAAACCATGGAGAAAGTCATTATAACAACAAAAAAAACCCTTAATATCTTGTGAAAACTCATTTTATGCAAAATTTTGCATTCGAGAAAATTAAGGAGCTCTAACAACTTCTCAATTAAAAACATTAATAAATGATAACTACATATAATGCTAATATTTCTCCACCCGCTGAAGCCCAGATTGCTAAATGGAATTCATGATTGATGTTCTACACGTAAACATTGTAAACTAATTATAACTAATAACTACCATAATGCAATTATGCTGAAATAAAATTGAGAATGAGGCTCCATATTATAATTGGTACAAAGAAATAGGAGTTTCCAACAGAAAATTTCATGGCACTAAAAACTAAAATTAAAAAAATATTATTAAAATAAGTTGTAGTATCAGAAATTGTACCTTTTTTTCATTAGATATTCCTTCAGTACATGTTTCATTCATTCAGTACATTATTTTACCTGTGATATCACAGGTAAAATAATGTACTGAATATTTAAATTGATTTAAATTCACTGTATCTGAATATAAATTACTGAATCCCAAAAAATTAATAAATCATAGACATGCTACATATCCAAAGAAGCCAGCCACAGCTAGAACATTTAACCTGGTTATAATTGAAATGCCTTACTCTGTCTGCTCTGATGGGCTTTCAACATCAGCAGGAATCGTTTCAAGATTTGGTTGGAAAGGCTTTCGAATTTCTCCAATATCCATTTTCTTGATAGCTGCCATTTCTGTCATGGTTAGGACAGGAGGTGTGTTTTTTCTAATCATCTTTTTACTCGGTGTTGGGATAAGGGATATATGGATATCAGACTTGGTTGGTGAGGTTGGCGCAAGGGAATTCAAAGGAGAGAGAGTGTCATCTTCAGGTGTTGTCTCTATGCCATCATCATCCCTTCAGTGCAATGAAGAGTAGCCAATGTTAAGTTGAAACATATCATAACAACCGAGAGGCAAAAAGAAAAATCAAAAAAATAAGAAAAATCTATGTATAAAAAGTAACAACTTGGACTGAAGGAGATTAATGGGGCATGAAAAATATCTGATTCATTGGTATTTGGCTCAACTCATCAAACTATTTTCAGCCCCACAGAAATGTACAAGGTGAATCCAGAAAGTAAGTGTGGTTTTGTTCTATCACTGCTGTCACTGCTCTGCTTATATGCCCTAGTCTCCTTGGTTTGCTGGCTATGTTTTACACCATGTCGGTTGCTTTCTCTACTTTATTTTTTTGTCTCATGTGCCCTTAAAAGGTTTAAGACAATTCCTGAACGTTGACTGAATTCCTGACTAAATCACATGATGGTGAGATTCATCATGTGATTTAGTTATTGAGTGCAAGGAGGCTAGAATTCATTGTCACATTCAAGAAGTTTCCATTGAAAATGCTATGAGTGATGGAATGGCGATAAAAATGTTACAAAGTTTATTGAAGGATGAATGAAAGTTCATGATAATGCTCATGGTGGTCTTCTGCTGTCAATGATGATCTCATAATAAGCAGCAATGAAAATATCTGAGAGAACAGATTTTCCTCAAAAATTATGCTTTCTGACGAATTCCCTGAATTTTCAAGACCTGTTTTGAAAGAAACTATATCAGACCAATAAGGTTATTGCAGGCTTTGATCTCAATGGTATCCTGAAATATTTTTGATGTAAAAACCAAAGCAATCAAAACCTTATTCAGCAGTTTAGTTCAGAGAAATTCAATCAACCACCTTATTGTCCACACATGTCACCTTCCAACTACCACATATTTTTTCAATTGAAGCATTAGCCAGCAAGCCAATTTTCAAAAAGATAATGACAAGAAACTCCTTGTGTAGCAATGGCTGTCATAATTGGTGATTTAGTTCAGTGAATAAGAACTGAATAAGTGGCTCTGCCATGATGTCAAGTGTTTACAGACTTGGAAACGATGCATAAAAGTAGTTTAGAATATGTTATTTCATTTGCCAAAAAATTTTGATCCTAAAAAAATTGTTTACAATGTATTTTTTCAAAATAATACTTTCTGAATTCACCTTGTACTTAATAAAAAAAAAAATTTCCGGCAAATTAATCCAAGGAAAAATTAGGCATGCAATCCAAGACAAAAGTTAAAAAAGAAACTACTTCATAACAAGCAAATTCAATGAGTTAAAATAATAAAATAAATAAAACTTCATGCAAAAGTGTGCGCTATTTACATAAGAAAAATTAGGAGATGTTAAAAAAATTTTAAAGCAATTTTTCTTCCATAACATTAGTTTGGTTAAAGAAAATAAGTGTGGATTGGAATGATAAATCACCTTCAAACGCAAAAAGATGTTTTAGTCAAGTTTTTATATTGTACTACTCACTCTTTCACTGGGATCATTCCAACACCTAGAAAAAATAAGGGAACATATTTTTCAACTCATTTTTGCAAAAGTATCATTCACAAAGTCATTATATCTACTACCTACGATATATTATAGTAATTAGTGATTATAAAGACTCTTCATAATAGATTAAATAAACTTACTCCGCACTTTGAGGTTGAGATGGTTGCTATCTTGAATTAGCTTCAAGACTTCTTGATGAATGGCATGCTCTACTGAGTATCCATTGATTCTAACAATTTGATCACCCACCTGAAAATAGATTGTTTCATTCATTTTCTGCATTGCATATCTAATACCACACTATGTAGCACACAATACATAATGATACTCTAAGTAAATATGACTCTGGAGACAACCTACAGGTTTTACTCATACGTAAGACATTCAGAACCCATTACTATTTATTTAAACTGAATACACAGCACATATTACATAAATATAGGAAATTTGGGGGGTGAAGAAAAAGAAAGCATTGTAGTGCTAACTATAGTCTATCCACATTGAATTGCTTCAAATGTTTCTCATATAAATTCGATCATGCCTAGGTGTGGGCTATTTTCCCAAGTGGAGGGTAGTATGGCCTATAAGGGGGAATGTATAGAAGACCACCAATACCCCAGCATTTCTTGCAATTTTCACATGCAAAGAAGATAAACCATCAAAATGTACATATGTCTTTGATTATGGAATGGTCTGAAATTTCTTTACAAAAGACTATGGAGAACAACAAAATGATCGATCTGTAAATGAGCATTCCATCGTATGCGTAAAATTGACCAAATCTTGTAAACCTTGCACAAAAAATAAACATCAACTTTTTTTTCTAATGATTGGGTTAATAATGAAGGGTCTTTGTCGGTACTTGATTTTAAGTCAAATTGAATACGGTAAAAAATTCTAAGAGTTACCAAAAGAATTTGTTGACGAGAAAAATAATAAATAGTAGAGACCTAAAATTCTGAATCGAATCGTCAGAAAAAGAACTTTCAACATTTTGAATGCACTCAAAAATTTGAAATTCTCTTTTTAGCGGAAAAAAAACACCAGCAAGCAGCTGAAATCATTTTTACCCCCCAAAAAGTTCTAAAATGTTGCATTTTTTTAAAAAAAGTTCAATTGAAAATAACTGGAAAATATTCACACCGGTTTCAACCGAATTTGCCGCGATATTCAATAAAACCGCTAGCGTTTTTCTAATTGAAACATTAAGTTGATTACGGCAACTTGATAGGCTGAAAACAAGGAATAAAATTATAAAATCATCCTATAGTTAGTTTTTCCTTTTTTGCCGTAAGCAATCTTGATAGGGCGTCATTGTAATTCAATAGTTTTAATCAATCCAACGCTGCGATAAATTCAATTTTCTTTTTTAATTCTAGTCACTTCTTCATTCCACGAAATTAATATTTCCCAAATTTCAAACGAAAAAATACGATATTTTTTCCGAATCTTTACACGTTAACTTTTCTAATATTCAGCTAAACTTTTAAAATTCGCGCACATTGATATTACTTGACGCGTTCTGGGGTAGCGGGCGCTAAGGGCGCTCCGGCAAAATCTCCTTAAGTTCCCCTGAATGCGACCCCTCCGCAACTGCTCCGACGATGAGCGCGCAGTCAATTTCTCGGAGATTTTGTCTCTTCGCACGCTACTTTTCAAAGCGCGAGCGCTCCTCTTTTTATCGCCGGGAGCTGAAATAAGCTCATATAGTCGACGTGGGAAAATGGGCAATTTCAAACTTCAAGAATTATTTCAAAGCCTATGTTGGCTCGCTCATTTAGGGAGATTTATAATGTTGCACGAATAAGTTAGTTCTCGATCTCCGTTGAGAGCGTAGGATTTACATCTCCCAAATGCGCCAACCATGCGTCGGCCTAAAAGAAGTAAACCAAAGCTCAGCCAGCTCAGCATGGAACAAGTGAAACAGCATGAAACAAGCGGAGTCACCTAGCAATCGGTAGATCCAGGAACGAATCCCGGCTGATTCTGTGGTTATTTAACGGCGATTATCACCCTCGCCGTAAAATTGGACCAAAGTAAAGATTATATTTTTGATAGATTCAGTAACCAGTCCCTCCAGATATGAACTTTTTAACGTTTACTTTTTTGGTTTCTTTATTTTGAATGATTTACGATCTGTAAACTACGAATATATGATGAAAAAATCGCAAACCTACACATGCATCTATAAATGATTCCCACGATCATATCCAAAAATATGAGGTATCCATAATAATTTAAGTGAAGTCTGGGACACTAAGCATTAAGCCTACCACTGTGAGGAAGTATCGGCCATTGTCCTTCCGTGCCCTCCTTAAATGACGCCCCTGACATACAACCGACGGCCTATCGCTCCTTTCTCGTAGGACATTGATGCATGAAGAGTTTGCATCTGCTAGAAGAAAGGATTTGAGTAACAATGGGAAGCGCGTAATCACCAGCTACAATTTGCAACATAAGCTAACATCCATGAGCGTAATTTGACGAGTACCATGCAGGTAACTTTTTGTTTTATACTTCATTATGCTGATGATTGTATTTTTTCTCGGGAGAGACAGGTCGTTTCATCTCTTTATCTTGACGAGTTTATTTAGGCCAAAGTTTCCCAATATCTTAATTTATAGGCATGCTTTTAGGCTAAAACGTAAGAAATTGATTGAAAACTAAAGGTTTTTTTAATAACATGTAACAGGAGTTTGGATATAGGATTTAAAACATTTCATTAATAGCGGAAACAACGAGTTAATTTTATTAATTTTTTATATATATTTATTTTTAAAACACTTAATTTAATCTATTTAAGAGCCCAACCGTTTTCAACGAAACAGCATACGTCTAAGGCAGGGCCGGATTTACCGTAAGGCAAAATAGGCATAGGGGCGTCGCAGTCCAAGGGGCACCTCCTGTCACCTCATGCGAGTGGCTATGCTTTATCATAAAAATCGGGGAGAGGGGGGGGGGGCTCAAGTGAGGAGGGGCGCTCAATGGAGAGGTGCCTATAGCGTAACTTTGGGTAATTCCAGCCCTGGTCTAAGGTACAAACATATTCCTCGGAGTTTTGTATGCATGGTTCATAATTACGATCTCAAAAGTTGTGTCAGATACGTTTTTGAAATATAAAATCGTATTAGACTTAAATTATTGGAATTGGTAATGTCAAAAATACAAAAACATAAATTTTCCAAACAAATTTGAACCGACCATGAAGAGCCTGATTTAGAGTGCAATGCTACGCGGAGCGGAAAATTGGACACTTAAGTAATGAGAACGAGAAAAGACTGGAGGCGTGCGAGATGTCTGAGCTGAGAAAGTGAACGGAAAGGGGAAGGAACGACGAAGTGCCAGAAATGGTGGGCGATAGAAGCAGCTATTATATGAGATGCACAGGGGGCAGAGGGTTTGGATGGAGCGAGTACTAAGCACGGAGGAGGATGGAAAGATTAGGATTTATAAAGAGAATTAAAGGGAGAAAGCCTTGTTGTGAATTGAACGGGGAAATCCAGTTTGGATGGGGAGTTCAATTGGGGTGATTGCAAAATCCTTCATGTAAAACTAACTTAATGGGTTGAATACCTTTAATAATAACAATCGACTATGGTTTCTGCGTAGTTCCATCATTGATTAATATTTTCAAAAAGGGTTGATCTACAAAAGGGCTAAGTTAGATTTCAGACCAAAACAACATTTCTCAGAGCTCGGATAAGTTTTGCAATGACGTTTTGCACGACATTAACCTTTTATTAATCTTGTTCTTCCTTCCGTTCCGTAGTCCCCCCACCAAACTGCCCAACATTCATCATCTACGGCCCTTTTCTTATTTAATCCTCCTGTTTATCCATTTCCTAGAGCAATTATCCCTCTCCTTGTGCCTGGATATAAATGCTTTGAGGAGTTATGCCGGTTAAAAAAATGCTACCTTGATAATGGCACTAGGTGCTGAAACTCCATATTCGTTTATAAAAGTTGGTGCTAGATGTGAGGTATTACTTTATTTTCATAAAAAATAGTCTTTTATTTGTTCTTTAACCACTGACGGCCACGAAAATAGGCCCTCTGCGCTACATTTTATAAACATCGCATTAAAAATATTCAATTTTACAGTATCGCTCATTGAATTTCTTTCCAAGCATCGTAAACATTGAATACTGCTAGATTATATACGTCATTTTGAAAAAATTAATATAGTGTTACCTGTACCTGAAAATTATAACAAAAATAAAATCAAGGCACGTAATCGTACTACTTTTTCAATTTTGTATCGTAGATTGTTGACTAGTGACGATGATTTGGGCGTTTCAGAGGAGTTCACTCACGCGGAGGCCGGCGCTGCGTGCATCACTGCCGACTTCGGAGACGAAGAACCCGGTGCCGTGCTCCCTTCCGCCGCGGATGGAGAAGCCGAAGACGGCGCTGCTGGTCACTGGAGTCCCCACGCTTCTCACGAGTCGAACCGTCCGCACCCTACTCGAAGTGTAGGGTGCCAGGAGGTTGTACTCCATCTGCAGCCTAGGCGGTACCAGGCGCCTGTGCAAGAGAGACAAAGAAAATGAACGAAATTACACGGATGATGACGTGAGGATGCAAGACTCCCTCCAGACAAGTCGTATTTCATTTTTCACTTTCTATCATCATGAAATTTTCAGGATAGAGAGATTAGACCGTTGTCAGAATTTTCCATTTTCTAAAGGCCGTTTTACACGGGGCACGGAATTGCGGAGGTTAGAGCTACATTAATTTCTAAAATGGCGTGGAATTGCGCGAATGCATGAACGAAATTAGAACAGGGGCTATTTTTCCGTCTCGCATCCACGCATTCTCGCATGTGTTCTAGCAATTCACCGCTTTATACGACGCAATTTTCACTGCGCCTTCGTGCACACGTCAGACTGCAACTACGTGTCCCGTGTAAAACGGCCTTACAAGCCATTTTACACGGGGCACGTTATTGCGCAATCTGACGTACGTGCGAAGGCGCAATCAAAATTGCGTCGTGTAAAGTGGTGAATTTTCTAGAACACATGCGAGAATGCATTGACGTGAGATGGGAAAATTTTTTATCATCATGAACTTGCAGAAGTCTTTAAGGAAAATTAGGACTGGATTGAAACGAAATTTTTCAACAAATTTTCTTTAAACCCAAGAAAAATTATACTAGTACAAAACAAGTAGCTAAAATATTTTTTTTTATTTTAAAAACCAATAAAGCGCTGTTATAGTTTTCTTCAAATGTAGGTTTCGTTCACCTTTTCCATGCTTAAATGTTACAACTTAAGCAACCATGGCTTGACCCCCCAGTGTCGCAGCGAGGGGGGGTTTGGGGGTTAACCCCCCCCCCCTGAGCTCAGAGAAATATTTAATTTTAATCCATTTTACTTAATTAGATTGATATTACTAATAGAATAGTGTAAGGATTAATAAAATATCCCTCAGAAAGCCGTAAAACTCACCATTTTGAACCGTTTATCTTAAAATTCCGCAATTTAATAATCTCGCACCTACCGCTTATCCTGGAGGGTATTCCATACTACCACACACCCCGGCATTAGTTGCACCTAAACCCCCCCCCCCCCCTTCCCCAGCCTTAATTCCTGGCTGCGCCCCTTTGCCCCCCCCCCCTAGTTTTGATCCTGGATACGTCCTTGAAACGTAGTTTCAGTCTGACGAGTGTACGAAGGCGCAATCAAAAGTGCGTAGCGTAAAGCGGTGAATTGATAAAACGCCAGCGAGAATGCATGAATGTGAGATGGTAGAATAGCCCGTTCTAATTTCGTTCATGCATTCGCGCAATTGCGCGCCATAATGAGGGATTCATGCAGCTCTAACCAGCGTAATTGCGCGCTCCGAAATCGAAAAAAGTGAAATCTGTGAAAATGGTATTTAAATTAGTTGCAAAGGCAGAATTTTCCTCTTATCAGATTGGAACTGAAAATTTTGCGGAAAGAAAACCATACTTCATGTTGATTAAAGTAAGAATAAAAATCAAGTATTTACATTATATATTCAGGAGAACGAGTGAGTTCTCTTGGCTTTGCATTCACGCAGCAGTCAGTTTATGTTGCATACACCAGTAACAATCCCGAAACACTTTATCATTTTTTAACAGACTTTCATATAAGCGCACCTTCAAAAGTTAAGATTACGACGCTGCCTAATTTTAATGATTCTAAATAATATAAGGATTTGATTCTTTCCCGGCGAATGGTGGCTGTGAATGCCTCTCAGGCTTCCCACCGGGTTAGGCACTCCATTTATGTCGACCTTTCTATGAAATACTTTTTAATCGACCTCATGGCTTAAAAATTTTCTATCAGTAATCAACCAGCCCTAAGGACGAAGAAAACGTATTTCATCGTAACGTCAACAGAAATGGAGTGTATAACTCGGTGGAAAGCCCAAGAGACATTCGCAGCTATTCTAAATAATCATAAAAAACGAAAATGATAAGAAGAAGTTGGCTACGAACTTGAAGATATCTAGAGTATTAAGATAACTAGCGTGCGCAAAAACGCTCAAGAGAATAATTTACGTTGATAGGTAACTATACAACAGGGAAAGTTACCAAAGACCTTTTCGTATTACACCATTAGAGGGAGCAAGAAAACGAGGCAACTCATTACGGGAGACGCATAATTGAAGTAGAAAATTGGCCGATTGCTCTCGCCCGCGGGCTTCCATGGGAAAGAAACTTCGAGTAAGCCACATGTTTCTTGAGAAAAGGCACAGATTTACGTCAAGTGAGGAGACGTCCACTCTCCCAAAATTTCTCAATCACTGTTTAGCTGGCTTGCGCCTGGGAAACAAAACAGCATTAATGCAGGGACTTGGGGATTTTTTTTTTACGAAATCAAGCACCTAAGAGGGAATCTCCTATATTTTATCACGTTGTTTCGTAATCATTCTGCATTACAATGAAAAATAATTGATTGAATCTTCAGGACACCCATTAATATATGTCTAAATACGCTTGCCCTTTTATACGGGATGTGAAACTGGAAAATGTTAAAAGAAAACTGAAATGCATGTTCTCGATAATTGAATATGTATACTGGTCCATTCTATAGAGCTGAGTAGTTATTTTTAACACTACTGTAAAAAAACCATCCTCAATCTCATCACATCAAATTTATATAAATATTGCCTCAATTTAACCATCCAAGCATTTTTAGAATACCTACCTAATTACTTTTCCATTCTCCATTTTTAAAGTAAAAAAGCTAGAGACTACCACGAAAGCCCTCCAATGCAGGGAATTTATTGACTTCGGGCGTTTTATTGACTTGCCATTCCCGAAGCACGATATTAAAGATAATTCTTACGAATTAAGAGATTCCTTTCTTGTTTATGAACACCAATATCCTATAGCGCTGACAGTCTGAAGATAATTAAGAAGGCAATTGGAAGATAATTCTTACGAATTAAGAGATTCCTTTCTTGTTTATGAACACCAATATCCTACAGCGCTGACAGTCTGAAGATAATTAAGAAGGCAATTGGAAGGATATAATATGGTGAGTAAAGTAAAAATTATAAATCTGAAAGGCATATCTAATAGTGCATGGCGAAAAACTATCAGGCAGCATTGACAAACGCTGTTTAGGAGTCAAACGACATTTTTTCATTCAATATACAAATACACTGGATTTTATTGCTCCCGATAATGACAATATTTCGAGGACAGCTCCTAGAAAATGCGGTTAGTAGTAAAAACAGCCATGGGGAATATTTTAATGGCTCTGAATACAAAGGCGGTAATTACTCCATGCACATTCAAACTTTCCTTTTCAAATACCGAGACAATGAGCGTGTAACATTCACCTTTCTATTCCACTCACTTCATAGCACCTCAAAGCTCACTAGCACGACGGACAAGCGGTATGAAAAATTCACCGTAATGCTTAGCTGCCTTCAGTCCCGATCAACGGTTTCGGCACGGACAATTGAAACTGCCATCAAGTGAAAGGCATTCATTCAATGGTCCCATTCAGTTCAATTACCCGACATTAAATTAGCATTTAAGAAAACAGGTGTACTCCTCGAGGCGAATTGCCGGCAATGTTGAACGTTTGATCATGACAGTAAATCAGACTTCCTCCAAGCTGGTACACTATTTAGATTATAGAATTGAAAAAAAGGTTAACTTCACACTATCTATCATCATTGAAAACCTGATATGTATTTGGTAGCACTCAGAGATTTCAAGTTTAATCGTAAAAAAAACTGCCTCTGACTAATACTAACGTATCTGATGAAACTGACAAATCACTAATTCAAAATTGGAACGAATACGATTTGCCGATTAATCACGGAGGAGCATGATATTTTCTCTAAGGAGCGAATAGAAACATCATTTAGGGTGAAATTTAAACGAAAAAATATACCAAACATTATTGTAATATAAAACAAATTTTTATGCAAAGACACGAATGAAGCACTTCAAACTTACTTTTACATGTTATCAGCACACCGGTATCAAAACATTAAGCTAATATTTTGGGCAATTTATTAAATTAAGTTTTTGTTCGACCCAAACGCTATACTCATCATTTCTTATTGTTTGTGAATTAAGGTATTCCACCTACGGGAAAACGCCTGAGTACCTAGAAGGCATGGTGGTGCGGAAAATACACTTCAACATGATGATAACCCTAATACAACATGGTGGAAATTACCGCATTGAAATGGTTTCACGTAAAATTTTAGATAAAAAAGTGACTTAAACCATAAGAACTAAAATTCTAAAATAAATAACCATCAAACACGGTATGGTACTGTTATGACACAGCTTTTCTCAATATATGAGGAAAATTTTAATTGCCGCATTCAGTTAAATTTTTCCAGGATTCATTCATGCATAAACAGATAAACGGGAAAATGTCATCGCCATTCGACGATGAAAAGCACATTTAGCCAACGATTTACGTCTGTAAGTTTCGACATATCCTGCGAACCGTCTCAGTAAGGTACATTAATTATCGCACGCTCAAATTAATCGCTTATTACGTTTTTATAGCGAAAAATAAATGAATTATATAATATCATAATCATCGAAAAATGTCACCAATCCATACAGTTAGAAAGGTCAACTCTCGGTACTGCGGGAATCTAATTCTTGAAAACAATGAATTTTTAAGCACATCATCATTTTTTTGTGGGAAATAATTATTTATCATGTATCAAATAAATTCCACCTTTTTCCATTCCAAATTTTCCATATTTTACATTGCGCAACATACGGAAAACCACGAAAAAGTTAATTTGGAAGGTGTATGCTTTGTACATCAGGTGGAGTTCATTCACTTTCAACTTCATTGCCACTGAAAAGATAAATATGATGTCAGAAGAAAAATATATGAGGGAGTGAGAAGCCAAGAGTTACAAGTGAATTTGTTAGTTCATTTTATTTCCCACTCGATATCAGCACAGAGCATAGACTCACTCGTATCCCTTAGCTACCACGTTTTTGTGTACTTCTTTCATCAATTTCTGTGCCTTACTCTGTTTAGAAAAACAAATCACTTTCACCCCTTGGCTTCTCACCCACTCATACGCAACGTTTCAATCATCTCCATCAGTGGCGAAGCTAGGAATTTTGTTTGCGGGGGTTGAGGGGGAGTCCAAAACCAAGGGTGGACATTTTTTAAAAACTGGGTACCAAATAGAGGGTTTTAAACTAATTTTAAAACTTTTCACAATCGAAAAAACATCATTTTACAAATAAATCTTTTAATTCATGATATTTCAATATTTTATTTTCTTTTATGAAGCAAAGAAATTGTGTTAAAATACTTCGTGGGGGGATCCGGATCCCCCCCCCTCTCGCTACGCCATCTACGGATCTTCATTCCAATACTAATTTAGTCTTTCTTTACGAAAAACTTGGCTATGATTTGTGTCAACGAACCCTTTTACATAATACGAATCATTACGAAACATCTCTTTTCCATCCTTCCTACTATCTAGCCTACGGTTCGTCGATTTTCGTTGCGTGCGGAGAGAGATGAAAGATTGAGAGCAGATTAGGGACACCTAAGAATTTTATGGAGCGTGTATATTTTCTGCTGTTTTCTCTTCGCTCATTGTTGCGCTCGGGTTAATTTTCATCCCCCGACACGGTGGCGCACCATTCTGGATCACCATTCTTGCGATTTCGACGAAAATGTTTCTCGCTCCGCATTCCTCTCTCGGCAATTTCAGCCTCGTGCCGCACGCGCGAACAACTTCATCAAGCTCACGGCACGCGTGTAGTACGTCCAAGTTGGTAACGATACGACAATGAATTAGTCCTCGGTATCTATTTACTGCTCCGCGTTCATTTTTAACATAGAGCAGAAGTTGAACCACCACTACCGAAATATCAATTGAGAGAAACTACGCAAGATGACAAAACGACATTTAAAACGCAAACACGAATAATATTTGCATTTAATTAAGCAATAAAAGCACTTAGTATGATTTCAAATAATTACTTTAAATATCGAATCCAAACTCTATAGCATTGAAATACCCTACACAACTGGGATGCACCTGTAGTGGAAAAGCTTTAATGGAAGGAAAGGAGCTGCGACGGTTCTACCAACTGATACATTGAGATAGAAACATAACGTAACTACAATGACTAACCTTGTCAGCAGCTTTAAAATTTTGAAATCTCAAATTTATCAAATCCACAAACCGAAACTTTAGCAAATACTCTCACAAGTACCAAGTTAAAGGGAAATAAAAGCGTTTAAAAAGCAGAAAAACGGAAAGAGTCATCCCTTTGGATGACAGACACATTCTTGTAAACGTGACTTCAGCCATAGAAAAAGTCGAATGCCATATCGGCAAAACATTCTAATACTGGAAAACTTTTTGTGGCATTATAATTTTGAAACTTCCCATTACTTCTCTGAAGTATTTCAACTATGCTATCATATCAATGTGTGCTAATTTAAACAGGAAAGCATATAAGAAACACAGAAAACATAAAACTATAAAAAAACATGCCTTTAAAAAACCAATATAAAATCCATTAAAAAGTAACAAAATAAGCTTTCCATCACCCGGAGATTAAAGCGTGGGAGCTGATTAAGTTTATTACAAAAGGGTGTAGCAGATCCTGATAGTCGGGTATGGATTGACACGCAATAGTAATATCTAATACTAATCAGCATCCACTCCTTATTCTCAGAGTGATGAAAAGCTTATTTTTGAAATTTTAAATGCATATTATACGGTTTTAGAAAATCGTGATCTTATATACTTTTTACTATATATTTTTATTTTCTACCTTTTAGTGGTGACTCATAAAATCGATTAAACCAGAGCTAATGAAGAAATTTTCGCCAAAAGTGTTATAAGTAACGCCATATGTCGAGAAAGTTTAAAACTATTTTCCATATGGAAATTTAGTTTATCAGCTATGGCACAGTGGAACAAAATTTCAAGCGCCTGATAGTTGAATATTATATTGCCATCAGAAACAAGCAAGTCTGAATGATTTCAAGCCAATCCGAGAATCGGAAATGAAGAAGAACAATTAATTACAAGTGTAAATCGATGAAACAGACAAATAAACGAAGCAAGTCAAGAAAAAGCGTGTAAAATAGGTTACCTCCTCATCTTTGATCCACTACGTAATTAAGAAACTAAATATACAAGTATGCATAAACCCGCTTTTTTAATGCTACCACTTAGCTTCCTCATCACTTTGGTCCGAAAGTAACCCCCATATCTCAATCGGTCGTTCTAGGAAGAAACCAAACCTATTTTCACAATTTTTACAGGGAACGAAAAACATTTCTCTCACTTACACGAGACCCAAAAATGCAAATAAAATATTTTATCAACTACGTAAATGTTCGAGAGCGGGGTAACAAAATGCGTGCAGCGTAAGGATTCTGACCGAAGGTTTTCAGGTAGGACTCCCTGGAGAAGACTTCGGATATCCCCAACAAAAATCTTCGGAGTGCGGAGGGGAGCGAATTCCCAGTTTCAGGATACAGACCTAGAATTGCTCGATACTAGACAGTTGATAGTCCCCCTCCTTCCCTGAATGTGTTTCCACACGCATATGGTCGAGTCATGGGTGAGTTCCCCCCTTGCCAACCCAACTTAACCTTCAGGTTGGAACACTAAAAATGTTGAGAAAATGAGTAAAATTCTGACATTCGCGACCACCTATACACAACGCGGAAAGAAGAAGAGACTTTTTTCAAATGAATAAAAGAAAAAAAATACAATCTTTGAGACCTGTTCAAGAACCGAAACATTAACGCGATAAAACATAGATGCGAACCGGTTGCATTCGATGACGAATCCAGATGAATAATTTAAGGTCACACAGAATAAATATGACCAAGAAAAATCAACAAATTATACTTTAGATGCTAGCGTCTTCCCCGAAATAAATTCTTCAGTTCACCCATTACTGTATTCTCACCAAACCAATATTAACATGCTCGGTATCCGTCGCCTTATGTCAGTGGTAATGAAGCAGGAAAACGAGAAAGCTTATCTAGACGATGATAATGATTGTGATAAAGTTAATCAGATCCAATCGTTAAATACATACATTTCCGATTTTAAATCAGTTTGCCTTTCCAACGCAGAAGACAGCAAACAGAAGATAAAATTTTATACACACGAATTGAGTAATTAGTCCACGAGGTGAGGTGATAGGTAGGAGGATTCTTAACATATGTAGCCGCCTACTAAATCAAATCTTAGCCAATGTCAGGAAGCTCTTCCTCAGTTTTCAGGGAAAATTTATCAATAAAATTGTTTAAATAACTCCGCGCATTTACCGTTTCCATCACAGATTTGTTGTCAATAATAACTTCTGCTGGTTAGATATATAGCAGGGTTGTGAGTAAGTGGAGAAACCGTAGACCTACCAACTGGAGGTCCCAGTTTAAGGATCTACACAGAGAATTGCTCGATACTAGACAGTTCATAGCCCATAAAAACAAATTATCCCACGAATTATAGCATTGGTTGATAACATTACGCAAAGTGCCCTTGTTCCCAAAGGGAATATGTAATAAAGTAAAGGTAAGTCTGCTTCTCAATGGAGGTCGAATTCTTAAAATTATAGGTTTCAGAAGACGCCCTGAAGGATAAAATGATACGCGATGGATGCTTAAAGGATCTATCCTGACATTAAACCTTTCCTTAATATTCAATGTCAAATTCAATCGGTGAATCATGAAAAATCACTTATTAAGAGCTAAAAAAATAATTCCAATACTATCTTACGAATGAAAAATCACTTATTAAGAGCTAAAAAAAATTCCAATACTATCTTACGAATTTCTTGTCGGAGTGTGAAATTCGAAAATACCAAGCGACATTCTCCAGTCTAATTACCCAGAAAAAAATGGCAATCGGTATAGTCGCATTTCTCGTCATCAGAACAAATTGTCATCAGTTCGAATGCTGGTTATCTATAAATCTTCTCAGCACACTTATTGCAATACTTAATCGTTTATTTCCTTATCAAGTCATCATTATAAAGTCCACTCGGAATTTCCTTATGGATTCTATCATTAGCAGTTACTCATTCTAACATGTTATCTTTTAACCACTTTTCCAGACGTAGGTCTGTTTTAAAAGTCTAAAAAGACGCGTCTCTTTTACTCCGAAGAGTTTCGGACAGTTCACTCATTTTTCTTTGAAAATGAATAGCCAACCACAAATCCATGAAAGCAATAAAAACCCTCTTTTTTCTTATTGCCCTTTAAAAAATTCTTTGACGAGTGACTGCTGTCGCCACTGCTGCATCAGAACGCGAACTAATGCGTATTTTAATGAAATTACTCCTTGATGTGTGACTAGCTTAGGGCTTCCACGAAATTCTCCATTCCTCGAAATATTTCGTTAGCTATAGCTTCCTTTTTTCTTCACTGGCAGACGATCCACAGCGTAAGCATAAACAAAAGCGAATTTTGGCAACTGAGCATGCGACCGAGAATGAAATGAAATACACGATATAACGTGATGGGTCTGATTGGCTGACTATAGCGTTTATTTTCATGCTGTTTATGTCCATTGGGAATTTTATTTCAATACATAGGTTATAAATGTAAAATAAAAATGCTACAGAAGGAGAAGTATGTTATCTTAAGAAACACTACTCACGAGTACTTCATTATCTAGCTTTTTCTATTTCCCATAATAATATAGAAGTTGGGGTTATGACGCAAGCCTCTACTTTTAGTACTGCGCAGCCATCTTGGGCGATCTTTTAAGTACCTACTCTGAAAATAATTCCTATAGATCAGTAACAATTTACGTACACTGTTGCTCATGTTGAGAACAATAATATGTTGCCTCAAATATTTAGCAATAATGTTATAGTTACCAACTTGCCAACTATTTTTTACCGAAATTCGGTTTTATCCGTACTTATAGATCCACAGAATGTTTGCTCTTATGAGTAGTAGTCAATTGATCATCCATGGATCAACTGACTACTACTCATAAGAGCAATCTTATGAGCAGTAGTCAACGAACTACTCATACTATTTCAAGCCGGTTACCGTGATATTTCAACCGTGGCCCTGTGGCAATAATAGTTCAATATGATTCCATTTGACTCATTATATTACCTGTACTATTGTATCCTTACGTTTTTTACCCCAATACTGAAATAATAAAAGAAAGTAAATACAACGTCAAAAATCTATAAAATGCAACGTTATTTTCTGATGAATTTCCCTTATCATAAATTGTCTTTTCCGGTATGTGAACCCCAACAATGAAGTTTTATCTTACATTTTTTCTCCGATCAATAATTTTTTTATAACTGAAATCATTTGCTGTACTGGGAATGACAGACGGAAGCGTGGGCGTTCCTTTGGAGACTGCCCTGTGTGAAGATAACCTGCGCGCAGTGAATGAATCATAAGACTGAAAAAAGCTAGGTTTTCCTTAAACTCTTAAATTATGGCTCGTGACTTCTCGAACACCACCGCTCTGCTGGAGGCAGAGGCAAGTGTGAATAAGGCGTCACATTGAAATGAAAATTGTGCTTTTTAAACGGACGCTCAAATTACCCGATTACGTTTGGGTATTTTTTGAACAGATTTGTTCGAATGAATATAATCATCAAACCCTGAATGTTTATTGGTACTGAGATATGCACTTTCAATTTAGTAAATTAAATAAAATTGCGATAAACCCTACTTCCGTACACAATAACATACAAAACACATATATCAAACTTATATGTGCCCCGAAGTAAAAGATATTTGGTACATAAGTGCAGGCTCAGAGGAAAACGATAAAAGGAGTACGTAAGAAAGGGAGAAGATTTTAACACTCTGGATTTTTAAGGATATCAAATAGTTAAGATGGGACGCAGAGCTTGTTGATGATTTTTACTTCGATATATTGCAATCAAGAGTCTGCCCTTCTACTCTCTTAGCGAAGTGAATGGTGTACCGTGCGATGACGTCAGAGGGTGTTTCAGGTCATGTGACATCAAGCGATATTCTATCACTTTTAATAAGCATTTAATGGCGTTTGTGTAGTGCTAGGTGAGTTTTGGCTTACATATTTGGACTCGTGAGATTATCTATTCAGTGGGACTTACTAGCACACGGAAAAAAAAAGATTTGATTAAAACTATCAAACTGGTTTGATAGGGAGTATTTATGTAAAATATACTTAAACTTTGATGTAAATTATTAACCACTTGATTTATTTTACCAAACGCTCTTGATATATTTCATCAAACATTTTGATATTTCATAATTTGGTCAATTGTACGAAAGAGTTTGGTAAAAATAACTGAATTAATTTAATACGATTCTGAGTTTGGTAACCATGGTGAACATATTTCATGCATGTTCCCCATTATCGCCATCCACCCTTAAGTTGGTTGAGATATTAGCGCTCTCGATGAAGATGAGACGTCCATCACCGCGGGAACGCATCCTGCTCGTCCAACTGACAGAGCGGGTAACATCTCCTGTCTCCGAGTCACTGACAGAGGGATCAAAAGGTCGACCTCTGAAGTTCTCACGCCGCGTCTCAATGGGAGAGGAGGACGGCAAAACGGGTGAAATTGCGATTGATGAAACCTTAGGTTCAGCGCCCCCCAGTATACAATTTCTCTGGAAGGCGCGCGGGATCTCAAAAGCTTTCCCACCGTCCGAAGAGTTTGAAAGGGCGAAGTGGAAGGTTAAGACTGTGCAGGTGGAGATCAAGCACTCCGCACACACCAAGGACTTCAATCTCGGGAAAGAATTCGCGGCTGACAGAGAGAGAGAGGGGGATATTACGAAACCGAAAGTCCGCAATGGAAGACACGCGGGAAGAAGGACCAGAATTCTTGATCTCACGATATCTTGACGAGCTCCGCGAAAGGAACTGATTCCCGCCTTTTCATCGAGGATGTGAATCCATAGGCACTGGTTCGATTCAAAAATTTAAAACTTGAAGTAAAGAATAGGCTGTGAAGTACTGTAAAAAAAACTCGGACATTGACAACACTGGGTTAACTGTAATATAATTTTTGGTTTTTTCCCGGCGAACAATTGCAGTGCAGGACCTGACCCGGTGTGAAACCCGAGAAAACTTCACTGCACTGGATTAACTGTATCAGTATTTACTGCATCGAGATAGGATACTGCGGATTTTTCAGCCTTTTTCTGATGCGCTTAAATTACTTAACACGGAACAGACTTTTCCAACAGATTCTAATTATTTACCTTTTTATTTTTCTCCCATTTTCGGTTTCTTTACTGCATCACGTTGATGAATAACTATACTTTTTAAAATTTCGATTCACTATTTTTTCCTTCATTATCATTTACATTAGTGAATACCCAACATTATTCAATATCAGGACATTTGGATTTAAATAACAATCACTCGTATTTAATCACAACCCATTTAAGTTAATTAGGACACCAAAATCTGAGGAAATTCTCACGATTTTTTTTGTGCAATGATGATCATCCTACATTTCCACGAGTTATCACCACCCACGTCAAATCTGACCGGTCAAAGCTGTAATTTTTGCTCGTTAATTCCTCAGGGAGGCCACTGAAAACACCAAACTGAAATTCCCTGGGTCTTCTAGAATTTCCAGGTTATTATCGAGCATTCCCATAATTCTCAATAATATTAAGTGGAATTTTTTTCTTTACAGTAAATTTGAAACACACAAAGTGTAGTTAAATGTAAACCTCAAATCAAAAAAGTAAAATCACGACATTGGAATGAATTTTAATAGTTATAGAGAACTATCAGATAATCAGGTAGGGAGAGGGACTCTCAAATATATTTGCTTTTTTCGCTGATATTCGTGTAATCCGAGGCGAAAAAGACATAAAGCGACCGGCTGAGCGGGGTTGATGCTTCCTCTTAAGCAGCAGGCATATGGAGTAGGTGAAAAGCTGAGAACGAGCATTACCCCCAGAAGATATAGCAAATACCTGGTTTAACTCACTGATTGCCGGCCTCGGTGGAAGCGGGGTAAAGTCCTCGCCTACCGAACAAGAGGTCGCGGAATCGAGTCTCGTATGGATAGGTTGCCCCTAACCTGTTCGTGCACGTATAATTGTTGAATAAACCCCGACGTAAAAGACCAACATGTATAGTATTTGGTGGTATGACAATCTTTCCACACAAATAAAAGAGGATGTCTGTTTGTCTGTCCATACGGCAGGATGGATAGCAACCAAAGTTAGTACATAGGTGCATCTGATGTTCACAAACGCCGTAGTGAAGTAGTTTGGTCGCGTCCTTTTAGTGGTTTTCTTATTACTGTATGTTAAGTCAAGTCATGCAACTTCTGCGGTTGGATATCCCGCCGGGTAGTAGGTTAGTAACGCCTCTTGACACGCTCAAAGAGGAAAGCCTGTAAATCTTATATGATCATGAATTCCACGCTCCAAGTTTCCCACTACTCTTGTGTGCCATCCTTCCTTAGCAGCGCTGGGTGGCCTGCTAGTTAATAAATAAATGACATAAGCTGGCGGTATGCAGTTCAACGTGAGCCCGACGGCCCAGGCTTCGATGAGCTTCTTTTATTTAAGGCCATGACTAATGACGGTGACTCTGCAAATGGCCTTGGGAAGTGACGCTGTTTTTCACGCGCTTTTATTCGAAAAACCTGTCAACCGCGAATATAAAAAAGAGTGTCCGCTCACTCACGGAAGAATCCTGGTTTGCGATCGAATCGGGCGACGCCGTCGAATGACAATAGAAAATAACTGCTCTTTCCGCACAATCTTCAATCAAATGAAGTCTTGATATCTTCACGAAAAAAAACTGGATTTAGGGCGCTACAGCTTCCTCATTGCAATTGATACGCTGGACTCATACGTTGGGCATATACATCGACACCCTGGATGGAGTATAAATCCACCCAAATGCGATGAATAGAAAACTACACAAAGGAAAATAACCCCGGCGCGTTTATTTTGGTTATTATTAGCAGTCGCTCTCTCAAGATAGGCAAGAGGCTAGATGACTTTCGCTAAGATTGTAACTATACCTTATTATGGCTGGCTAATGTTACCTGTAGCTCACCCTTAACGAATTAAGATCTGGAATAAATGCCCCGATATCCTTTGACTCCGCTTAAAACGATGTTGATATATGTTATAACTTCCTTTGCTATATTAGACTACGAAGACATTATGTTCAGTGATAACTATGATTTGAGAGGCTGGATATGTTAGGTGCACACCAAGGACATGCTTGGATTGGAGGCAAGAGAAAAAATTGCATTCGGTGGCGGTGGGGTAAAGTCGTGGGTTCGAATCCCGCCTGGGTAGATGATCCCTATCCTGGAAATGGATCAGTGGCTTAGCCAGAAATTTCGTTCGGGGGAAGAGGGTGAGGGGGGGGGGGGGGTCGGTCATAACCAAGGGGGAAATTTTTGAAAAACAGGATACTAATTAGAGGGTTTTAAACTAATTTTAACACTTTTCATAATCGAAAAAAAAACATTTTTTTTACAGAAATATTTTGTAAATCCATCATTTTTAAATATTTTGTTTTCTTTTATGAAGGAAAATAATTGTGTTTTTATATTTCGGGGGGGAGGGGGTCCGGACCCCCTGGACCCCCCTCCTGGCTACGCCACTGGCATGGATGTTTGTGTTGTACCTCGTTGATGTTGGGAATCCTCGTTGTAAAAGGCCGTTGTGTTCTGCTTATGGGGAAATTGATAATAAATAAAAAAAATAAAGATAAAATAAGACAACAGATGGAGGCCTTTGAAAATGAAGGCTGTGCGGAGAATTTAAAGTAAAACTCTGAGAGATAATAGAGCGATGGCTGAGAAATAGAAATGGCAGGGGAGAGTGTGTCAAAATAGGAGAAAATTTTACTCACATAAATGTTGAAGAAAACACAGAGGAGATTATGTTCATAAATAATAAACGAAGCACACGGAGAGAGGAATGAATCGAAGACGAAATGGGAACAAAGCAAGATAAATGCAAAATAACATGCTCAAAACAGAAATGATTGAGGTAGAATAACAACGCATTGCATCACTTCACGGCACTTACGGGCGGCTTTGAAAAAGTTCCCCAGTGGATAGTCGTTGGTCACGTGTTAAAATCTGTAAAAATATCATTCCTTAAAATTATGCCACTGCACAGCACTGCAACTTGAAAATCATGCTTGGGGATCGGACCTCGTTGGAATAATACAGCATGACGAAATATTCTGAAAATTACCGATGATGACCACTGATTCCCTATCATATAAGGCAGCCGATTTCAAAACTTTCACAAGGTATAGCACATTATCAGAGACGGTATGATATTCCCGCGGCTCTAGAACCACCGAAAACATAAGCCCACAATTACGTGAGCCTGGTAAAAATCAATGCCCACATTTTATCACTGGCCTCCCCAATGCGTATAGTTCATCCACCTGGGAATGAGGCACGAATATTACGAAAGAGACTCCTCAAGTCGGTCTCTAAATGTGTTGTCACCGACAGCGCACTAAAAAGGGTTTACTAAAGTCGCCATTCGCGTCGCTGACTAACAAAGTGAACGGAGTTGCACTAGGAAATAAGCTATAATTATGGGTGCTAACCGAAATTTATATACATGATGAAGTGATCTAACAAATACATAATTTTTCAATGCCGTTCCTCACTATTACAAACATTGAACTGCAAAATATTGGAAAAAAGTGGATCGCATTGCACTCATCACAGTGCCGTGGACATGTTTGAAAACCGATTAAAATGCGACCGAAGTGGCAACAGAAATCAGCCTTCTATTGTATGGAATTGGGCCTCCTAAGTGCCAGTCCCCTTGGAATAAGGTTTGCAAGACGACGGCATAGAGGAGGCCCGATTCCATCCCATAGAAGGCTGATTTCTGTTGAAATTTCGGTCGCATTTTAATCGGCTTTCAAAAACGTCCGCGGCGCGGCGATGAGTGCAATGCGATCCACTTTTTTCCAATATTTTGCAGTTTAATGTTTTTAATTGTGAGGAATATCATTCAGGAGGTATGAATTTGATAAATCACATCATCATGAATGTAAATTTCTGTTGACACCCATAATTATACCTTACTTCTCCGAGAAACTCACAATCAAATCAATTTATCTGTCAGCGACACGAATGGCGACTTTTGTAAACCAACATTTAAATGCGCGGTGGTTGACAACACATTTAGAGGCCGACTTGATGATCCTCTTTGTAATATTATTGAATATTTAAAATCGCTTGGTTTCCATCATGGAGTAAGGGCGCAATCTTCACTCGGTTTAGGAACCCGCACCTTCTCCAAAAGATTGAAGGAGAGAGATATCGTTATCCGACACCACCACGGTTCTTACGTAAGCAGAAATGTGGCAGCACCTGCATTTCGGCAACAGACCGCGCCTGAGACCTCGCCGTGTTGATAAACACACGTTCGTATATCGCGAGGAGGAGAGGGGGGAGGAGTATGGGGGGGGGGGAAGGTTTGAAGCCGGTTGCCAACCTTCCCGGAGGTTGGCGCGAATGGGCGAGAGCCACAAAACATCGTTCCGTTTCGCGTCCACTGAAATGGCGTGTGAATTCCCATTCAATTTTCTCCCCAGATCTCCCGGCCCACCGAACGTGAGCCCGGGCACCCACGGTTGTAGCGCGAGAGAACGGTGCATTTTCTCTTGAGATCCACCGGGAACGCTGGTCCCGAAATGGGCGGTGGAAGTTTAGTAAGCGTAAAGCAACGAATTCACTTGAAAATGATACATCTCACAGGTCTGACATACCTAAAGTCTTCCGACCAATCCCAATTTTTTTAAAATATCATCTTCATAAGTTAACAACCCTTAGATTCAACGGATGAACTCAGGCATAACTGCATGAAACCTTTCCATTGTGGATAAATTTGGTAAGGTTCACTAATATATTTGAAAAAGCACGATCCGGGTTTCATAACATAGTTACCTTACGATGTAAACATGTTATGAAACCTCTTTTTATGTTGTGTTCAAGGCTCGCGTGAAGGTTATCAACAAACATTATGGAAGTGCGAGTGGTCTAGGGATGGGAAATATACCTCTCATTTTACCATGTCGCTAGAGTTTTACACGCCTGTTGTTTAAATCGGGATGAGCTTTACTCGCGGCTATAAAAACTAACCTTAGGGTCGAATCACGAATTTGAGGATTATTATGGTAACGGAACAGAGTCATCACCTTGACCGGCATTTAGCTAAAAGAATAAATAGCTTTTCGGGTGTTGCACCCGGTAAAACAGCTCATGTTACTGACGTTTCAACCCTCTAGCTGAGAGTCGTTCTCAGAACTGACAAGGCGAGAGTTAGAGTTGAGATGCATAAATAAGCACTCCGATCAAAGATGAAAAACAAAGGAAGGAGACCGTACAAATTAAGGCTAATTCACCTCAGCCTGAGGACGATTATCGATTAGAATATCGTACAGTCCTTTTACCCGCTGCAGCACTAAGAAAAGCTACTTATTCACAGAACCCACGGGAAAGATATCGGTAAAACACTATTTAAAAAATTGAAATAATGAAATGCATTGACGAGAAACCGATCCAAGGAGAGAAAATCTCGAGCACATTATTTACGCCTAAACTGCATATAAATTTTTCTGCACACACATTTCTTGCACAAATTAAATATTTTAATAAGCACATCCTAAGCTTAATACAATTAAAAAAAAGTGTTCGGATAAAGCACACGCTTTTAAATAAGATATCAACGGAAAAGGTAAGTACGCAATTCACAATGTATTCCATTTAAAAGGAGTAAATATGTAACAATGTATTCAACCCAGACATTTAAATAATGCAAAAATTGCTCTCGAAAACAAGCATTAATAGCTACAAAAATTATTCATCGTAACCGTCGCGTCGTCCACATCTAAATCTATATATTACCAAAACACCCGCCTCAGTAGGCGCATGGTGGGGGTTGTTAGGACATAACAAATAAATTACATATAAAAACGAAATGCTCGAACGAAGTTCAACCTAGCTTATATTTAGGTCCTTTACTGTTCGGAGTAAAAACGAATTCCGATACCTATCCGTTCGGCAAGATATCGCTCTTAATTTATCGTTTCCGCCGGGCCGGTTCTAATATGATGTTCTCCTTGTCGCTCTAGAAAATGAGGAATACGCAATTCCACAAAGCATCATCATCACACGAAAAAAACCTCACCCGAATTGCTGTTTCGGAGATTTATATCTGTATGAAAAAAATATCCATGCTTAATATTTGCGCACTAGCGCTCATAATATAATTTGCTATGTCTCTACGACTTAGGTTCAGGAAGAATATTTTTTCAAACTTTCCTCCTTTAAAACAATAAAACCTCTAGAAATACCTGGTAGGTTGGAGAGCGCTTTGGACATGGGAATGTGAACGGGCAGATTAATTGAATTTTGAGAGCATTTCCCACATCCCATGCACAGTAAGTATCCCTTTATTCGGGAGTGGGCAGTAGAAGATGGATGTAAGTCACACCGTAACGGTTGATTTTTTTAATCTCCAGAAAGGAAAACAACAGACAGTGTTCCGGTGTTATTATTCATCGAGCATAGGTACAAAACCGTGACTTACAACATAAATCTTAATTTTTTTGGGTTGGGAAAGGATGGAGTAAATTGACACACGGTGGTCACCGCCCCTTTCCGGCGTAATTCACTGATGCATCCGGAGCCACGAAAGAAGAGCGACCTTCAAACGCTAGAAGCGAGAGCTGAAGCTGAAAGCAGGGTAAACAATGACGATTCCTCAGAGTAAGTAGGTACATACAAGAGCGAATAATATAGCAGCGCAATAACCAAAAGCGTAATAACCAAATTAAACTCCATCCCCATGGTTAATATAGGAATGGAAAATGTTGAAAAATAAAATGCTGATAATTTTTTTAAGATCTTGATTCTTCAAATGGATATAAACTAGACAATCGAAATTAAAACCATGAAACCAACGTTACCGTAGTTGTCAACCAATAAGACCCCTCAATTGATCTCGGTGTTTGTCATTTCAATTCTCCCTCGTGTAGTAGGGCAAAATCAATCTTGTGTAAGTTTATTTTGAGGCCCACCCAGTGAAAAGAAGAAAGTGTATTCACGAAAATACTAAGTTTTAGTGATGAGCGATTAACTCTTTTACAGACTTTGATACGATGGTCGAATGAATAAAAAGTTTTACTACAGTTATCGTGTATCTTATAGAGAAAGCAGGAATTTAAGTCTCCCGGAAACGCATTGCACAAGAGCTTATGATGACGGCGATTTTCAATATAAATGTCAACAAACATGTTTTTCATAGTTCGATATAATAAATAAAGTGCCTTAATGTATCCTTGACAGAATCAATTCATCACTTCATCCATTTACGCGACTTACATCCGCTAAATGTGAAAGAAACATTCTTAACATGTTTAGTTGCGAATTCGACGATATTTAATCCTTGAAAATCGTAATTTACGAAAAATTCATAATTTTGAGAATGGTAAATAAACTGCTCCAATGTTAAACCTAAAACAAAAAAGTTTAATAAGCCTAGTATAAAATTCAATTCATATTTTTCTCCCAGAGATAAAACCATGAGGACGCGGTGACCTAAATGCTGAAGGAGCCAAACCAAATTTCAGTCAATTGTATTGGAATTTTCCCAATGGCAATACATTTACTTTTCTACTAAGAATTAAGGAGACAATAAGCAAACAAAAAATAATACTCAAGTGCAGCTCAAGTATGACGGGGAGAAAATTGGAAGTCAGAAAGTGTGGCCGGGGTTATTAAAAATTAAAAAAAGAGGGAATCATTTTTAAGAAAAAAAGCCAATCATTTCATTTACTTTCTTGCATTCACTAAGGGAATGTCATGTCATTAATTTCAATATTTGTTCACTATCATTAACATGGAGACAAATTAATCATCAGTTGATATTTTAAAAACAAATATCAACTGATGATGGAGAGTGACCTCAATATGCTTTGAAGTAATAATATACAACGTCAAACAATATAAAACAAGTTTTACTATGACGGAATCATAATTTAATATAATTAATAATTAATTAAATATAATAATAAGATCGATCATCCATTTTTATAACAAATCTTGAAAGTGCTTTATAGAAGACGGTTCATAAGAAACAACAACCACTTTCTTAAATTCCACCATTTATTCTGTTAGTTTAAGAATTTTGTCTAAGAATAAAGTTTATAGGGATTTATTTAGTGGTATCCAGTACGGAAAATAAAAAGCCAAATAACCGTATTGGGTGCATGAAACATTTGACCATATTTGAATCAGAAAAAAATGTATTTGATAGCAGACATCGGTATTGGTTACTTAACGGATCACAGCCCTGTCTTCGTAAATTATCTAACAGAGGACACGAAGGACTGATAAAATGATATTGAGTGGTTGGAATTTATATCTGACAACCGTAAATTGACTTAACAACAGGTCATTTTTAACCTTTAATAGTAACAAACGATCTCAAAGGTGAAAGCGCCGATAAGAAAATAAAAAATGTAAGGAGTAGGAACATCGCAGGAGAAGTAATGGTTTATAGTCATTTTAAAAATAGCATTACAAGGAATCGCAATATAATATCAAACGTTATGGCTACAAACATAAGCGCATTAAATTCTCAAAGACCTGCGGCAGGACTGACAGATTGGGGAATGTAAAACTGGTGATGTATTAATTTTTATATTGTAGAGTCTCCTACCTAACTCTGAGGAAGGTGATAATTCGCCACCGAAAATTTAGTACTGTGAGTGTTTTTTACCTTTTTTTGTGTACTGATTCTGCCCAACCTGGGTTTTTTATGTTTTTTATTATGTAATATATTTGTTCGTTCATCGCTCTGTACTTACGCTAGTTTTCTACTCTTCGAGTGAGGGTCAATGTCGACAAGCACTATTCATAGCCAAACAACAGAGTAATTTTTAGATCTGTACAAAATCCGGCAAGGCGCTATCAATTTCAATGACGATATGAATGCTAGACCATGAATTTATTCACATTTTAACGACGGCATTTGTTGGTAGGTGCATGCATAAAGTAAAGTGGCATGGAACGCACATTTAGTAGGAACCAACCTCATTTTATCTCAATTAGTAAATAAAATAATGAATGAACTATCAAACTATATATCTACTGACTGACTTATCATGTTATTTCACACATGGTTCAGCTTGAAAAAAATAATTCTGAGAGACAGTTCACCTTCGAAAGGAATTTAAAGCTAAACGTGGGAAATAAGTTACGCAAGGTAAGGCACAAATGGCCGCAACTCTCACCTCCTCTTCCATGTAGTGGCCCAAAACATTTGAGGGCAATGAAGCGGAAGACAATAACGGATTTCGGGCTGTGGTCGCGAACGGCGCGGCGGACGGTGGGACAGCGACAGATCGAAGTCACAGGCCTGAGACACGAAAAAATATTTTTGTCCCCTCGTAGCGCGAAAATGAAGCGGAGGAAAATTGATCTGCCTTGACCCGGAATCAAACTGCGATCCTCCGAAATCACGCCGAGGGCTTGAAACAATTTTGATATCGAGATGCCTTCCTCAACAACTACAAGGGAAGATGAAAATTGAAGCTCTATGCATGTACCTGGTGGATCCTGGTTCAAAGCGATGGTTTTAGCCAAGGGGACTGCATAGAGGAAGCCCAATACCTTCCCATGTAAGGTTGATTTCCGTTGCCACTTTAGTCGCATTTTAATCAGTTTTCAAAAATGTCCGCGGCGCGGTGCTGGGTGTAATTCGATCCGCTTTTATCCAATAATTTGCAGGAAAGGGCTTTTAATTACTAGGAATAGCTTTGAAAAGTAATGAATATGATAAATCACATCATCATGAATATAAATTTTGGTTAAAACCGCTAATTAATTATTCCTTATTCCCCCGTGAACAAGATCAATTTGTCCGTCTGCGACGCGAGTGGCGACTTTCGAAAACTCAATTAAATGCGCGGTGGTTGACAACACATTTAGAGGCCGACTTCAGGATCCTCTTTTGTAATATTCGCGGTTTTAGCGACGGAAAAAGGGACTTGCCGAGTGATGGACGAAGGGATGGGATATTCATTCCTTGAGCATACCAGAAAATGATAGCGCGAAACGGAGTTTATTTTTAAGGAGTGGATACAATGAAATTCTTCATATTCCGTTACCATCGCGTCGGTTGCTGTGGCGAAGACAACAGTTTCGCAGGGACTACTGCCAGCGTCTTCATATCGAAAATGAAGTAACTTTCGTCATCACCACAACAATCGACGTGGTTGTAACCGAAAATGAAGAATTTCCTCGTACAGCTTAGAAATTTCGGTTCTTACTATGGATAAAAGTTAATTTTTCGCCATGTCTTCATTTTTACTTATCTACTTGTTGGGCATTGAATACTTAGTTCGGCGTACCATACAGGATGGAGAAAAATAGCCACGAAATTTTAATCCCGGATAACTGATATAAACAAAAGCAGAGCAAAGTGAAGCTCCTCGGGAGACCGGGCTTAATTCCTCTCGTCCTCCACACCAGGACTGAGGAGAATTTTCATTTATTAAACAAAAGTATAGAGAATTTGGGGTTCCTTTAATATTTTACCCACAGTAACTAAATTTACAAGTATTGATACAAACATGCAGTGATACTTTAAATGTTAAATAACTAAACTTGAATAGCTGATACCTGTACGAACCAAAATTACTCATATCGTTTTGGTCGAAAACGCACTATTTTTACACTACAGAAACATTGAGCCAAGCGCTCCGATTAGCCGCGTGTTTGTCCATATGTCGGATACTCTGGACAAAGGCCAAGGCAAATGTAGGCAATGAATTCGAAGTCATGAGTTTTGCAGAGCATCCGGTAACGGGGCAAACTCGCGGCCAATAGGAGCGCTTGGCTCAAAGTTTCTGTACTTTAAAGTATGCGCTTTCGACCTAAACGTCACTAGCAATTTTGGTTCATACTGGCATCCATCAGCCAGTATGAACCAAACATCAGAAGGTAATTTCTACGGAAAATCGTAGAAATTACCTTCATCATGGAAATTTTTCCCTTTCTGTAGAAACATTAAATCATGGTTTCTCTAGTAGTGGGCCCCGTCGTTCCCATAGCGGCGAGGGTATTCCGTATTCTTCCCTTCCAAACCTATCCCTTCCTTGGAGGTGCCGTCGGACTCTCATCGCGGCGATGCCTCCTATCTTTTTTCCTTCCTCACTATCAGTCCTTCCCCTCTAGAGATGACGCGGGCGTTAAAGTCTCTGACTTGGTTCCTCTGGATTCCTCTGTTCATATTATTGTAATTTGTATCATATGAGTCAATGTTTCACCAAGCGCTACATCTACAAGTTTCCCGGTCCTCAAGAGTTTGCCACATGAGGGCCCGCCGTGGATGTCCGATTTCACTGGCTTCCATCAGCTATCCAGGGTTAAAATTTCATAACAAAATTTTTCTCCACCCTTTATAAAATAGTAACCCTTCTCATGCGACTGAAATAGTAGCAGCCACTTCTACGCCCCCTACCACCTCAGAGTGAATGAACGCAGTAGGGAAACACTGGCGAAACTTCTCAGGCAGAGCAGAAAGAAACTTGGGAGCAGTCCCCTAGCAGTAGGAGGGCGAGCTGAAATGAATTCGGACTGCCTGGGAGTTTGGGAAGAGATCGCAGAAAAAAATCTCGCTGGAATCTCGAGAAAGCTCAAGTCTCTACACTGTTGTGCTTGTGTGTTCGTGGGTAATGTGTGCGTGTGTGTGTGTGTGTGCTCGAGAAGCTGAGATGGTTTCGAGTGAACTGACGCGAGAAGCCCGACTTTCGAATTAAGAGGAGGTAATTGGGGCAGCGGAAGAAGGAGAAGGGAGGAATGGGTGGGTGGGTAGGCGGAGGTGGGGAGGAAACGGAGCCGCAGACGGCGGAAACGAACGAGGAGGAGCAGTTTCAAAGACTGCAATGGACCTCCTCTTTCCACCCATCCCAATACTCCAGAGCTACCGAACCTACCCCGCGCCACGCGGTTGATGAAAACAGCATTAATCCTACTGTCGTACAGTGGTCTGAAATCGAAAAAAAAAAGCTGGCCAAAACCTAAAATCGATTTTTTTAATCTATGAAGTTGAAACTTCGCATAAATATCCTCAAATAAATGGTGAATTACTTACTAGAATTATTCTTTCCTGCGCCTTAGGGATAACAATATGTACGAGGTCAAGGTTGATCAAATTTTGCGAAAAACGACCACCCTCAATTTTTTCTAAAAATTGCGAACTTCATCCTCTTGCAGTGATTACATGAATTTCTTTCTGTTTTCAGCCAATTTTTTTACATAAACGTAGAGAAAAAGAAGATACTTCCGCCTGGATCCGCCTTGTGACTTACACCACGCTTTTATATGTAGCTTCTATATTGTGAATCTAAAGTAAAATCCTACTCTACTTGCGATTATTACAGTTTTTTCGAGCGAGCGGTCGACTCCGTAATGGCCGGCGGCGGCGGAGGGTACGGCGACGCGGTAAGCGTGTGGATGTTATACGGCCACATTCACTTTTCTACCTTGACAATAATATGGGTATGGTATTTTGGAGGAGGCGACCGACAGATAAGGTCACTTGTATGCCATGAGAGAAGGGTGGAGAGAAACCCAGCGTCGGCATTAGCTGCATTAGCCTGCTCTCAACAAAAGGCGCAAAGGAGACCACGACTTAACGTCCAATCGAGGCCGCCAAGGTATTGGCCACGCCTATCACATCACGTCGCGATTCCTAACCCGAGTTTACTTTTAGTACCAAAATCTCTTCAAAAATGTAAGGTGAATATGGAGGCTTGAAACTAAACAAGCGTTATGTAGTTGCAAGGAAGTCAAGCCGCTTAAGAACAATAATAATTTTATGCTCATTTTTGCATTAAATACCAGGTCGTATCAAAGCGAACATTAAATAATAAATTAAATATGGAGTAAAAGCGGATACAAATTTTAAATTTAAAAAATAATACCGTTTTATAAGTTTTAAATTCCTACGTATATCACCTCCAGGGAAATGACGCCTTTCCTCCGTTGGAAACAAAATATTACCGAAAAAGTTATGCACTTGTCTCGATATTTGAAATATTACCAATGACTGGTAAGTAAAAGTGGCGTATGATCAATTCGAAATTGGTAATAAAGATTGTTTACTACAACAAAATCGTATTACAATGCGTAGTCTATTAACGCATGACCAATAAAACTGACCATTATTGCTTTTTGGAAACCAATATAACATAGTCGTAGTTTATCATGGCTTAAACCTCTTAAAAAGGAGGTATTTTACTTATATTCAATATGAAAGCTGCGTTACAATAGCGCAATAGCTTCTCGTTTATTTGTCCACTACTACTTGATTTCCATTCGGGCTACGAAAATGGTACGGTAAGCACTTTAAGTGATTTCAACTATTGGGCATACCATTTTATTAAGTGGTGCAGCAATTCTAATAAAGTTCCACTCAATTTAATTTGATTGGATAGAAATATCCCTTTTATTAGTAAAATGTGTCCAACTAGAACAGCAACACCATTTATAATCTCTGCCCTGAGCAATGAAATTTCGTTGTAAAGATTAATGATAATTTCTGAGGACCGATTCATTATCAAAGAGCAAGAATAGAGAGTTTAGAAAAAAATGAGAATGTAAAAAGGCTATGAACATGGCTGCGCGCGTCTGGAAAGCCATGGCTATAATACCGGCAATGGCGAAATTAAGGAACGCATTTAAGGTCGCATGCTCAGGCTCATAGTCAACGACTCATGTCTTCAAAAATTGATGAAAACTGCCTTTTAAGGTCCTATCTTCAAATTTCGACTGTTGACATTTTAGACACATTTCATCGTGCATACGATCCCCTCCCGTCTCTTACTCATATCAAAGGGTACATACCCTAAATATCTTATTCAAAAGAGCATTAGGTGAAAATAAATTCCTTAATTATAGCGCACAGGAGCTAAAATCCATCGTTAGTTCGAACACAGCATGTCAAGAAATATAATTTTCATCCACTGCATAATTTAAACAGGGCATTGGGGAGTAAACGTCTTGAACCAAAAGTCGGTGATAGCAAGGGGTCCTTTCTGGACCAATCCTCTTACGACGCAAGGAGTATGCTAAGGAATGGACAAATCTTATGTTAATACCATGAACGTCGTCCTACCTCACCAACTTCAGATCCTCAAATGGGTTGCACAATGAGCGCCCGGAGATCTGATGCAACCCTTACTATGAGGCGTTTAATTTAAGGAAGTCCTGATTCCGGATATTAGCTTCATCCTTGTCGCTTCCATTCAATATAGGTTAGACCACTGAACTTCCCTGTATAGTTTCGATTATCTGTATCTTTACCTTGCCAGAAATTACCCTAAAGAACGAAATCTACTCTCGCGTCATTACATACATCAGGAAAATAAAAATAGGAATCCAACTAAATCAAGAAACTGTAAGCATAGTTGTTTTCAAGAACAATAAAATAAATTAATTAAGATGTCATAGACTTAAACGTTACAAACTCCTTATTTGAGCTAAAAAAATCTTGAACTGTAAATCGCGAATAAATGTTCTCAACGTGTAAACAATTTTAAAACTAAAATACAAAACAAGTATAAAATGAGTGGATTGGGGAGATGAAGCTAATTTACAGGTGTTTCCAAAATAAAATTAGATTTAGTAAATTCAATGATAACTTTAATATAGTTAAGATTTTAGCGAAGTGGAGAGATTTTACTTTCACTGAGGCTTCTGAAACAGGTTCAGGTAGAATAGTAGGCATGAATATAATTGTGTCAAATAATGGTTTACTCACGCATTGAAATAATACGAGCTGAATTTCTAATACTCTTAAGTCACTGGGATTTTTTTTCGAAACAGATAGCTTGATTGGTAACAACTTATTTATTTATATGACGGGAAAAAAATTAAAAACTCATAACAGCGTGGCCTAATTTCATGGGCAAGACATTCTCATGAGTTATACAAAACAATGAGTGATTCCTAAACAATAGGCTATTAGAACGTTAAATTAAATGTGTATAGTACCGGGTGAACCGGGTGAACATTATTATCCACTTTCACATTCAGTGAACGAAATTTCTTCAGATTCAATCAACCCAGATTTACTTCCATTTTCACCGAACTTCCATTTGTAATTAGTTTCACCAAGATGCCATCGGATAATTATTCGAATTCGACAGGGAGTTAACAATTCCTATTCTCAGTAACCTCACAAAGGAGCAAAAAAATAATTCCGTATAAGTCTTAAGTCATGATGAACGAAGGATACGTTGCAAGTCTCTTGGAGGCACCAGAAGAGAGAATTTCTCTTATTTCCAAGGAATTCTAAAAGAGGAGTGAATCTTCGATTTCACACGCTGATTCCATCGACATCTATACAAAAAAAACTTGTTCCGTGGGAATTGTAGTGAGTACTGATCGTTTTCGGCATCGCAAACCAATCGTGAACGAAATGGAAGGGAGCATAGAATAAATGCAGCAATTGAAGACGGCACAGAGGAGGGGAAATTGTCTCCAACCGAGCAAGACGAAGCAACCCGAGGAAGTGACGAGAAGATAACATATCGAAAAGATCTAAAAAGAATGCGATTATATCTTTTTTCACGTCTCAAGAGGATAACTCGTACTGCAATGAGGATTGTTGGGCATGAAATAAATGAAAAATTTGAAAATATAATGAGGAAGTTCACACATATCGACTGAAGTACTGAGTGATTCCTCCAGCCTAATGTAACTAATCATAGCTTTAACGGTGGGTTCACAACAGAACATTAATCGCCTTGAACTGGACTCTTTCTGGGAACTATCGAATACGTATACTTTATATGAGTGCATTAAACAATAACCCTAGTAGTATTTAACGAGTTTGAGGAATGCAGGAAAGAGATTAGGTTAAAGCGAATGACTTTCCTTCTGTAGAATATTGAGTCTTGAAGCACAATGGCGGGTGACACAGCGAAATTTCATTAATAGAAATTTACGAAAAAAAATCTTTCGGGGTTTCTTTAGGAATATCGGCTCACTAAAATATTTGTGACTCCTCCATATATTCTCTAGGAATTATCAAAATGAGGAAATTCTAGAAAAATTTGGAAAAATGTCAATACCGGGACAAGATAAAGGAAAAGCCAAAGAAATTTCAAGGATTTTAATGTTCATAGATAATATACAGACTAAAGCATACTTTAAATATTATTCATAGACCAACCTCAACCAATATATTTTCTTTCCGGCAAGCAACGATTACCGAAAACAAAACTAAGGCAAACAGTAAGATTAATACAACACTGAACTCGACAATATCCGTCAACTTCGTTGAAGAGGAAGATCCCCAATGAGAGGTTATACCTGAGATAATTGCAAGAGAACGGAAAAACTGACGCATACACTTCAATTATAAATAGTTATGAAGCAACAACGACGAAAAGACAAATCAAAGTCTCTGAAAACGAGCTTAATTAAGGGAATCGTAATTTCACCCGGACGTGATTCCAGTCACATGTACAGCAATAGACATCCAATTTACCATTTGTCCATTCAGAGCCACCGTGAGATGAATTCCATGATGAGTACTGACCTTTTGGGCCTTTCATTATTACCTGCTTTCACTCTCAAAGAATTAACCTCTTTGAAGAGGGGTTTCTGAAACGTTGCACCGCTGATGCATGCGCTTGCGTATTCCGTGAAGAAAAACGTCAATCGTGGAGAGAGCTCGAGAACTTCCGGATACTTAAGAGAAAGCCGAAAAGAGAGACATCAGAGTCGTCCAATAACATGCACTCCACACTATCATAGGGTCTGTGGCGTATAATTGAAGCTTCGAAAATGGGAATCCACAAGGTTATGCTAGAAATGAACTGGAGGGTTACCTGGAAGGTTTTAAGAGATACGAAAAGGTGTGCCATCATGATTTTCAAGATTCAGGATGTTGGTTGGGGAAACGAATCATACGTCATTTTCATTGAAAAAACAATATTTCATCCTCTCACCGTACTTCATCGACTGAGGTCTGCAAAAATTAAGCTTACCGTCCTAATCCACCATGAAATTGCATATCAAAGTAAAACAAAACGCTCTTAAGGGAGGAAAATTACGGTAGTTACATTGACGATGGCGCTACGGTGGAGTCCGATAACTAATAAAAGTATCGATTTAAAAATATAAATAATCCAGATTCTGAGCTTTCCTTTTTACTTTCTCCCCTATGGATATCGCCCATTATGGAAAAAAATTAACATTTTCAAATGTCATTCGCGAAAAAGATTTGTTTTCGATCGCACAACAGCAAGCTTACGTTCTAGCACATACCAAATACTAATTTGAGCTATCAACCCTTCTGTTTGGTTTTTGCGGAACCGTTATGATATCGAAGTTTTCAGATACAGCTGTAAATGGCCCTTCTAGCATGTTAATAACGAAATTTGCATAAACGAGGCAAAGATAAATCTGAATTTAAATTGACACTTTTTCTTGATGAGATAAAATTTTCATTCATTTTTATTCGGATACCGATTGCGATAACCAATAAAAGCTTTTTGACAAGTTGTCCTAAATTTTCTGCCACGTATTGTTTGGAACTGATCTGAACCGAACTGAAACGGGAGCCTGCGATTTCGAGCAGATCGCTTTACACCAACTGAGCCACAGATCAATCACAGATCAGAGAAAGCCCTAACAGCTGGAATGATTAAAGTACTCGATGCGCAATTTGGTGATCAATCGATGGCTCGGTAGAATTAGGGGATCCAGGTCAATATCTATGATTGCCCTTCGAGGAATCATCGAACTTTGGTACACATACAGTAGCTTGCACTTTAGCACTTGATGAATCAGTAAAAGCTGCAATATTTTTCGCTATAAGAGTCGAAGGTTATTAGCTAGAAGACTATAAGGATTAGCTTTACCCTCACGAATTACAACAAAGATCTACCGAACTTAGAACACGTGTTTCTACTTCTTTGGCTAGAGCAACGATATGATTTATTTTAATCATGATCATCTATCGTGAATAAGTCATCACCTATTTAAGCTATAATTAACGAATTTTGAAAACAAGTACAAAGCTAAGACAAACGAGAGGGCAATTTTTGCTGAATGATTTCTCAACGGATATAACCGGTTACCCTCAATATTCGCTAATATCCCAGCGTTTTGCCGCATCAAAGGAGCAATCTTCGAATGAAAGAAGTCTGCGGCAAACTGAAAGGAAACGGTCATTTATGATTGGGTTCATTTCGGATTTCCACTCAATTTCTTCCATCGCACTCGACTTTCTATAGGCGAGAGACATTTTCCCAGGCGTCAAGCGCGACATCATTTGCTCAAATAAAACTCACATCGCCGCTCAAAAAAGCATCAGCTCGACAATTGGCACCAGCACAGTTTCAAAACTCATTTCTCTCCCAGCCTTATAATTCCCCCATCGCCCAAGGTTGTTCTTAAATAACTTATAGAGAATATCTTGCGTTTCTATTTTTCTTATTTCATTTCTAAAGGGTAGAGAAATATAAGGTAGCTTCCTTCATCAAAGAAAACGAAAGGCATAGATTGTGATTCGTTACCCACCTCTAGTGTATTCATAATATACAAATTATTTAGTTTTAGAAATCCCAGTTTAGACGAATGTTAATGGTCCATTTTAACCGAATTTGAAAAAGGCAGATTGGCGCCCATGCGACGCCACTCCACGTGACGTCACAAGGACCTAAATTCTATAGGAGTAGATAGGAGTTTTACATCATCTGAGATTATCAATGCATGCATGAGGCACAGAACTCGGGGAAACATTTCCTATTAAAATTACCTAAGGTCGGAAATTTTCTTTCGTTTGATAGGGTATTAATAATCCTTATTTAAGCCAAGCGCTATCTGCTAGCAGGGTATTCTACGCAACCCCCATGCTCGGTAGCAAGCAGCCTGCATCGTAGCGTCGTTCATAGCCTCGCACCCAGGTGGCCTCACACAGCAGTAGCCAGACGTCACACGTGCTTTTCCCAGCATTCATACTTAGCCGTCGCGTTTTCGCGCGCTTGAAAATTTTCACTTTCCATTTAATCGTGAAAAATAGATATCGTCATTTAAAAATCTAAAAGCGAGAAATATGTACTCCAGGAGTACTCTTTCGATTAAGGCAATAAAAAAAATAATAGGAAACCACCCCATTGTGTCACGAAGTTTGAACCCTGGATAGCTGATACCAATAGAAACAAAAGTACTGATGATTGTTTAGGTCGAAATTGCACCATTTATAAACGACAGACACTTTGAGCCAAGCTCTCCGATTGGCTGCGAGTTTGCTATCGGATGCTCTCGACAACTCATGACTTCGAATGCTAAGCCTGCCTGAGATGGTGATGTATCCAAGGCATCTGGCAACAGGACAAACTCGTGGCCAATCGGAGCACTTGGCTCAAAGTTTCTGTAGTTTAAAAATGATGCGTTTTCGACCTTTACATCATCAGTAATTATGGTTCCTATTAGCATCAGCTATTCCTCATCCCTTTCCTCCCCCCTTGAGAGTTCGATGGATAGAGCCCACGAGGCTAGGTACCATCGCTCAAAGGTTTCCTGCGAAATAATTTTCTCACTAGCATCAGCTATCCACGGTTAAAATTTCGTGACATAATTTTTCTCCACCCTGTATAAGTCGTTCACACCAAGGCAAGCCAGGAAGCCTCAAATCCTCCCTTGTCAATAGAGACTGTGTGTACATCTTATTCCACACGTTCTAACAGCAGATCGCTTCAGAGTACACTTGTGGATGTAGTTCCTTTCCACGCTGAGCTGCCTTCGAAATCGCAGGAGCATTCGGAACAACGAAAGGAAGAAGTCACTTATGATCGAGCAACTTCCCGTCAATTCCTTCGTCCGCAGAACGTTTAACCGGACGGCAGGCCAAGGGACATTTTCTCCGACAATTTCTCGCTGATTGCTTTCCCAATCTTCATCATGGACACACCAAAGAGAAAATAAAGCTGGAAGGAAAACCACGCCCCCGACAAATGAACCCTCCGATGGAATTTTGGCGGGGCTGATTCCCCATATCATCGGTGTGGAGAGCTGGGATGAGCTGTAACTCACTTTCCAAAATGACCACTGCTCATGATACTCACCGCAGCAGGGGCTAACTCTCATCAAAACTACAAAGCCCTGCGGAGAAATTCATTCGATCCATGTCTCTTCAGATGAAGGGGAAAAAAACTACCTCGCGGGTAACTAGAACGCATTTTTTCCCACATTCCATCGACTCTAGAATAACTCTCCGCTTGCTTCGCGGGGAAGGGAAAGGAAAAGTTGACGAATCGCTCGGGAAATATATTCCGGCGAGGAGGAAAAAAACAGTAGACGGGAGAAAGGGAGAGAAGCTCCCTCATCACCTGTGATGAGAAATCAAGAGTAAGCCACCGCTACCCACAGATTCAAGAGAGAAGAAAATCGAAGATGATTTTCACTGGATCGAAATTCCAAACAAGAGCCGAATTTCACCGTCACAGAAAACTAGTCCACGGCGCCGACGCCGGGTCTTCGGAAAATAAGATCATAACAAATATAAGAGAAGACTTTGGGAGACAATACCCACGGAGAAAGAATTAGTATGCTCCGATTGGCTGAAGACATTGCAGTCATAGCTGAGGCAGAGAGAGATTTAAAGACGTTTTTGACAAATATGGAAAGGAAAAATGGCCAGATATCAGCTCAAAAAACAACAGAAAGAAGACTAAGAACTAGTAAGGAGTAAAAGAGAGGAGACTAGGACAAACATAAAACTAGGAAAACAAAAGATTGAAGAGGTGAAAGAGTTCTGTTACCGAAATACCAACGATGCATCGCGATGGACGAAGTTAGAAAGAAATAGAAGAATAGCTCAAGAGAAGAGGCCTTTCTACAAAAAGAGGAAATTTCTTACAACTGACAATACAAGGAAACAATTCATCGGATGCTACATATGGAGCATGCTCCTCTATGGGGAGCGAGACCTCCACGTTGACAGCAGTAGAGAAGTCAATAGGGGAAAGCATTCGAAATGTGGTGCTACCGAAGAATGATGAAGATAAAATGGTCGACCGAGTAAATAATGAAAAATTGCTGAGAAGATTGAGAGAGAAGAGAATTTTTCTAAAAACACTAAGGAGAAGATAGTACAACCTAGTTGGCCGCATTAGGACCTGATGAATTCAATCGTAGACGGACAGGTGTAAAGGAGGAAGGACAAGGAACGGTAAGGAAAGCAATTGGCAATTTTCCACCAAATAAATTTAAAATCTGACCGAGTTTTTGACACTCACATAAATCATCTTTAGCCTGATGTTATTGCACCTATCGAAACCAGCCCAAAATAATTTTTTGCCAAATTGACAATTGTTTAACTAAACACAATCTTTCATAAAGCAACACAATCTCCCAATAATATTAAGAGGCTAATATAAACTGAAGATACTAGCTATTATCGACCGTCCGAAAGATTAATGGAGTTTGTGTTACAAGGACAAAAAAATAACACTTTCAGAACCCCAATCAAATACCAAACATGAGAAATTGGAAAGTTACACCGTGGGAGATACAAAACAATGAGGATGAGCATCAATAGACAAGACGTGAGATCGGACTCGGAGATGAGTTAGCTGCGACTCGCTCCCATAAACTTTCAATTTTTAGCCACTCAACATCCTTCACACGGAGATGCGACCTTCGGGATAGTCGGTTGCTGGCAGTCACTCCCACGGACAGATTCCAGCTGGTAATATTTCACCGTGCCCTTTAGATCTTGTTAGGACGATAGCTCACCGGGGAAGAATATCCATTAAAGATTTATCCCGTGAAAAATTTTCTACGGCAAGAAAGAGATATAAACCACAACAAACCAGGTAAATGGCACACATCGAATAGGGCTTTTCCTCCAAAACCACTACCACGAGATTTCGAGCTATTTTTTTAATAGAGAGAAAATCGGAAAGTGCTAGGACGAACATCTTGTGTGTTGTCTTACGCTTCATTACACGTCTCCACGTGCAAGATCGCCGTAGCTGCTCGCGGTCCGCTGCGTACAGAAGGGAAAATCATAGACTCGTCCAGAGATTCCGCGACGAGCCATGAAGTATGAAACAACAACAATTCGTATCTAATGAGACGACACTTAGACATGGTCGTACCTAACCCCCGATAGCCCCTCACCAGTGTCGATAGAGGTATTAGCGTTTCACTGCAACGCTTGAAAATCAAGGAGTGGAGGATGAGCGCCAAACCACCATAATGAAATTAAAGGTAGTTGCACTTTACCAGAGCCATTTAATGAGTACTACACGTTTTGGCTCACAGTCATAACCTGGTACTACTGTCGGCGCCAAAATGATGTGCCGCTGTACTTTGCAAATTTATATCTAGGCTTGTGCGCATGTTAAAATAATGAATAATACGTCATTTTTAAGAATTCATTCTTTATCTCCAGGTATTTTTTATGAAAAAATCGAAAACGTAGACACACCAGTGCAATAAGTGACTCCGCGCACCGTAAAATTGGCCGTTTTGTCAACTTCATGAACTTATATATAAAATATCCATTAAAAAATACGCAAAAGCCACTTTTTTTAACGACATAAATGTTTGCAACTCATTGTGGAAGATGAATGCTGTAGAAGTAGTTTTCCCTAGGTTGAGTTACAAAGCTAAAAACATAGCTTCTGCCGTTTAATTGCGTCATAATTAGTGATTTCCAGTAATCCGGCGTTTTTTGCAATCAGGTAGTGCTCTGGTCCGATATCTGCCGAAAGATTACCGAGAAGAAGAAGCATCCATGGAGGAAAAACCTTAAATTTTTAATCCTGATCCTTGATGCAGAGCAATTTATAGAGGAAAAACAGCCATAAATTACGAGGTAAATGCAAACGCGGGAAAAAAGAAACAGATTTTCCATGAAAATGACGAAAAAAAATGGTCGGGCAACATTCAGGGTCCAATACTACACAGGGTAAACCATCTGTCAATCCTTTCCTTTGTTTTGACATCGAACGTTTTCCCCAACAGGCAATCTCAAAAATTTCAATGAGAAACAATATCCTAACGAGACGCAAAAGATATCGCAAAATAGACATTTGCTTTTGAATCTGGTAAATATTATTCTCCATTTAATTTTCAGCATTCTTAAATCGCACCACAAGTTCATGCTTCTTTACCACAAAGAAGTGTGCTTCAACTGTTGTTTCTTGATATTTATATTGCTTGCTTAAGTAGATCCTATAAACAGGATGCTTTTTCCATCGCTGGTTACTTGGTTTCCTATGTAAAAAAAATGCTTTCGCCTCTTGTGAGCTTCGTTTCCCTGGTTTCCATATCGTCTTAGTCTCATCTCTTTTGCTGCATACTAATATCCTCGTCTAATCATAATTGGTTAAAATATGATACCTGCCTATTGTTAATTCCTCATTTACTAGAATCATATCCAATTCCCTTGATAACTCTGCTATTTTGTCGGAAAACTGTAGGACGGTAGTTTTTACCAGGGTAAAATAGAGGCTGAGATGAAGCTGAAAGATGAATTCACTATCACCAATATTGGCTAAGTTACACCACACACTATATCTTCAGGATTCTATCAACGACCCTACATGGCTTTTTAGAAATGCTAATCAAAGAGCCAGAAAGCAGTCTTATCTAAGCGATGCGCAGCTTTCGCCGAAATTACGTCCTTGGGGTACACCGCAACAACCTAATCGTGACTTGGCACTTAAAAGAGACCGCCGCACAAAAGGAAATCGATTAATGACTATTATAATCTTTTACAGTCGAGGATGGGTAATTGAAATAAGCGTAATTGAAGACGATTACGCTCCTTCAAACGTCCGGATGATTATAAAACCGATAGAAGGTCATAGAAATGAGACAATGACAATCGTCCACAAGTCAATCTTATCTAAAATGCGTAGTGAATACGAACCCTGCCTTTAACAATTATTTATAAATACTTATTCACATTATCTTCGGTAAGTCATGGCCTAATCAGGATGAGTATCAATAAAGCATTAAAGTTTCAAACAAATGAACAAGCCTCCAAAATAAAATGAATTCAATTAAATTTTGAAAAGATATTTTGATTTTTTCTAGGAAAGATATGAAATCAAACAACTACCATGATAATCATAATCATAGAGTAAAATCGCCAACCAATCAATGACCAGCAATTCCCTCAAAATATATTACATCAATTAATGCACCAATATTTCATCTGTTCGCTACCAATTTGGCATTTCATCCTCATAAAAGCTAACAGGATAAAGATTTGTTATAAAAAGATATGATTAACAACCAGCCACAGAAAGCTAACCTTTAATCTATTCGAAACAATATATAAAGATATGTATGCAAATTAAAATTACTGATGAACCATAAAAGGAAAGTAATTTTCGCAATAGTATAAAGTAATAAATAATATAAGGGGAACGGATGACTAGCCATATTCAAGTCCTTGGGGTTAATCTAGGGACTCTTAGCTTACTATCATGTTTTGCAACAAAAAAGAATATTTCATAAAAGAATAATTCACGATTGTTAAAACGTTTCTAAGAGTGGGAATATAAAAAGTAAACGAGCTGTCAAAATTGGCCGTATGGAAATTGTTAAAAGAGAAGAGGGTTCAAAAAATTTACTCTAGAGCCGAGATTGGCGATTGGGCAAACCTACCGAGGAATTTATAGTTAAATTAATCATCCAGATCATTAAAAGTGTGAAGACAGCGAGTAATTATTTTATGCAGCAAAAAAAGTAATCGATGGGAAATGATTGTAACGGATATATGATTATCTTTTTCCCAGAATGAACAGTACCGCAGAATCATTCAACGTATGGACATTTTTCGCAGATTATTATTACACTCCCAATTGTAACTAAACCTGTTTTTTGGCAGAAAGTAGCATAAACAGGGGCCCAAAATAAAGATTGTTCCTTCCTTAGTATCCAAGAAAGTGAACAGCTATAATATTCTTGAAGTACTTCAGTACAAAGGTAAAGTATTTGAGAAAGGTTTAGTCTTTTGGCACCCGCGGACTCAATGCACTGAGATTAAAAAATAAAATGCACCGAATTATTTCTTGCATCGCTCGCACTGCAAAACTTAACGAATGCTTTCAAAAGATTCGATAATTTCTATAAAGAAAAAATCTCTTAGGGTAAATGGATTTCATATCTCCGAGACAATGCATTAATCTTAACGCGTCCCGCGTTATCATTGGCAAGATTTCAATCCTTCCAACGATTACCGGGTTGGTAATTTGCGACTTAAATACCTCCCTAATCTTTTTAACAGAATCATTTGGTTAAATAATGAGTTTAACGTTCAAGAAATCATAATCACGGACCGACTTGGGGAGAAAAAAAACAGGAATGCAAAGAACTTTAGTTATTAGTTAAAACAGTTCCGAGGAGATGGGTAACGCCTTTAAAAACTTAATGCAAGCATTTTAGTTTTGTCTTATTTTTTGTCCTCACTGATCCCAAATAGGGCAATTATTGTGATTTTAATTTTAGGCGATCCTTCGTTGAATTGAGGCAACCTTTAGCTAGTGATGTAAATTAAAACATTCTTAATAGGCTATAATATTCAACCATCAAATGGCAACGCGCCATGCGATGGACCGCTGAGTATCAAACTGGGTTCATATTCAAGTACATCCTCATCGTGAAGTGATTTCCTCCTAGTCAGAACTTGTAATATTTCAGGCGGCCAAGATACATGAATAGGCTCATAATTCTAAATTTGTGAATTTTACACGCCTTAATTTTGATGTGAACTCAAATCTCACCAAATAAACCAAGCTTCTGGTAAACATATATAGCTAGAGGATATTACATGTGTCGACTGTAGCAAAATTTTGCAACTATCAAAAGCCAAGTTCATGATAAATTCATAAAGCTGAAAAAGACTGTTATCAGCCACCAGAAACGCCCTCCTCAATTAGGCACAGCCTTCGGAGTAAAGAATGGCGTTAGTGAGGAGGTCTGAAGGATGATTGATAGGGTTGACAACAGTATGTGGGTAAATGGAAACGTATAGCGCGACCTCCATTTTGCCCCACAAAAATAATCTTTTTGCACTCAATAACGGTTCCGAAGGTCAAAATTTGTAATAATAAGGCAAATAAACGGGCTAATGTGGACACTGCAGCCTAAAAACCTCGATATCGGAGCACGACGAATCTCAGATTAATAATTGAACTACAAACAAACTTCTATGTTTTTAACAGCAACTTTATTTCCAAAATCTTAAGGAAGAAAAGTTGACTTTGACTTGAACAACATAATCAAGGTCCCAGAAAATTAGATACATGCAAACACAAAATTCAGTAAGTTACACCATTTATTACACGTAATTGGCCGACACGTAGGCCGAAACCATCTCACTAAGACACGATCCGCTACAAATTTTGCTCAAACTTGTATAATATTCGGATTTGAACAAGGATGGAATTCTCCATGAAACATTATTTGGCCTACCCGGGATTTGAACCCGGATCTCCCGTCCCGGAATTTACGGTCAGGAATTTATGCTACCAGTTACACCAACAAGCCATCTTCATCTGAGGCGAACCTCAGACCTGACGTTCATACTTGACAAGCAATCGGGAGATCCGGGTTCGAATCCCGGCTCAGTCAAGTGATTATTTTCAAGGCGTATTTCATCATTGATGTACATTGCACTCGTGCGCGTGACTGCGTGCAAAGTCACTTGTTCGATGCAGTTCTTTGGTTTCGGATACAATGTATCACTCGAGCATTCATTTTATTCGACACTGGTTCATTTGACTTTACAATAAACTTTCGTTTTCAAAGTCAAATATCAATCAGAATTCGGTTACACTGGAAATTAAATTTCGTAATTGGCTCGCTGAAATTCTATTTTAATGAAATTTGCTAATATACACTTTTTCCTAGTTTTAAAACTGCGTCGAGTGATGTTACAACCGCAAGCCTTCCCACCTGTATATAACATTGAATTCAGCTGATGCCAGTCAAGTGTATGAAATGTACTGACTATACCTATACACTCTTACCCCCACCAGAAGTATTATAGGTCGAGTAAATCACTAAATAAATATGTGTAATGATGAAAATGCTTCCACATTCATCAAGAGAAACGTTTCAGTGCAACACTAGCATATGATAATTGCTTGGAAAAAGTAAAGGGTTCCTTTTAAGAGAAAGGAAATGTAGCACTTATCATAATGGAAATCTTTTATAACCATCGACCAACTATAATAAACACGAGAAGCCATCAGAAAACAGGGAGGCATTTCATACCCGATTAAAAGTCTCGATGCTTCTCCATGTCAACAACTAGGGGCAACCTTGAACTGGAAATCGTTTCGACTTTCGCGAACATGCCAAAGGATGGCCCCGCTGTTTTTCCTTTCACCTTGCCGACTTGACTTAATCATGCCCTCGGCGTGTTTCGTCATGAGATTATGCAGGTAGCCAGGAGTTCTGCTCACAGTAGCAGATCAAAAAGGTCAACCACCAGATACCACCAAACGGCCAGGAGGATGATCACGAGCAACAAATACAGCCGCATCGAAAAAGAAAATGTATTCGTGATTTGAAATCGCGCGGCGACTAAATAATTGAAGACTCACTCCTCTGGAGGCCCTCGTGAGCAAATAAGTCACGATAATAGTAGTCATGAGTCTCGACCACCACCAACCACGCAGTAGTAACCGGACGAAATGATTTAAAAAGCAATTCTGAAGCAAAATTTAGACCAGGATACCCCATCACGTCAGTATTGAATGTGTTTCAAAGGGATATATTTATCTAATTGGAGCTTTTCTAAAAGAGAAGGGCTCGTACCAGCAGCGTCACTTATTAATTTACTACAAAATTTCATGAAAACTCCAACTGAAGCATGAAAGCTATATAAAAGGGCAAAAAAGAAACCTATGCGGGTATTCTCGAGTTTTTCGATCGAATGAACGCGGACACAGCCTCAGAAGCGCCAAATACGTACTACCTGGAAATTCCACGGTATCACAACCTACGAAGAAGACGCATCAGTACTGCTCCGTCGATCATTTTTCGTGACGTATTATTAGTGTAAACTTGAGCCAATAAATTAACTCGTTGGATTACATGCAGTACGTCCTTGTCAAAATTTGCATGACCATAAAATTTGAATATTTTTCCGCAGTAAATTCTTACATGCAAAATTTTTATACGAGTCTTTAAGAGAAATCTTGACAACCGTGCACTCTAAACACAGAAAATTTCAAGAAGGTTCCTTAATTAGAAGCGAGTAATAGCTCCCCGCCCCCGAAATATTAAAACACTATCACTTTTCTTCATAAAAGAAAACAAAATATTGAAAAATCATGAATTTACAAAAGATTACATTGACAATTGAAGTTTTTTGATCCTGAAAAGTGTTAAATTTAGTTAAAAACCTTCTAATTTGTACCCTGTATTTAAAATATTTTCCTCCTGGTTTTAGACCCCCTCCCCCGAACGAAATTACTGGCTACCCCGCTGATGGCAGGCATTTGCTTCGCATGACTACGGTTATAACGACTCATTTGCCTTCGAAGCCTAACTTAGTTCAAGCAAAAACGGTCCAAAATAAGTACATGCGACGTCATGTTGATTTGTTCATAAAGCCATCCGTGAGTGCAAGCAAACCATGACAATCAATCCTTCCAATCATTGCGACACCGTGAGAATTCACTCATTTTTTGCCCACCTGCCAGGAAGAATTTCTCAACTAGAAGATCCGGGAAATGCTGAATTATTTTAGCGGCGCTGAGTGACGCTGGGGAAACAATATATCACCGCGACGAACCTTGGGAATACAATGACCCGATTAAGTCAGCTCGGCAGCTAAACCGTAGGCCGATGCGCCATGCCGTTTTACCGACTACGGAATCATAATTTTAACACACAGAGTGTATGCTGAGTACAAATTAGCTTATATGATAATGACATAATCACAAAAGAAGAACTCTTCTAAGCATTAGCACCCGGAGTTATTTCTAGCAACGCCTATGCTGAAATGGGATGTTTAAGCTACCGACAAATACAGCGTCGCTAACGCCGAGATGTGCGGCACACTACGAAATAAATACGCGATAAAAAATACAGTAACTGACGAGGAAGGAAGCACCTGAAAATTTACAGAATATACAGAGCAGGAACTATTTTTCGATAGTCAATAAGGGGTCCTAATATTTTAAGCTTAAGATTAGAGATAATTGCAATGTCGTCTTCATTAAAAGCGAATTTAGGACTATAGAGTCCTCTCTCATAATTTTCTTGTTTTACAATCACATACATTCATGCCCTGGACGGTGAAATCCACCCACGGAATTCGAACCCGCGACCTCTAGGTTGACAGTCGAGGACGTGACCCCGGCAACACCTATGCAAAGTCAACTCAAAACAACTAACACAAAAGTTTACAATTTTAATTATTTAAGTTTATATACAAGAAACATAAATAATCTGCAATAGGGTAGTTTCCTTCATTAAAGAAAACAAAAGGCATTGATGGCGATTCGTTACCCATCATTAGTGTATTCATAATACACAAATTATTTGGTTTTTGAAATACCGGTTTAGACGAATGGCAAGGGTCAAATTTTAACCTCATTTGAAAAAGGCCAGATTGGCGCCAATGCGATTCCACTCCACGTGACGTCACAGGGACCTAGTTTCTACACGAGAGGATAGGAGTTATGCATCGTCTGAGATTACCAATGCATGCATGAGGCACAGAGCTCAGGGAAACATGTCTTAATAATCACCTATTAAAACTGGCTGAGGTCGGTAAGTTTTCTTCGCTTGATAAGGTATTAATAAACCTTTTTTAAGCCATGCGCTACCAGACAGGAAGGTACTCAGCTACCCGTTAGCATCCTGCGTCCTATCAGCGCTCAGAGCCTCGATCAAGGTCACCTACCAGGGGGGAGGGGGAACCAGAAATGCGTCGCACGGACTTTTTCCCTTCATTCCTACTTAGCCGTCGCGTTTTCGCGCGCTTGAAATTTTTCACTTTTCATTTGATCGCGAAAAATAGATATCGTCATTTAAAAATCTAAAAGCGTGAAATACGTACTCCAGGAGTAATAATCTTTCGATTTAGGCAATAAAAAAATAATAGGAAACCACCCTATTGTCTGTGCTTATTTTCTTAGGAAAGAGTTCCCCGATATTTTGTTTCTGCGGCCAAAGGAGAGTTTAGATAAATCCCGCTCTACTTATTCCCACGATTATCCCGAGCACTTAAGCGTTCCATTACGTCACACTGATCCGACTAACCTCGTTCGCAGAAAAAATGAGTTGCCGGGCCTGACAAAATACCCGAGGGAATCCAGCTCGAATCTGAATCTACACCCCAAAAGATAAGTTATCTGCATCACATCCCGTGCTCTTAAAGTTTTTAGAAACTACTAGATGTAAGAGTGTTTAGGGGTGCTTAGGCTCTATAGAATGAGAGCATAGGGATAAGACGCCGGTTAATACGGAGATTTATCCTTATTAACTAGCGTCATCCCTTCGAAACGGCTTCATTACGTTTAGACTTTTATAGTTTAGAAAAAAGACCACGAACTGCGGATTTGATTAATAAAATATTACACCTAAAACGTAATGTAAAAGAGCTGTTTTTCATCCCCTCACAGGCAAATAACGGCATTTTCTCTCCTAAGCGAGATATTCATCAGGTTGACGCGTATTACCACCATTTTGGTAATATTAATAAGCCAACTAGAAACTTTTTGCTTGAAATTAATGGTAATAGGGTGGTTTCCTATTACATTTTTATTGCCTAAATCGAAAGATTATTATTCCTGGAGTACGTATTTCACGCTTTTAGATTTTATATGACGATATCTATTTTTCGCGATTCAATGAAAAGTGAAAAATTTTCAAGCGCGCGAAAACGCGACGGGTAAGTATGAATGCTGGGAAAACTCCGTGTGACGTCGTTATGGTTCCCGCTGCTGCAAGTGAGGTGACCTTGGGGCGAGGCTTTGAGCGCTGATACGACGCAGGATGCTAGCAGGTAGCAGAGTACCATACTAGCTGGTAGCGCTTGGCTTAAAATAAGGATTATTAATACCTTATCAAACGAAGAAAACTTTCCGACCTTAGCCAGTTTTAATAAGTGATTATTAAGACATGTTTCCCTGAGCTCTGTGCCTCATGCATGCATTGGTAACCTCAGACGATGTAAAACTCCTATCCACTCGTATAGAAACTAGGTCCCTGTGACGTCACGTGGAGTGGCGCCGCATGAGCGCCAATCTGGCCTTTTTCAAATGAGGTTAAAAATGATCATTGCCATTCGTCTAAACTGGGATTTCTAAAACCAAATTATTTGTATATTATGAATACACTAATGGTGGGTAACGAATCGCAATCAATGCCTTTCGTTTTCTTTGATGAAGAAACTACCCTATTGTATAATGCAAGTGGATTCCACTAAGTTTCTTGGCCTTTACATAACCGTCCATATTTCGTGGGAGTTGCATATCAATTATTTAGCTAGAAGTGTAGCTCACTCTGTTATCTCTTCAGATTCCTAAGACCAATGGTGTCGGCAGAGGTTGTTGTGGCACTGTACTATGGGAAATTTTACTCAAGACTTGTACACAATATTTTGTTCTGGAGCTCATCCCTCATAAAAATATTCAAAATTCAGAAGAAAATAGTTCGTTTAATATCTAATGAAAGGTACCTTGCTCATTGTCGTCCATTGTTTGAAAGGTTGAGAATTCTTCCCCTTCCTTGCTTGTTCATTTTTTACTCCGTTATGTATGTGAAGCAGATTAGCGATGTGCAGGTGAAAAATTCTCAATCCACAATTATGGCACAAGAACTCATGATGACTTCCATAGGTGTTTTGTAAGGACCAAGGGTGCTACTCTTGGACCTAGATCAACTGGTCTTAAACTGTTGAATAAATTGCCTTAATAATTGAAAAGGATTGATTGCTATGGGACTTTTGCAAAAAAATTGAAAGCGTTTTTGCTTACCAAATTGTTTTACTCCGTGAATGAATTTATGCTGTGATCCCAATTTATTATATCCTTATAGGTACTGAATTGTCCTATGCATTTTAAATGTATCTTGAATTAAAATAAATATTATTATTAAATCCTAGTATGATGTGAGACAGGCCGTATATGACCGAAAAAAATACCGAAGTAAACCCCCTCTTAAAAAGGATTTTGCAAGCAGGAGTTTTGCACATTTACGGGGTTTATTCTGTTTCTATTAGATTAGAACGATATATACTCTAGTACGTATTTCTCGTATATGATCGTATAAAAAGTTTCGTCTCACAAGTATACCAGATATTACATCACCAGATCTTTATCCTAGGTCTTAAATGCTAAAAAGTTTACCAAGCTTCCTTCTGCAGACTATAGTCATGGTGTTACACCATTTTCACAAGTCGATCATTTAATTATCACGATAAAGTCAATGCTTCGTCATTTATGTATAATAATTTCAATAAGAAGCCATATTTAATTAACATTTCCTGTTAAAATAAAAATAATCAGACAATCATCATTGATTTCGGATATTAAACGAAATGAAATGTATTTTAACATCCCCAACAGGCGTTTGGTCAACCAAACTAAATTTCACAACAAGAAGTTTTCACGTAGAATAATAAATTATAACGTATTCTGACAGAAATAGAATCCGAGGGAGTGATTCGGGTAGCAGAAATGAATATGTAATGTTTGATAGAGTTATAAGCTTTCTAAGAAATCCGATCTTTCAAAATTCAAGAGGATCCCGATGGAAATACCACGGTGCTCCCCACGCTCAAACTTTTCAGTAAACTAAATGTATAGCTAACGCAATAAGTCAGTTGAGATTAACATCTGCGTGGATCCGTCATAAAAAATAGGCAACCCTGGAGACTACTTTAAGATTCCAACTCATATCGCAAAATTCATTCAGTATATCTAATTATACATTTAAATAATTTTGGTACCACATATAGGTAAGTGTATGCAGGATAATCATATCTCACTACTTTCTCAACAGTCTGATTTTTAAGTTCATCCATGGACGCTAACATCAAAATCTTGACAGTACTAATCCCTTTCCACCATGGTTGTGGAACAATGGATTTTCTGCATAAAATTATTAGTCAGTTCTAATGCAATCGAATGCAGCAATGTTCAAATGAATAAAGGCATGATTGAATTTCAAGAATGCATTGCTTCAGGAAAGAAATACTTGAATTTTCAGAAGATAAAGGAATATAAATAACTATAACTAGAAAAACTAATTATATCAGGAAGTAAGTTTTACTGGGTAAAATCTATGAGGACAAAGTAAAAACAATGCGAAAACTTACATAAAAATAAAAAATTAGGAGCTGTTGAGTTTAGAAGAGGGCTAGCTATCAATTGAGGCAAGAGGCCTCAAAGACAGGCGGAGAGGAAACAGAATGGAACGAGGTATCTTCTTCATGGATTAAATGCCCTATAGACCGTCCAAAGCAATAGCTTTCTGAAAATGATGCATTAGCCTTAGCAAAAATCTCGGAAATCGCCTTTATGTACTGATTGAGAGGTTTCTGGATGTCCACTACAGAAAAAATATTAAATTCAAGTACATTTCGATGTTATAAAACCTAAAATATTAAAAAATTACTGATTATATAGGTGTAGGTTTTAAGCGATCCAATGCAATGATTTATGAGTCAATGCATGTTCTCAGCTACCTCCATATAATTGCAGGGAAAAGTTAATTTAAAAAATAAATGATTAGAAAAATATATAGTGAAATAAAGCAATAGAACATGCAAGCAAGACTTTCAAAGGGCTATGATTAGTATTGGAATTTTAAGAAGACTACACTATATGCGGGCTTAATAACTCAAATCATGTTCTACAGGAAATATAACAATCATTATAGAGAATATATAAGTAAGCCTAACTATGAATCACAAATATTTTTCAAGACCAAAAGTAAAATAAAGATCAACTTTAAAAAATAGAGCCCTTCACATTCCAACCAAGAAGAAAACGAGACATCTGCTGGACTGTAGTTATAAAAAACGCTGTCATTTATTTTAGCCTGATGGACGCTCTTTAATGATTGCATACACTTGGAGTTTCCCAAGTGATTGACAACTGCATTAAATTACATAAATAATAATAGGAATAGTATCACAAGGGAATAATGGGTACTGCGCTTGACAACAGCTCGGAGTATCCCGGGTTCGATTCTCAATTGAATCCTTCTAAAACTCCAAAACTTAAATCCTAGAAGTAAGAGGTGGTCCAGGGAAGAGAAACGCTCTCCTCCCAGAATGTGTGATAGTCATGAACAGTGGATAATTGAAGCAGTGATTGACTGAGGATTGTGAGCTTCACAAAGGTTGCCATAACATGCCCTGGAATGGCCTTGATTTCCTGATTAAGAGGTTTTTGAATGTCCAAACAGAAGAATACTGAGTTCAAGCAAATTTAAATGCAACTAAGGCAAAATATTTAAAAAAATTACTGATTATGTTGGCGAGGTTTCAAGCGATTCAATACAATGGTTTACGAGGTTTATTTGTAACAAAGGAGCGATTTCCATTAAGAAATCACATAAATTTTGGAGACACTACTGTTAGCATAGGTCATTTACCTTGCCCCTAACATTCCATGAAAAGTTGCTTGATTTCAATAATAAAATAGGCTGGAAGAATTTTCTTTTTACTCTCCACATTTCCGACCTTAAAAAGAAATTCGATGATAATTCACGAAATTTTTAGTTTATTTTTTAAGCCAACAAAGTTGACTTTATGCTTAAAATTGTTGCATAGTTAACATTTCTCATTTTAAAAAGACCCTTGCAAAACTTATTGCAACAGAAATACTTCATTACTTTACTCCCACGCAGCAACCTACGCGTGATTTTTGCCACTGTGGACGACGCATTAGATTAGACGAGGTGATTCCGTTGACCTCGAGAGATAAAAACTAACTTCCCCCTAAGCGTGCCCATACTTGCGAGGCATTGGAAACAGGAGGCAATAAAGCCCTAAACAATAGAGTCGGAGAGTAGCAAACAAAGATCAGCTGATCTCTTGCTTTCCACGTACACGACGGATGTAAACACGGAAGTTCAACCCTAGTTTACTGCTGAAAGGAATAATTAACCCTCAGTGTTTCCACTAGATGTTTTACTTTTATTAAGTACTGAAGTACTGCTATTCTGATAGAATATCATGCAACCAACCCAGGCTAGAAGACAATTTCAAATCAAGTTCGGGGCTTATATTGATGTAAACAGGTGGCAAGTGACATATTTACCTTAAGTTATGCAGAGCGAAAATTAAATTGTTGATCAAACCCCATCACCGGGTGACCAGTCATTTTTTTTTTACTTATGACAGTAAATTTCAATTCATTCAACAACTTGGTGAAGGTCCTTCGCACCGCAATAGGAAACTGGTAAATGGCTTTCGATCAAAAATCTGATTTCTGAATTGGAAATCAAGTTTTTCATTGAAATCGAGCGGACATTAAAAATCTACGGAAACTTTACAAACAATTGCATTTTTACCACAGGTGAGACGAAGAATGAACTAATGGCAATTGAGGGCCATAATGAGATAAATATAATATTATCGTATCTTCTATACACGCGATATATACTCCAGTGGAAAATAGCACAACTCACGAGTAGCATATGACGTATTGCCCGCAGAAGTGGAAAAAGTCAGTAAATTTAATACTCCTAACGTGGTGAAAACGATGACGAAAAATCTTCGATTTACGATGCCGCTGGGATATAGTTGTTTCCTTGAAATGGAAATCTCATAAATAAGATGTACATTCACCTGCAATCAGCACCAGCAGTGCTGGACTACCCATACGTTTAGATACACGAGACAAGTTTCCAGCTACAGTAACATGCATCATGGATGAAAGGGGTTAAATTTCTCATTTCTGTCGCAGCGAAGCCTCCTTAAAGCAGTCGTTAACCTCATATAAAGGCGAAGGTGCTGCTTACCTCTAGGATGGACGCAAGGAAGCGTGAAAATCTCACCGGCTGAGATGCTATCTTCAAGGAAATCACTTAGGATGAGAATTATTAACGATAGGTAAAATATTCTTGAACATGAACACACAACATTAAATGAAGGAAGAGCTCCCTTGCCCAATGAAAGTGAAATAAATGGGGAGCGCTATGTGTTTCAAAGTTGATTCAAGTATATTTTCAAAAGAAAATCTATACAAAAATTTGGTCAAGCAGCGAATTATTAAATAAAAGAGTCGGAATAAACTAACAATTTTTCTGTTTTCTAAAAGTATGCACTACATATTTTTCAAACTTTTTTTTCCGCTGGGACTATATGACAAATGTGAACGTATGTACTGAAGTCTACCCTTCGAATATACACTACTAAATCCAGCATCCCCTCTCAAGTTCTGCGCGCGAACCTTTAGGGCGACCTGGGAGAGCGAAGAAAAGCTGTCACCCTCAATCCTTAATTAGTAAGAAAATAAGAAAATATGGCTATCTATGAAATAGCTCACTTGAACCAGCATCTAATCCAATAAGCCAAACCTATACGTTTCGCTAATGCTTTTCAAGCATTATAGTATTCCTATTCAGATATTCCGCGAAGAATCATTTCATTTAGAGACTAAAAACTCTTTCATGCCCTTGAGGCGGGGAGAAAATTAGTAAACGCTTAAAATTCCTATGATGAAATTATGAGTTATTCTCAATAACCAGAGACCAGGGCTACAAGACATCGCAAACAGACGAAAGCTACGGCAATAGCCAGATTTTTAAATGAGTGCCGAAGTAAGAGGCAAACAACCAAAATATTTAGCAACATTTTCTTTGAAATGGATTCTGGCGCTTTCCTTTGTTCCAATCAAACGGGTCATACTATAATAATCATCACTGATCAACAATCTTAAGATTGGTTTGACGCCGCTCTCCACTCAATTCTACTATCAGCTAATTCTACTAATCTTTTCACACCTACATATTTCTTCTCTTTCACATCCTTCTTTACCCATTCCATATATATTATTCGAAGCAATCTTTTCTGTTCTTACTATCTACCAGTCTCTCAACGACTGTCTTCATCTTGTGTCAAGACATGGCGTATACGGTTGTTCCGTCTTCTTGTGAAAGTTTTCATGGGGTTTTCTCTTCTCCTAATCTTCTTAAGACTACCTCATTACGCACTCGGTTGATCCATTTGATTCTTATAATTTTTCTATAGCAACACATTTCTTAGTCCTCTATCCTTGATTTCTCCGCAGCTGTCACTGCCCATGCCTCACTTCCGTAGAGAAGCATTCTCCAAATGTAAGTTCTGATCTATAGGTGAACATAAATAACTGCTTAATGGAGAACCTCCACCAGCCAATGTATTAGAAAACAAATAAGGTAAAACTAATTGATCAACAAAAGTAAACATTAGTATGAACGAGGTAAAAAGCGGAAAATATGAATACTCTAACATGTACGGTAGATGTAAACACGAAAACAGTAAGTTAACACACATTGGAGAAGCAGACGGGTTTTCATGAAAAGGAAAGCAGAACTCAGGGTCAGTGCAGCCTGGCTTCACACTCGCGACGATGATTAAATTGCCACGATAGTATCATTTTCTTCCTTTCAGCGGGATTTAAAGAATTAAAATAATTGAAATAAGATTGGTAGAGCATTTAGGTGATTAAATAAAAGAGCACGCCATTTGAGAAGTAATTAGGGTAATCGCAACTTATTCAAATTGACTACCTCATTCCAGTTAACCTAATTTAGCTATATTTCAATTTTCCGCAAATGTAATGTCGGACTAAAGCCAAGGAATTTGAAAGTTTTAAACTGCAGCTCGCCTGGCCATTCATTTCAATATATCTTCGGCTAATATTTTAAAAATCGACCGTGGAAAAGGTAAAGTAAGGTATACAATTAAAAAGGTGTGCGAAAGTACAGAGGAAAATTAAAAGGGCTGCAATTTTATACCACACAAATATTACTCATCTGTGACTTCACAATGCTGAAGGATGTTCAATGGTGTATTTGATTTTCAGTGTCTCAAAAATGAAAGGTATGATTCCTAGCAGAAATTTAAAATTAACAATTTGAATATGAAATAGAACAATAATTTTTTGTAATGACAACCTATGAGCAAAGTAAGTAATCCTCTTTATTACTTTTTTTCTTTTAAATTCCGGTCGCGAGCTAATATAGAATCTCAGTCAGTTTAGGCCGGTTCAGATTGGAGGAGTTACAGCTGGTTTTTCCCGCCATTTCTATGACGGAATTCCATGTGTTGCTGTTTGAAGACTTGGAGATATTCACCGCAACCATTCGCCGCGAAAGAGTCGAATCCTTCTGGTTGTGTGGACATTTTCAGAGTGAAATTACGAGGAAGTGGCCAGCAATCATTCATAGGTATCAAATGCAAGTTTCGAACGCGAGAGACTCGCTCCCGAGGTCACCGCACTAAAGAGAATCACAAAAGTGCCCGTCCGAGTTGCAGGTTCACTGCGCTTGGCTAACTGCGGCTGGCTAGGCGTTACGTTTACAGCCGGTGACGAAATGATTCTCTCCCAGCGAGACAAGAGAACCCAACGTTGGAACATGGATCACACGCCGCCAGCTACCGATTATGAGATAATCCACTTCAATAATTAAACAAGTACCAAAGGTGATAAGTGATTGCAATTAGACAAGATGAAAGTGTTCGATATTCGGTGCTGGAAAAAATGACACGGATGAACTCATTAAACGTGCATGTAAAAGTAAACAGTGTTGCAAGGTATACTGTTGGTACAGTGGTGCTAAAATGGCTACTTAAATATCGATCTCGTTTAATGGTTTTCTCAGGCTTTATTTTGGGGAGTTGGTCACAATAACTATAGACACGAATAACTTGGCGCACAAACACACTTTTTTACTCCACAATCTCAAACGATTTCAAAGTGCTACGTCATTTTCAAGAGATCACTTGAAAATGACGTGAGACTGATGAAATGAATTGAGATTTGAAAATAAAAAGTAAGGGAATATACAAAGTTATTCATAACATTGAACTTAATTCAAAATAAAATATTCAATTTTCAATAAGCAATGACTGTTACACAATATATTGATAAATTACTTACAGGCGATGGGATTGGTGTGAAAAAGCCGACGAAAAAGGTGAATGACGCCACGAGAGCAATCACCAGATACGTTCACGAAAATAAGGCACATTGCGAAATAGGAGGGGAAATACCAGGAGTTTATGAAATAATCTTTTCATAGAGACAAAAGAGGAGCTGAAGTAAGTCAATATTTGTTCCAAATGTGACCCTGAGTCGAGCTGAAAATTAATATCCGAGTGAATGGGCATCGACCATTGACTCTCCATTTAGCTGAAATCTAAACAAACTTCGACAAACTAAATAAATAACAAACGATGAAAATGTGGACACAATTTCTCGACTTGGTTGTTATTGAGATCCAGAGGAATATCCCCAAATCAATACAGGTGTTGGGACTAACAAGGAAAGTCCGTCAAGTGTCACCGACAGATATCGTTCAAATTTTTCTAGGTGATAGAAAATAGATACCCCTGAGATGAAATTTTGGTTTCAGCCGCAAACGCTCAATACTTTTCGAGATATTAACGGCGGAAAGCACCAGAAAACGCCTTTATATACCGTTGCTTGTATGAAGAGCACTGAAGTGTATTATTATGCTTCGGAATGCATAAATTTAGGCGTTTTCTGGTACTTTCCCTCGATAATAACTCGAGAAGTACTGAGCTTTGGGGGCTAAAACAAAACTTACACATTATATGTACCCATTTTCCATCGCCTAGCAAAATTAGAACGAAATCTGGTCGTGACACATGAGGGACTTCCCTTATAAGGGGAAATTTAGCAACACCACAAGCGAAATATACATTTAATTCGCCATAAAGAGGCCAGAACAATCAACATGTAATCATGCCACGATTTTCTGTACGCTTTTAACGCAAATAATCACAAACGCACCTAATCAGTTCATGTGGGCGTTTCAGACAGGCGAGTGATGCAATTGGCAAGACTGCGAGAGACGCTGTAGGGTGCTCTTGGGCCTATCAAAACGATTCATGATCCGAAACGTTCTACGAAGACGCCGACGGAAGTGAGGACTGGGCTTTCTCATAGCTTTTGAGAGGTGGGAGATACCCAAGGGAAGCGGCTGAGTGAAACTTTTCCTCGCCATCGAAAGATTTGACTCCAGGGAAGCATTTGGGGAGGGAGTAATACGGTAGACAACGTGAGAACAATGAATAACTACTTAAAAGAGTGGAAATGAGTTCCCACGGATGCTCGAAACTAGGATTAATTTTAATTTTGACTACGAAAATACCGAAATTTTAAATAATGAAAGTAATTTAAAAAAATACTTTAAAGTAATGATACATACCTCCAAAAACAAAAACATTTGCAATGAAAGATCAGACATTGACAATCGACAAAGCAATTTTTTTATTTAGTAAATAATAATTGATAGGTAACCTCGTAACTAGGTAATTGATATGTATTAGCTTAGTTACAATCAATAAACAAATCATATTCATCGCAAAAAAGATCAATCAAAATGTTTGTCTCCTCTTTTTAATTAACTTGCAGTTGAATTCTTTTTATTTTACTATAGTAACAAACATTGTAATAACCTTTCATGCCTTTATATGTCAAATCAGTGTAATCATGTCCATTCATAGCTTTAAAAAAGGTTTAAAATTATACCCAAACAATGGCCAAAATTTTGAATTTAATTCTTAAAGATCTACATTCCAAGTCACTAATCAACATTAATTTTGAGGGCAAAATCTGATATTCAGCCCACCCTTCACTATCGCTTCATTACATCTTCACGATCTCAAAGTTCGTTATAGAAACAGCAAATACTGTGGCCACCATGAGAAAATAAAAAAAATAGTAACAAAAATTAAAGAGCTGATAAGTTAGCACCGTCCTTAGAGACAAGAGTAAGTTTATAAGCAAATTTTGAGGCAGACTGAGCGAACTCTTGGCGAACTATAACAAGAATATTGCATTTTCAAGGTGAACCCCAAACACTGCCCACATTAGCTCAGCATACAATCAAAGTAATTTGTTTTTTGTGAGTCGTTGAATACGTTCCGGTGTAATGACAGATGGAATCACAAATATAATACATTATCACAAAAATATTTGGTAACACCTCTAACAATATTCAGTTATGTTCTGTAAAACCAGAACATTTCATTGTCCTGAATTCTATGATGATGTTTCAATAAAAGCAGGACATGGAAATTAATTGAATGAAACCGAGAGGACTAAGTCGGACTACATTAGTAAGAGTATCCTGGAGAACTTATCGGTTGCAGGGAACTAATTTTTAAGTTTGAGAAAGCTTACCAAGATCTACACAAGGTAATACGAATACTCGGTAAATAACATTTACCGTAATAAGGACGATCATAACGAATACAATGGCAATGGTATTTATCACCAAAATATACATTTTTGAACAAAGTTAACAATATTTTTCTAATATGGTGAAATGGCAAGATCACACCTCCAGATTAAGGCGTGCCCAATAAGACCCATCTTTCTTGACTGCAAATAGAATATTTTAAAATGAATTTTGCCTTCGATGCCAACTCAAATATTAGTATTCCCATGTTCAGCTCAAGCTCACTCTCCATTTCTTTCGGCTTTCATAAACGAAATTACTCGCCATCGCTTTCTTCGAGCCGCGAGGCCACGTGACCCGTGACGTCTTGCTATTCACACGCCCACTACCCCCCAACAAGTTATTCACTCCACTTTATGATGTCTTCCTTCGTGTTTGACTTGTGGCCCGACTAATTGCAAAGCACACGACCGAGAACCGACCTGCGAGACCGGCTTCACAGTCTGACGAGCGAAAAAAGTTGCGTGGCCGGGCACGCGCCATTAATGATACGCGATGAAAAGGGCGAGAGAGAAAAACGAAATTTCCGAAAAAAAGAAAAACGGTTCCCGCACCCGAAAACTGAATATTGTTCGGACGTGGGTGAGAACAGACGGACGCCTCAAAACAATATGAATCTAGGGGAAAGTCCCGAAAGTTCTTAATTAAATTCAATTTAATGAATTCTCACCTAAAACAAAATACGAGCGAAAATCATTCGCGAGACTAAGAGGAACACAGATATATATATATATATCTGTGTATATATCTGTGAAGAGGAACATGCGGCTTCATTTTGAATAGGGCAGAAGAATATCTTTTAGCTTCAGGACTCCAGAGCTGAAACGACTCCGTGGAAATCGTCAGGGAATTTTTTTAGAAATCGCCAACTGGAGGGTACTTACATTAGACTGTCATCAATATTAAATATATCCTTTCTACTTTATAGAATGGCAGAACAGGTGCAAAAACTCTTACTGCCATTAAATAATTGAACAACACCAGTGGCAGAGTTAAGCTATACTATTAGGTAGTCTTAAGGCTAAGACGTCATTCTAACAGTATCGACATTTGTTAGAAATTCAGGGATAAAATAGCGTTTATAATTACATACTTTTCTACCACGGCTGGTTCGTACTCACGCTTTCGCTCGAAAAGTTTTTTTTTAGGAGATTTACTTCACAATTTGAAGGCCTTAAGCGCAAAGATGAACATATGTAAAAACCTCACGAGGTAACAACAGTGTAAAAACAACATGGATAACAACAACTAAAGTCTTCAGAGGTTTCTGTATCATATAAATCGCCTTCCTTACCAAAGGATAGACAAATACCCCCTCAGAACGCTGTAGACAGCTTATTCGACAAGTAAACTCGCTTATCTCGCAGCTAACCTACATATGAAGAGGTCGACCCACCATTCGCAATTCGATGGACGCACTCGTTGACTTCAAGCACAGCCGCGAGTGTGAAATATTACAAACTTTAAATTATTTCTCTTCAACGATACTACATTCATTTCATTTCTATTCAGACTTCCTTCTTCCATTAACTCCGATGCCAAATGTTTTCCAAATTTTGATCCTTTATTTTCATACCCCATCCATCTTGCACCATCATTATCGTAATATTCCCCCTACTCGTCGTACCACCCGATGAAATTTACTATTCTTTATTATATAATTGTAAATATTGAACATTTTTTTAATTATTGGTTACGTTGCTTGATATTATTAAATTGTTTCTCCTGTTATTGAGAGTCCTCTGTAATTGGCCTCGTGCTGTTTTTGAACTGGATTAAATAAATATTTCCATCCCTACCTATCGCGCATAACAATATCAACTTTTTCCAATTTAAGTTTGTTCGCAGGTTTCCGCGTCGATGAATGGATGAAGTCGACCATTTCGGGCTGCGTAAGTGTAAGAGAGGACCACGAGCTTCTTGCCATACTTCACCTGAGGACGCCAGCAGGATAGCTGGCGAAACTGTTGCGATTATTCAACAACACACGCCCGAAAATATCGACGCCATTTTTCACTCTTATTTTGACGCAGGAGGAGTTTACTATCGACTTTTTCGTGGAAAAAAAACAAACCTACTATGAAGCCTACATGAAAATGAATCCCCTACCACAAAATCAGTGAAAGGGAACTTAATTTCGCAAAAGTGAGCAAGCCACACGACCCCGTGGGAGACGCCACAATGGAGGGGAAGAAGAAAGGAATTCCTGTAGACACGCGAAGAGCCGGAGGCACGCACGCCAAACACAGGGAGCGAAACCACGCAAGATCGCGTGCTCAAATAAGCGAGCATCTCAGATTCCGCAGATCTTCGCAGATGCATCCGCCTTAGACTCACGTACCGCCCCACCCCTTCACGTGATATCACGCCGCGACCACCCAAGGCCTTAATCGTCACTCTGATAAGCGCACTTTCAAACGTGGAAAATTCCTGAACTATCTGGTAATGGAATGGACAAGTACCCTCCCCGGAGGATACCGCTCGCATTTTTCTCACGCCGCGAATTAGTTTCACAACGTACGGAATAACCTTTACGAAGTTGACGCTAATTACACAGAGGCTTGACGTCTGGCGAAAGATTGATATAAACAAAATTTGATCTAACTTCATACCACCATAATTATACTGAAAACAATAAAACTTCAAATATAAATAAAATAGACTGGTAAAACATACTTTTTCCAAAAAAAACCTACTGATTCGGTTTATTAGAAATGGGTGAAGAAGAGCCTGATAGGAAAGTAAGGATTGGCACCCTCGCTTTATTCTCCGAGTCATAAAAAGTTTACTTTTTATGACTTATGGTATTTTATAAGATAAAACGTTACACTACGGATCAGACTCTTCAGTACTGCCTAAACAGTTAAACTGCTCAACCTGCTCAAGTTTTTCGCCACCCACATTTATCTTAAGTCTCATATTCCTCGCTCGTGATGCTTTAAAAAACCGCATAAACTTGGTCTTCTTCTGATTAATCCTCATCCCATATTCCTCGCAACGCTCCTATAACGCATCCACTAGAGCCTGAAGACCCCTCGCGGACTGGCTAATCAACGCCTGATCATCCGCGAATCTCACTGATTTGAACATCATTCCTCCCACTTTTACTCCAGCATCTAACTCATCCCACGCTGCCCTTACCATCTCCTCATCGTACACGTTAAAGAGCAGCGTCATTAGAGGACAGCCTTGCCTCACACCTCGGCCAATGCTTGCCCACCCAGATTCTCCGTCCGCTACCCTCACTTGCGCAGTCTGGGCCATATACAGATTACGAATCAGTCGCCTATTACTCCTATCTACACTTATATTCTTGAGAATATCCGTTAACTTTACCCAATTCACCATTAAATGCTCTTTGTAAAATCCACTAAGCAGGCATACACGTCCTGGTCATATTCTAGGTTCCTCTCCACTAAGGACCAGTTTCGCAATTGCGTCACGAGTTGATTTCCCTAGGAAGGAGGACGAGAGAAGGCTCGAGGCATTCGAGATGTGGGTGTGGCGTAGAATGGAGAAGATGAAGTGGACGGAGAGGGGGAGGAACGACAAAGTGCTGAACATGGTGGGTGAGGAGAGGCAGCTTTTATATGAGATACGGAGGAGACAGAAGGTATGGATAGGGCGAATAATTAGCGGGGAGGGGATGTTGAAAACAGTGCTAGAGGGTAGAATGTTAGGTAAACGAGGGTGAGGAAGGAAAAGAATAGGATTTTGTGATAGAATGAAATGATTAGGCCTTATTATGAACTGAAGAGGGAAGTTCTTGATGGAAGGGGAGGCTCCCAGAGTTCTTAAGTACTCCATGGAAACCTAACTTAATCGGTAGAATGCTTTAATAATAATAGGACATTGTATGCTGTTTTTGGGAAAAGCGAATTTTTTATCCTTTTTATTTTTATTTTCTTCTTTTTTAGTAAGAATATAAATGTGAATTATGAATGTTTTTTAAATCCATTTTAATATTATATTCATAAGATTATCAAAGTGAGGAAAATAAGGCTACCAAATACTTCCTCAAGTAAAATGCGAAATAGCAAAGCCTAAAACGATGGAAGACACGTGCAGTCAACGTGTAAATAACATTTAAAAATTTAAGGAAAACAATCACTTATTCCAGGATTCGAACCTATATTCTTCTGGTCGCAAGGCAAACGCGTCAACCGTTGCGCCAGATGACATGAATGAAATCACTAATACCTCGTATATTTATTTAGTGATTCTATAAGCGCATGCTGAAATACATGATGTGATTATAAATGGAAAGAAACTTTATTATCGACCCTAGAAGATTTTTGCAAAACACCATTCAACGAAGGACTCATGGCCTTCGTCTCAAACGTCGCGAAAACATTTGATATTTGACCCTATTCCAAAAAGAACAGCATAGCAACGTGATTCTTTAGCCCCACAAAGACCTACAACCCACAAGGACTGGGTGTCGGTCAGTAAAATAACATTCAAACACACCTTAATGTACACTACTTATTCAAATAAAATCAAATTAAGGCACACAATGATGCAAATATATCATACAGATAAAATGATGAAGGCAAGCTGTCGACATTGACACGAACTAGAAACAGAGAGGATTCATTTTTCAAGCCCCGCTACGTCGAATTAGGCTTTAAATTTGCTGAAATAATGTATAATATTCCCAGGGACACAAATTTTTACTGTATTCCTTGGTAAAAATATTTCCGGTGGTGGCTTATCATTGAGAGGCGGTATAATTTCACCGAACGTGATGCGAGGGCTTCAAGAAAACTTCTTCAAATTCTCCCAACCTCACTTATCTGTATGAAATATTGCACCACCCAAGATAGCCAATAACAACACCTGACTACATGATTATTTTAAAAAAAGGCTTAAAAAATAAATGGCATGATCACTTATCTAAAGGAGGATGAAAATCACGCCAAAGTCTCTCGGCGACAGTCAATGAGGAAGTTCTTAAGATGAGATACAGAAAGGCGGGGCACAAGGAAAAAATACATCAAATTGAAAACAAGCGGGATTATTATAATTATCACAGTATCTTAAATTTCTAAATCAAAGAAGACTCATGGAATCCTTTTATGATGAATGGCCGTAACTAGTTGCTTCGCAAGGTATTTTTCATGCCAGCTGCCAACACACACTAATACGAGAATATTTATAAATGGAGGATATAAACCCAATAAATCATTGAATAATACAAATTTGAAAAGAAAGGGCAGCCGATAAGCAGTGACATTAGTTAGGCCGCTGAAGAAATGAACGATGTCAATTTTTATTTATTTATTTCAGTTTTCCCTTAGTATAAATAATATATTTCTCCACCTACCCCTCTCTCTCGCTTTTTACCTCAAACTGCGTGTCATCAAGCGTAATACAGAAATGAAAACTGCTACCACAGAGGATATGAACTGTACTTACCAATATACATATTATGTCATCATTCAAGTGAGCTCGGTATCACTTGTCTTGACATTGATATCTATTTAAATCTTGAGACAACTATAAAAGAGGAAGCCCAAGAACTTAGCGAAAACACCTTTTAAAAAAACTGTCAAGGTCAGAATTTGTAACGAGTACCTTTACGATTTATCTTTTAGAGGATCTTGTCAGCACACCAGATAAGTCAATATTTTTCAAAAGCATTACGAGTTCTTTTAAAGATAATGCCGAGAAATCTTTAATCTGAAAATTAAATCAAATTACGAGTATTCAGTTACAGCTCAATGAAATTGCATAGCTTCTTATATTGTTACAGTGACGGAACACCATGGATGCATGGTTCAGTTAATCAACATCAACTAAATAACGAAAAACTTGCAATAATATTTTTTTCGAATGACATACATTACGTGGATGATGCATTTTAAAATTTCGAAGATTAATAGCAAATTGTACCGAAAAAATCTTTCGAAATCCTATTACAGTTATCTATTAGAGATATTAAAACATAAAAATTATTTACGAAAAAATTTTTTCGTGTTTTTATTACTATTTATCAGAATTAGCGATTGAATTACAATCAGTAGAAACTTCGGAGGGATGGTCGATGAAGGTGTTTAATGCCAAGAAGTTAGCGAAATACATACCGATATTTGCTCAGGAAATAATGATGTTTCAGGAATAAGAACTGAAGGCAGTGAAATAGGGAAGTGTAGATATTAAGAAGGGTAGGCTTGAGGTAAGGAACGCAGCAAGTAAGGACTCACAGTCATATTATCGGCTGAGGAGAGGACTCCAAATGATGATGTACAAGGCAGAGTAGAGCGACCACGTAGAGGTGAAAGGATGCTCAAAGCCTTGAAAGGAGGATGCTGAACAGGTGAGGAAAGAATAGAATTGGCTTTTGGGATGTGATGAAATTGTGAAGGTCAAAGGGAAAGCATATATCCCCGCTGCTAAGACTAGTTAAACTCGAGGGCATACATTTGAGTGAAGAAGACTTATAAATGGTCCCAAATATCAGTTTTCCACTATAAAATCCCAAACAATCTTCGGAATTGTATAACGAAAGTAACCTACCAACTATTCTCGACCGATATCTTTAATGCATGTACCATAATGAGTATTGGTCATAAAAATAAATCCCAATAAATGACTGTTTACGTTTCTGAAAATTATTGGCATCCTCGAGGCTATGGAACTTTATATTTTACTGAATACCAAACGAATGAAAAAATGCTTCTTACAGCAGCACTACCTGTAGTAGTCTTCACTTTATGACAATTGTTTGAAAGTTTGGAGCATGAAACGCTCAACTACAACTTGTTTCAAAACAATGAAGATATTATTAAGTAGAAGAAACTTAAACGAAACCGAAAAGATGACCTTGATGTGAATGACAGTCAATGTTATGATTTCGAGTTTTAAGATGAAAAATAGGTTTGGATTTCATATTGAGAGATGGAACTGCAAGAGACGAACATTTAATTAAGAGTAAAATATTCTAAAATTAATTCTAAATGCAAGGAAAATACTTAATTAGAGTAACAAAAAGCTATATTAGGAGTAAAAATGGTTCAGCTATTTAGTTGCCTAGTTTTTAAACATAAATATTTTGCTTTTTCAGATTCGAGGATAATAGACATATTGAACGTTTATCGAAATTTAGGCAGGGATGAAGTTTTTGACCCAAATCAACTCCACGAGCACCATGCATCCGGTAGGCATCACTTTTTTTTCAATGCGCTCCTCAATGTTTTTCCTAAAAATATTTTATGATATTCTCTGCTGTTAATGCATAAATATAATTTGTCACAATAGTATTCCGGCAGATATTTATAGGCCTGACCCTTCAAAAAAAGATACATTGGTCCAATGGGGGAGACTTTTTTTTCGATTTCGATTTCGAAAGATTATTACTCCTGGAGTGCGTATTTCACGCTTTTAGATTTTTAAATGACGATATCTATTTTTCGCGATTAAATGAAAAGTTAAAATTTTCAAGCGCGCGAAAACTCGACGGCTAAGTATGAATGCCGGGAAAAACTCCGTGTGACGTCGTTCTGGTTCCCGCTGCCGCAACTGAGGTGACCTTGGGGCGAGGCTCTGAGCGCTGATACGACGCAGGATGCTAGCAGGTAGCAGAGTACCATGCTAGCTGGTAGCGCTTGGCTTAAATAAGGATTATTAATACCTTATCAAACGAAGAGAACTTTCCAACTTTAGCCAGTTTTAATAAGTGATTATTAAGACATGTTTCCCTGAGCTCTGTCCCTCATGCATGCATTGGTAATCTCAGACGACGTATAACTCCTATCTACTCGTATAGAAACTAGGTCCCTTTGACGTCACGTGGAGTGGCATCGCATGAGCGCCAATCCGGCCTTTTTATATGAGGTTTAAAATTGACCATTAACTTTCGTCTAAACCGGTATTTCTTAAACCAAATAATTTGTATATTATGAATACACTAATGGTGGGTATGTAATCGCAATCAATGCTTTTCGTTTTCTTTGATGAAGGAAACTACCCTATTGCTTGAGCTCAAATCAACCAATTTTACACCAATATTTTCTCAAATTACTTTTAAATTGAGATGACGGGGATTGTTGACGTGGGTTTTTTCTTGAAATTTTTTCTTTCTCTTGACCTCAATTTTTAACGCTGATTACTGTCTTGGAGTGCAGGTCTTTAAGAATTAAATGCAAAATATTTGGCCGACGTTTCGGCATATTTTTACCTTTCTTCCTTCCTTCATCATTTTATAGTATACCTTCATCAGGGCTTTTTTTTAGCAATAAATATAATTAATTACTAGATTAAATTATATTCATAGCAAAATATAATTGTACATGGGAATTAAAAATCAAATTTATAGCAAAAAAATCCCCGATGAAGGTATAAAATTATACCGACACGTTGGCCAAAATTGTTTTTGCATTTAATCCTTAAAGATCTACACTTTAAGACACTAATCAACGTTGCAAATTTTAAGGTGACATCTTAGATTTTAAGGAAGTAGCAATTCACCAGCACAAAAACGCCCAATGATGCCTCCTCTAAATGGGTGCGATATAGCGCCAAAGAAGAAGGCACCCAATAATGGTCTTCGATCCCACCTACAGCGGGCTTAAATGCAAGGGTGAAAGCTGAAGAGGAAAAGTCATTCTCGATCCTCCGAGGCAATCTGCGGCTGGAGCATCTTCACCGGTCCCTCCCCCACTCCTCCACCCTCCCCTCCCCACCCACATGTCCCTTGCATCAGTGCCCCCATGTGAACGAAAGCGCAACTGATTGTCTTTTGCCACACCTGACCGGCCGTTGCCCCTAGATTCAATGACCCCCGGCAAGGCGCTATCGCCAGTTAAACCATGCGCCAAAATAGTTTCAAGTACGTTGCCAGCACCACGAACAGCACTCGATGTGGTGTGCGGGTTTAATCAAATGGGAATTCCGTTTATACGAAAGCGAGAACCAGAATTAGGCACTGTCCGTCCAGAGGGGACATCAAATAATATCAAATTCCTTGAAATCTCAATTTGGCATCGCCCCTCTTTATTACACGTCTCTCTTAAAACTTTCTTTCCAACAAACCCCTTCTTATATTTATAATCTGAGGTTTCAGGCGAGATGGAGTGGAAAAGGAGCATAAGAAAGAAGCAGGAGCAATTTCTACAATAAATAAATATAAAATTATGGAAATTGCTCCTTCTTATTTGTTATAAACCCCTACTTCATATCAACAAATTTGAGAATTAATACATTTATTTCGGATCAGACTCCAATAACCAGAAATGTAAGAGTGCTCGTGTGCACATTATTTTTCGAACTTTAAGAAGATCACTAATTCGTATATCCCTTTAAACACGCGACAATTGAAAGTTGAGAGGTCTTTAGCGCAATTTATTTTCCAGTTTTATTTCAAGACAAAAAAACTTCCTTTCGTTCCAATAGCGCGGTTAGCAAATAATACAGTTAAATACTACTTACCCAGCAAAAATATTTCAATTAAGCATCTTTTCAGCCAATGCTTAGTTGAAGCAACCTCGACACGAGTATCAGTCACAAAAAAATTAGTTATTAGTTACAGAACTTCATCTGACAAATTACTAAATTTTATCATGTAATTTCACATTCAAAAGTAATTGGTGTGAAGTAACTTCAATAAATCCGTAATCAGGGCACGGAAAAACATTACTAGCCATTCTCTTTGACAATCTCCTCAAGTTTAAACCGTGCGCGCGTTGGTGATCAAACTTTAATCACCATTCTTGACGATAAAAAATAATTCTGCATAGCAGCAGGAAATCCTGTCAATAGTTCGACGGTCTTTGCTGTGAGCACTCAATTTTTTTTTAAAAGAACGTGAGACAAGTACGGGAGGAAATGCAACATGTTATTCCCGTTTCAAGGGGTGGAAAAAATACCTCGCCTAAGAGGGAAGCGTGCCAAATCTGATTTCCCTAGGTGCAATTACAGGATAAGATATATTTACACGTGAACAAGATCTGAGCTGTCAAGAATAATTTAAGGAAAGGTATAAACTCAAAGAAATGGGGGAAACCTGCCAGATACATGTCTAGTCTGTATACAATTCGTATTTCTGAAAAGTCTCGGTATAGCTGCTATTTCCCGTGAATAGGTGACAGAGGTTTCCTTAAGTACATTAAAATGGGAGAAAATTATACTGGCATAGCTCAAAAAGTGCACCAAATGAACGATTAAAACCAAGAGATCTAACAAAATGAAATCCAAAAAATCTTTTATCAACCTTTGCGCTTTAGAGGATTTGATATAAAGTAATCTAGTTACAATATTAAAATGATTCACAATGAAGTCGTGAAAATAATACGAACCCTAATATACATCAGATACATCAAAGCATGAAACAGTAGTTCTTCTAATACCGCAACTTAAGGTAATTAAAAAAATTCCTGAGTCTTCCAGTTCGACATCTACCTCCACCTGTAATAGCACTAAAATTTTTCAATGCCGAAGTTTGGGGGAGCGCTGATATGACCCAGATGATAAAAATACAAATATGCGTTAAGTCATCAATGTATAGAGCCTCCACTCCACATCAAGGGCGACTTACCAATGACGCCTAGTAGAATTACAAATACAACTGCATAATCTTGGATTCGATCCATTTCTAAGAGGAAGCAACAGCTATGAGGAAGCAGGGCAAATCAGCCAAATAGCTAAGTATCCATGATAAAATAACACGAATGAAAATGTCCACACTTCTAATACAGAACTCAACAACCGACCACGGTTGCCTTGAAAATGACACGATGCGTTGAAACTATAGTCGGTTGTTGAGTTTTGTATTAAAAGTGTGGAAATTACCATTCGTGTTCTTTCATCATGGATATATCGAACTTCCAAAATTGAGCATGAAACGATTTTATTCGTAGGTCTCTCTACTTGGATATCGAGAACACTCCCGTCGAATTACAGAGATGGCACAGCAAAAATTGCTAAAAATAGTTGTCTAGGAATCACGTAACACTTGGGCAAAAGGGATCGAGTGCATGAGTTACGTTACGACAGGCATCACGTCTAAATCGTCTTGTTTCGCACCAAAAAGTACCTTTTATCATTGATTCAAGGCGGAAGAGAAATCTCACGTGGAACGGAAAATCTATTCACGACTCTACACCCAACCGATTGGTCTCGGCCCAAATTACAATGGATCTCGAGGAAAAAAATCCACAAAAACCAGACAAAGCCAGGAAACCGAAGTTCGTGGAATGGTTACAAAACTACGCAATCACTCAACAGATCGACGAAATTGTTACAACACTCGAGTAGGATTTTTTTTCAGCAATTTGTAAGGCTGCGCGTGTCAGGTAGGCCAAATCCTCATTAAGCACTTTCCCACCCAAACGTCGAAGGAAGCAAAAACAATGACGAGTCATTATCCTATAGTATGTAATATCCTGATCTATATACTTTCCCGCGAGAAACACGTAGATGACCTATTTTACAGAAGAAAGATTTGATGCTTTCCCGGCGAATGATGTGAGTAAACTTCTCTCGGGTTTCCCACCGAGTTAAAGGCTTCATAATGGCCGACGTTTCGAGCTCCGACTCGGCGCTCATCATCAGGGCTACTGGATGATCATCCAGTAGCCCTGATGATGAGCGCCGAGTCGGAGCTCGAAACGTCGGCCATTATGAAGCCTTTAACCCGGTGGGAAACCCGAGAGAAGTTTACTCAGACCTATTTTACACTTATAATCCACTCCATTATCGTATCATTTCTGCGTCATAAATGTTTGCGAATACGTTCAAACGAATATGAGGGTGTAAATGAGTAAAATTTATGTAATTAAAATAATGTAAATCTACTACTTCCTAAACAATGGTTATTTTCCCTAACTGCGCTTAAAAAGAGCGTGAATTTTCTACTAAGCAATTATGACTCGTGGTTAAAAAAAATACTGTGAGGAGTAAGATATAAGATTCCTCGTACCGATCACGCTATTTATCTTATTGTTGACCCAAAATGACGTTCTGTTCGGCACATAAAAAGAAAAGGATGAGATGATAAAGAAACAGACGTTTACTTAGTCGTATCTGTATGAGTTTTAAACGATATTTAAAACAGGATCAGCAATCATCAAAAATGGAGATTTTGATTGTACCCAATAACGAAGTGAATCTATCATAGTTTTTTTCTAATATGAAACAATTTCTTGGATAAAAAAACTGCAGGAAATACCAGAAAACACAGCATTCGTGAGATTGAAATAGTTAACAACGTTCCCTCCAAATTATTTTGAGGATAAACGGGTCTTTTATAACAAATGATATGCATAAAACATATAATTTGAACAGCTAATAATTTGAGTAAAACTCAAGCCGCCTATGATTTAAGCCGTTTTCATGAGTTATTCCAATATCACGCCGGGCACAATGCCACAAGAACTGAGACAATAAGAGGATAATTATGAAATTCGGATTGAGTACTTGGCCACGTTTCCTAACAAACACATTTAAGCATAAAACAGGCGTAAAATTTAACAGATGAAACTTGAAAGTGACAGAGTGACCATGGTACTCACTGGATGCATCAAAGCATTGACAACACACATGGTTTAATTCACGACAATTTAACGTAACAAAGACGAAGCTTTATCTACGACTGGCGATGATCTTAGGTTTAGGAGCTATTGTTTCAGGATGTAAGTGATACGTAATGAAAGCGTGCTAAGCCAGTATTTTTCCCGAGCACCCTCTCGATGCAAACAATTGAAGGTGGCTTCAACCTTGCATTCAGTTCTATTCCACTAAAAACGAAAAAAAATGTGCCGGCATTACATGATCCCAACTGCGAGGAAAAGGGCTGACACCACCACACCGAAAAGGTCATAAGCAGCAGAGCACGCGCGGAGACCTTGCTGATGAATGAGATTCTGCCCGTAGAGCGCCTCTTCCCACTCACCACCTTCAGACAAAGTGCAAGAATTCTGCAGCGACCACAATTTGAAGCCAAATATGCTTACATATTACAAGTTCATGAACTGGTAACTGGCACGACACCTAACCTGCAACCGAACCTGAGCATTTGCCCCATTGGGCATTGTATTTCCAAGCCGTTAGCCATTGAAAAACCTACCCTTGGGGCTTAGGAGCTAATATATAACGAATAAGAAAAATATCCGTAATTATTCTTTTTGCTTGTTCACGCAGTAGATGAAATGTTTGGATCTTGAGGAATTTCCAACTGGCGATTACCTAACAAGTATTCAATGATGTGTATTTGCTTAATCTATCATGTTTTTTCGGATAGCAGGAGGTTAAAGGAAAACATTGGCCTAATAACGACAAAAACTGGAAAAAATGGTAGTAATAGTTTTTAAAAATTGTAAAGATCTACTTGAAATCTTGATCAAACACTAGTAATTTTTCGGAAAAGCAAATCAACCACGCGAGTTGAACTTATCCAAATAAATCCAAAATATTTGCTTCAAGTTACGATGTGATGGAAGAAATAGTTCCATTGAGCATATAATAAGGATCAGATGTGCCAGACGTAGATGTTAGCATTAAAACAGTACCTAGGACATGGTTCACTGAAAAACTTCCCGCGTAATTTTCAAATAGTGGCTTACCACATCTGGTGGTAAACAATAAATATTACGCAGAATGCAAATTACAGGCCTTCCATCTAATTTATAAAAAAATCTGACGTATTTTAAAAAGTAACACAGTATCTGCTTACCAAATCTTAAGTTCAAGGGAATAAATTGGAAGGAAAAGCAGTGCGTCATATACTTCACATAACTAGAGAGATGAGCAAATCAGAATACATATGTAACTAGATACATATATAAATCGTAATTCTGTAAAAACAATCCTTTGAAGTACGATACAACCTTTGAGAGCTTATGCAGAGAGCGCATAACTACCTCTCCATTACAAAGTACCATTATCAAAAATGAATTATTATGGCATTATCAAAAATGAATTCATTCAAGGATGAACATTTCTCAGAATGAATCCAAGAACGTACGTTCTTTTGACGGGAAATCATGGCTTTTCTCACTTTCCTGGAGGCTTGAAACGAAGAATCTTCTAAGCGATAGTGAAAGAAAGATATGACTGGGTATCCTTGAGCCATTTTCTTTCCTGGACATCTTTAAAAGTAGGAAAACAAGAAGAGAACGATTAACTTCTGAAACGACCCAGTAGATAACACAACCTTGAGCGGACAAAACACACTTTTGAGGGTTATGACCTAATATATAACGAAGGAAAATAATAGCAGAAAATTTTCTTTTTATCTCTCTACTTGTTCACGCATTTGATAAAATGTTTGGATCACGCTTAAGAACTTTCCACTTGGCCATGAAAATTTGTTGCCCAAATGAATGGTGTTGTTCATTAAAAAAAAACACACACTGGCATAAAAAAGCCACTACGAATTTTCAAAGAGGCGTTAATAATTTTAAATACCACAAATTATGAAAATTGTTTGCATTCCGACTGAATTAAATTGCAGTACATAACAAGGCAATTAAATTCTATGTAATTTACGATTACGCAATTCAATTGAAAATAAAAGTTAAGTTAACACATATCCTGTGAAGAGATTGCATGGATGCAAAACAAAAAAACTTTTGAAATACATCCCTAGCAGCTTATTTTTCACACTAATCACAGTTGGGGAAGTTTTAGAAGAACGTTGCTCAAATTATAGAAGACAAGTTCTACTTATATAGTATGATTATATGCAGCTTCGTAATCAGTTTCCCCAGAGCCCAGCATCATCGGGTGTACTGTGATGAGTGTTGAACTACGTAATAGCATCTGATGATGCTGCTCTGCGGCAAAAATAGTAATGCTAACGATATTATTATCTGCTAAGAACAAATGCAAAAATCACATCCATATGATTTCAATATTACTTTGTGTGCACATGCTATTTGTAGATACAAAACGACTTAGTTTTTTGTTGTTCACCTGACATTTTCTGTAAAAATATTTGAGAAATTATTGATGCAATTGATTTTCCATGCGTGGGCTTGGAAAGTAAATCTGAATGCATGATAATAAGACCTGAATGCTTGTCACTAAGTAACAGGTACCCTCCGTTTGAAGATACATGGTCACCGTTGGGCGTCGGTAGCCCTAAGTTCAAAATCTATGCCATCCACAATCTGAGAAACAAAGTATATGGAGCATTATCGTGTTGCTAGCGAAAAGTGCCAAGGTAAATTTAAGATCTAGTATCACGTTATGAAAAAAACACTACGTGAAGTTACTATTTTAGATATCAATGATTTTTCATATTAATAAAAAGAAATATTTTTCCTTAGTTTTATTTAAGGACATATATAAAACTGATTTCCAATAGCGGAAAAAAATGAAACTTACGCTTAGAGGAAACGAGTCTGCCGTCACGTGCACTATGGTGAGTGTAAATACTAAGCGAAAGGGATACGTTTTAAACCAAATTTTTATACAAATTTAAATATCATATAAGTTACAATTTTGACGATATCACATATTTTTACTAGAGAATACATGGATGTAATACACAATGCTTTTGAAATGCATCCCTCATCGGCTTATTTTTTATACTAATTACATGTGGGGAAGTTTGAATTGAAGTGAGCAGGACGGTGACGTATCTTGCACCAAACGCTCAAAAAATGTGAAAGTTCTTGATAAAATTGTTGAAATAATATACTTTAAAAATTATCAAAGAAATTTAAATCGAAGAAACGGTTATTCGCAACAAAAAAGTGAGAGGCTGGAATTAAAATCAGAACTTCGTTGGATCCCTTTTCCTAAGTTTCCTTACTTGATTCTATCGCAGAGATTTTTTGAGATAAATTCGCACAGAACAGAGAAACTTTTATCCCTCAAGCACCTCGAAAGCTGGAATGAGTTTGGAAACCTCGTGAGAGCCAAAGTAGGCTTTTATAACGGCCATTAATGATGATTTCCGACGAAAACCACAAAACGTTAAGTGAAAACGCCTTCGGCCTTCAAACATATCTTCTGGACTCCGTATAAGGAAACGTAATTTACAAGTTTGAGATACGTATCTAATGTTTTAGCATGAGCGCAAAGCGTTTTACGAAACACCAAATTTTCCCCTTCTTCACCGCATTTTCCTGCATCATAATAATCATTCTGTAGAAAATATTTAGCGGCCAAACCAAAGGAATTGTAACATTTCGAGATTAAATTGCAGAATGTTTACTACGTTCAAACAGAGGTGTCATGCCGTTCCGGTACTGGTTAAGAAAAGATATAATAGTCAAATAACACCTGTATCAATTTTGGTGCCTCAAAATTCCTAATATTATTCGTAACCAAAATAAAAATATTTTTCGATTTTTTAAATTCTATATTTGCTGAAATAATTGAAACAAGCAGAATAGTATTTCGCCTAATAGTATATTTGACAAAAGTGCGTACCGGCACTGCTAATTTTTTCATGACGTCATTGCGTTCGATGCTCTCATTAAAATATTAGGTGCAGTCCCGTGTAGAGCAATGAAGTCTCCAGTCCTTAGAGGAAAAAAATGAAACAGTGGGGTAGCGTAACGACGGAATATAATAAAATTATGAAAAATAGCAATTGATACTGTGGCAGGATTGATTTTTTTCACATTAATATTAAAAAGAATCATCATACTCTATGGTAATGTAGTATTCCATTGAGTAAAAATTTATCCTAGCCCAGAGCATTAATTCAGTTCCATCATTTGAAGTCACAGCATCTTCATACTAACATACTAGCTAACAGAAAAACCACAAAGAAGTGGACCAACTTCATAACGCAAGGTTAGAATAGCTATTCGAGAGAGTAAAAATAGAGATCAGAAGATACAGAAGCACGTACTACATACACAAGATACAATTAGTAGGTCACCATTGAAGCGTACGTACACGTTCCCTCCTTGCCATGGGTAGCTACATCCTCATGTTGTGCGTATTTGACCTCCAAACCCTTCAACTTGTGTGAATTCATCATCATCATCAGTCAACAATCCTAGGATTGGACGCAGCTCTACATTCCTCTCTCCTGTCCGCAAACATTTTCATAGTGACGTAATTCTTCTCCCCTACATCCTTCATTACCTGTCATATGTAACTCATACGGGGCCATCCCTTCCACTAGTCCTTCTACGATTGTTTTCATCAGACCATCACGCCTCATAATGAGTCCAACTTAGTTGTAGCGTCTTCCCCATAAAGATTTTAGAAGAGTTCTCTTTTCTCCAGTCCTTCTCAGCACCTCCTCATTTCTTATTCGGTCGATCCATTCTATCTCCATCATTCTTCGGTAGCACCACATTAATAACGCTTCCTCTCCTGAATAGTCTGCTTCCGTCAACATCCAAGCCTTACTGCCATAGAGAATATGTAGCATCTAATGAATTGTTTCCTTACGTACATGCATATATTATCAACTAGAAGAAGTTTCTTTTTTGTAGAAATTCCCCTTCGCATGCCCTATTCTACTATTTCTTTCTTGCTTCGGCCATCGTAGGTTAGTTCGGCTTCCTAGGTAATGAAGCTCTTTCTCCTCTTCAAGCTTTTGTTTTCCTAGCTTAATGTTTGGCCTAGCCTTCTCTCTTTTGGTGCATACTTAGTCTTATTTTTGTTGGTTTTCAGATACATACATGGTCATTATCTTTTCCATATTTGTCAAAGTCTTATACAAATCATTATCTGTATCGGCTATGACAGCTATGTCGTCAGCAAATCGAAGCATGCGGATTCTTTTTCTGTGGCTGTTGACACCTAATGCCTTCTCCTTTATTTCACTGATGGCTATCTCGATGTAAACATAAAAAACCACTGACACCAAAGCCTTCTCTTTTAATTCACTGATGGATTTTTCGTTGTAAACATTAACAAAATACGTGAAATAAAGACACGACATCCAACTTAGATGCAATGATGATTTAATAGCCGTCAGTTAACTTTCTAGTAACCTCCTCCTCTATTACTTAACACAACTGCTTACGAGAGGATAGACCATACATGCTCTGTGTTTACATTACTATATGATGAATAATCAAAAATATGAGCTAAACGTCGGTTAACTTTCGCCACAACTTCTAAGAAAAAGCTTTGAGGATAGCTAACATGGGCGGTCATTAAGACACGTATAGCATGAGAGTAGATCAATAAAATAACGTCTAGAGAAATAATAAAAGAGGCTACCATGCAAGAAAATCCAAACCATGAAAGGCATCATCATCATATGGTCAGTTTTCTTATCACCAAAGGCCATAAAATTACTTCTTCAACGCTTTTATAAATTATTTATTTAGCTGTCGGGAAAACATAGATAATATTTTTAAATCCGGGTTTGTATTGACTAAACTAAGAATTAAATAATTAAAATAATTTGTACATGAATGTTAAAGATCGCATTACAATAGTATCATTGCAGAGGAATAACATACTTATCATTGTGTTGAATTAGTCACCAGAGATTTTAACGCTCGAAAAACTCTGTGAGAAAACTTAGTGAATACGAGGTGGCAGCAGTGGACTTTGATAGTGGTCGATGAGTATTCACAGGTGCTCATTATTTCTTCTTCCATTGAAAGAGAATATGAATTTACTCAGAAAGGCCGCGAAAAGTCAATATTTTCTAAAACCGATCACATATTTAGTAAATGAAAGCCAAGTTTAATTTGCCGCGCTTTCCTAAGGTTTTCGTGATCTCGACTCAGCCACGAAAGTTGTTTTGTTTATTTATAAGCACCTGCTTATCATTATTAATCACCATTGTTCAAAATTATTTATTTTTTCAAGGATAATACATTGGCTAAAATTCCAAATATTTCTATACGGAATTAATTACTTCGGCAAACCAAGTACCTATTATAGAGCATACAACTTAAAGCATACAAGGGTTCACCCAAAGACGCTTGCTTAAAGTGCCAAATCAGTGGAAAAAGAAGGAAAAGAGAACTTTTGGGAAGGGAAATCAACGGGACAATTTAAAAGCATGTTTATATAACCAGAGCGAGTTTCGCTCAAGTCAGTATCCCCGCCAGTCACCGAGATGAACGATGAAAAACAAAAAGAGAAGGGCCATTCCATTTCAAGTGGTCTGTTTTAAGATAATTGCCCCGCTCGATCGACACGGATTTTGTTGACATTTTCAGAAAATAATAACACATGGTTCTGTTTTTGATTGGTAAAAAATTACTGTCACGAATTCAATGTTTGATGAAATATGGTCATTTTTTTACCCTTTGTCTTGGCTTCCTACAGCGCGAGCCGGCATTTTTGGTAACTTAGAAAAATGAAATATCGCTGAATTTGAAACTTTTGTTAATCTATTGGTCATAATATTAACAATATATTATGTATGCATTACGTTGAGATAAATTCACTGAAAAACGGCGACCAAAACGAACACATCGAAAAAAGCTCAGGTTTGGGTTTATGTATCACTGGGAAATGAACACTTCCTACTCGCTATATTTTTCATAAGGTTAAATGTAAACCTAAAGTAAAACGAAAAATAGTAAACATATGACTTTTAATTACTTTAAAATTGGGAGTAAAATGTATGGAATTTGCATATACACCGAGAAAATGTCATTTTCTGACCGCTCTTACAAAAAAAGACCCCCTCTGATTTATTTATAATTTTTATCGACGAACAGGACCATTTTTTACCTATTTAAACATATAAATATGATTTTTCATCGCGGTCTGATACTGTTCTTATATTGGAAATAAAGTGAGGAGCCTTTCTAAGTTTAATCATGTTGATTATGGTACACATAGTCCATTAAAATGCCACTGGGGGACATACATGGTATATTGTGCTAGCATCAAAATCTAATACATGAATCAAGTCCGAGTTTCTCTGAATTTCAATAAAATAATTTCACATTTTACACTGTTTCATGGGTGACCATGTACCGAACAATATCATATTATGCGGTTAATTCTAAAAATAACGATAATAACAGGAATGGAAACATCAAAAGACAAAATGAGTATCTAATGTAATTATTGGACTTCTTTCTTTAACCGTCACGATTTATTTTAAAGTAATTTTTACACTAATTACAGGAGCGTGCGAGGTCTAAATAAAGACCTATTTCTCTAAGTTAGTACCGAAACAGTGGTTATACTAAACAACTGCTAGACATATACGTAATTTAAAAACGCAACCCAGCATATATTTAAGCCTCACGACGCGTCGAACTCTACATCTCGTTAGCAAATCATCGAAATGTTCTCTCAAATACGGGAAATAAGCGAACATGCAAAAGAAAAATACATGCACACGCCGACAAAAAAATGTGGAATGCACTTTAAACGTAATTATAACATGACTGATCCAATTCACTGAAATAACATTTACACATCCTCTACCTGATAGTTGAGTTTTCAAAAATATTGTTACTTTAGTTTCGTAGAAAAAGAATGGAGTCATAAAATTACGCTTTCGGTGGATTTGACGCAGGAAGCTGATATCCACCATTGAAACGCGTGTCGGCAGTGAAACAACAACAGGTCGCTATGCCACCCGAAAGACAGGAAGTCGTTGCCACAGCTGCGGCGCTGCGGGGTCGGCTCTGATTCATCAACGCCTGGCACTACCGGTTATGCGCCACGATTGGTCTTCTACCCCCAATTCGATAAACATCGCATTCAAAAATTCTGAGTTCGTAGTACGGTGCACTGAGTCCATGACATGTCGATAGACTCGACTTTCTGCAGTAGAGGGCAATTTCGTCTGTTTGCTCACTTAGAGGCGATGCATTAGGAAGAAATATAGATTTACTTATTCCCGACAAAAGCATATTCTTACCCAAAGAAAACCATTCGCGATAGCAAATCAATATTTTTATGCCCACTCGCCAATAACTTAGATTTAAGGTGTAAGTTAACCTTTAATTATCAATAAAATAATTTTTACAGAGTGATGCAAGACATTTTTAGTTCACGAAAAACCGATTACTGTAAATTCAATACTGCAACGAAATTTGAATCCATAGCAACTTAACACTTACAACATTTCCATAAAAAACAAGCACGGAGAGTGAATCTAATACGTGCGTTAAAAAAGTTCTCCTAGTAACACGGCAAGGATAATAAAGTAAAATTAATAAACATAAAATTTATGAATCATTCGGACTAACTTTCACTATTAATAATGAAAAACTAGCTCGTTTCCTAATAAATATTTCACTTTGACGATGACGATTCATTCAAAATGTTTATAATGTGGCCATAATCAACCATCATTTTTTGTAGCTCCACAAGATTCGAGAAAAATTATGCAAGATAAACCCAATGAACAAAAGGAATCAGACAGTGAAGCAACTGCTTCACGTCAACTAACTAATGTCTCAATCAGGCTTAAGCTTCAACAGAACAAAAATATCAATTAACACCGGGTTAAACCTTTCCAAATGTAGAGCGCTTGAAGAAGACCCACGAAAGGAATTCCAATAGTGGGGCACAATAATAATGGATGCGATTATATTAAATCGCGTTCTGCAATCACAACATAAATATAGTTTGACGAAAAAACACATTCCTTCCATATCAGCACGTAGGTTACGATGGTAAGACAAACTCACATTCTAGAAGCCAGGGACCGCCTGAGGGTGACTTCGGAAGCCGCTGAAGAGCCCGTGGTGACGACAGTGTTCCCTCGTGGGTGACAAACAGCCGTTAGAAACACGATCTTCCGACAATTATCCAAAGGCACACCCCCTCAACGGCGACACTGGGACATGGAACAACGTCCTGGGGTCACGTGACACGACTACATAAGGCTGCCGCGACACGGGTGCGTAAAAATGATCCCCGTATCTGTTCGTCCCACTTGCGATGATTCGGACAACAGCACAACACAGGCCAACTACCCACACCCTCCTCGCCAACTCCCGAGGTGTTCCGCTCTACCTTGTGGACACTGTACGAGGACTCCTAAGGCCTTCCATCCGCGGCGAACGCCGGCAAAACACTGCGATACGAGAAAGTTCGCGGCAGTTTGAAGGCAAGAAGAAGAAGAATAGGTAAGCCCTACTCCACCTCCCTCTCCCTGCTGGGAGTTATACCGCAGCAAGCACAAAACACTATCACAACAACAACGCGGGAGGAATGGAGAGGTGCCGAAGTCCGTTCGACGCGAAACACGGCCGTTCTGTGAAAGTGCTTCGTGCAGCAGGAGCTACGGACAGAGGGGTGTGAGGAGAGGGAGAGGGAGAAATGTTGGGGTGGGGGGAGGGAAAAGGCACAACTGCGGTGTTTCCACCGTTCCCCATGGCGACGATACACCCCATGGCCTTCTCCCCCTTTCATACTTCTCCCTCCCCTGCAGCCAGGGTAGACTGGACGTTGTCGGTTGCGAGAAACTGGGGATGGGGTGGTGCACGCTATTGGGGTGCACGTGTATATAAAAATATTTTCAATAAGAGTACATATTCTCCCCCTTCCACCGGCCGCCTTTTAGTTCGTGGCGAATTACCGTCCACTGGGGTTAACTTTGGCCAAACTTTTCGTGATTTCTTGAAAACAAGCAAACTTTCTAATTCAAAAATTAATAAACGATGTATATAAAGTGGTTAAAATTATTGACAGATCATGTACCTAAGATGTAGGCTGTTTCTGAACTTTGACCTATTTTAACAACCAGCAACCATTTTTTTTCGAAAATTTGGGCCAAAGTTACCTTGAGTATGGAAAACTGGCCCAATTTAATGAAAACGTACAAATCTAGTTCTAAACCATGAGTTGGACTGAAGATACTAAACTCAAGATATCTCTTAGTGTTCTGTTTTCAAGTGTTCCTTGATTTTAACCTGTAGATTAATTTTTTTCAGGCAACAATATTGATCTGTTTTTTCTGCCCTTAAACTCATTTGTCAAACTCGCCATGTCCCATTCCTCGGCTACTAAATAAACCTCCCTCTCTACCTCCCTTTCCTCGTGTCTTCTATTTTGTTCTTTACTATCTTATGCCTGTACTCTTTGTTCAGATTTTTTATGTTAAAATTTCATATTTGTTACGGCGTCACTAGAAATTGGCATAAATGCTTTATGTGTATATATATTTATAAACTCCTTAAATAAATAAATAAAATTAAAAACAACATTTCTGCGACGAAAAATAACAATGTAGAAATGAATTGTAAATATAACCAGTGAATGTTCAAAATTGCTTCCTAACCTTCATCAGAATGTTAATTAACCTTCATCGGAAGAAGTTTCGTACGTCGACTGATGCAAGAGCTAAGTCCATAACTCAATGCAAATGACAAAATACGGAACTAGTAATCTTTTTACTGTCTGTCTACTATCTCTGGGCCAAATTTACCTGGAAAGGGCCAAAGTTACCCTAGCTGACAGTACTGATTTGAGATTCATGCTCTCACCTTGGAATATCTAGGGTATACATATTGGAAACATTCGTACATCCATGTATTATTAGGCAAACCTTCATATTTTTGGTAGAAATTCACGCATGCTCATCGTTTTAATGAAACCTAAAGCTTGTGAACATTTATGAGCGCTCGAATTACGTGTGGAATAAAAAATCTTTTCCACAAGAATCTAGAGGAGAGGATCGCGAATCACTCTTTGGGGTCGCAACTGCCTTGATAGCAGGATAGGTAAAACAAGGACTTGAGAATTATAGGTCTTGGGGATCGGGTTGGTGTGGTGGCTAGAGTGTTGGCTTTCCAACTGGTGGTCCCGGGTTCAAATCCCGGCAGCGGCAGAGAATTTTCAGTGACTGCCCGATCCCTGCTTGACTGTTGTGTGGAGGACATTTCAGGCGCAACACTCCGTCCGTCGGATGGGACGTTATGGTGCCTTTCGTTAAGAGCAGGCTAATGCCAACGCCGGGTTTCTCTCCACCCTTCCTCACCTACCTTTCCCTCATGGCGCAAATGACCTCAGCTGTCGGTCGCCTCCTCCAAATACCATACCATACCATTATAGGTCTTTTCGTAGTTATAGTCACGGAATACATTCAAATATTGAGAACAGCCAACTTTACGCGGGAATTTAGAAGCAATCTTTAGGGCGAGCAACACAAAAAACACATGAAAATAAAATTTAACAGTTTAATTAAAAAGTTAAAATAGAACAAGTCTAATATAAACACAAATAAATTTTGACCAAAAAGTAAGGCAAGACGAATTGTATTGTATTGTTTCATTAGGAATATGTTTTGTTTTAATGCCACTTTTTGCTTTATTATCCTCCGGTTTTTGTTTTGTAAGCCCCGACAACGAAGGCTGCAACGTTGGCTGTACTCAAAATTGAAAGTAAATTACTGACCAAACCTCCTGAGAGATACCTAATTAATTAACAGCATAAAAATTTTGAACGGAATGTATGTGTGTAAAACAATTTATATGATAAAATATTCTCTCCTCCAATATCTTACCCTATTCATTGCTTTTTCCCAGAAAAATTCTGCCCTATACCCATGTGAAAGCCGGCAGTGTAGGTATATTGTTATCACTAGAAGGACAGGACGTTGAGTATATCGATGGCTAATTTATAACAACACGTACCTCGAAATTTGGCCGGTTTGAGTTGATACTGCCGTTTGGAAGTAAAAACAATTTTGTCTCTAATTTTAACAACACTTATGTCCAAAAATTAATGGATATATGCTTCTTTTTCAGTTTTATGTATTTTTGGTTCATAATTTCAATGTACAATTTAAAAGATGAAGCGTTTTTTTGCTCTCCTGAAAAGTTGCTATTTTTAAGATACGTGTAGTTAGAACTTAGCCATCGATACGTGTACATCGGATAAGAAGAGAGAAGACTGTAGTGAGGAATTCTAGGGAGACTGTAAGAAAGGGGGAATCATGCCGAAGACCACCTTGGAGCGGAGAACGTCTGAAAACCTGAAGGGTAGACGGAAAAGGGCACGAGCTCTGGATTGAGCAAGGGAAAGAAGGATTGCCAGAGAATTGATGAGATTAAAACTCTCGAGAATACTAGCGTTTGAAGATGAAAAGCAGGGTGATTCAGGGAGGGTTGCTCTGAAGTCTACTCTTGAATCGATTTTACTTCACAAATTGAACCATTTCAGGCGTTACGAGTTGAAATGATACATTTTCAAATGAAGGAGAATAACACCATTAATTTCATTAAGTAGTGTCCCAGTTGACCCGGGTTTTGACCAAGTTAGCCACTTCGAAACACTATAATGCTGTTTCAAATATTACAGGGCACATGTATAAGACTAAAAAGCGATACTAAATTCACCTACGGACGATATAACCAGTCAAATGTGTACAAATATTCATTTCAACTACTGGGACGAAACTTTCAATGCTTGCTTCCTCTTTTTTCTATTAAACTTGCTTACATAAGAAGTCTTCTAAAAAACTAAACGAGAAGACGGGAAAACTTAGTTGGCCATATTATGAGCCATGATGGCCTGATTAAAACGATCATAGAGGGAAAGGTTGAAGGGAAGAAGAGCAAGGGACGGCCCCGCATGAGTTTCATAGGACAGGTTATAAAGGATGTGAAAGAGAAGAAATACGAAGCTATGGAAAGGCTGGCGGATGGGAGAGAGGAATGGAGGGCTGCGTCGAACCAATCTTGGGAATGTTGAGTAGTGATGATGACTTGGTAACACATTAACCTCCATTAGTTCACGCCTAAATTACTAAAATAAGACCGTGACGAGCGGCGTAATTCATGGGATACAACTCCCCGCATCTTGAAAAAATGTTTAGGAGATACCGTGTGGGGTGTAATTCCACCACATGAACTTCCCCCGAAATTCATTCCCTCCTTCATGAAAATCCCCCCAGATTTTTTCTGGCTACGGCATCGTACTAATATATTAACTCTTATTGCTCATAGTGTAGCGCTATACATTGCGGAAACATGGACACTTAAGAAGGAGAACGAGAGAAGACTGAAGGCGTTCGAGATGTGGGTGTGGAGAAGAATGGAGAAGGTGAAGTAGACGGAGAGGAGGAGGAACGACGAAGTCCTGGACATCATGGGTGAGGAGATGCAGCTTCTAGATGAGATATGGAGAAGACAACGTAAGAATGGAGCTAGTAATTAGCGGGGAGGGGATGTTGAAAACGGTGTTAGAGGGTAGGATGTTGGGTAAACGAGGGAGAGGAAGAAAGAGAATAGAATTTTTAGATCGAATGAAAGGGAGTAGGCCGAATTGAAGAGGGAAGTCTGTGAAGGGAGATGAGGCTGCCAGAATACTTCTAAGTGCTCCATGGAAACCTCCCATAATATGTATAATACTTATAACAATAAAATCGATGAAAGTAAAATGTAGCTTTCTCAGGCCAACAGAAAATTGGACCAGAATCTTCTTCACTAGAAAATGCCAAGGTTGACAGCTGGAGTCTATAGGGTCGTAGGTTCGTATGCCACCTCGGGCTATGATTTAAACGGTCCCAATATAACTTCAGAGGGAAGTTATTTAGGGAATTAAAATACCCAAATAACCCGCTTTTTTGAACTCTGATAATGATTACTGGAGCTAACTTTTTTTTAAACCATAAAAATTCCCACAAAAATATTCATAATATGAATAATCACATAATTTGCTTGCGTAGATATCCAAGATTATTGTCACATCACTTCGGCCACCCCCCCTGAATCGCCCAGCTTTTCATCTTCAAACATACTAGTATTTACTTGCTACCCTTGCCCTTGCGTGTGTATTTGTGTATACTCTGTACCACATTAACTATATTGTATTTAGCATGTAACATGACATATGTTATCACTCTGTAGGTTTTCGCAGGTTTTTCACGCCCCCTTCTTGTGTGGGCGTTTTCCTGCAGTGCGATTTTTCGCTGAAGGATACAATTCCCTTATCCTGATGTTATTTCCCATAAACAGGAATCTTATTTACACAAAAGTTCCATATATTCTCGTTTATCTTGTTTGAAATTTCACTTGTAGCGTATAATGTATACTTTTGTCTTGCAAACGTTTACTTACCGTTTTAAATATGTTTGTAATGACGCTAAGAAGGAGTTAGGTGGGAAATGGGACTTATTAGTCTCAACCTCGCCCGAATAATGGCATCTATTATTATTATTATTACCCACTTGCTATTGGTAACTTGCGCAATTCAATTATCACTTTCCCTAACTAACTTTAAGCTAACCATTCTTCAGCTGCTGAATAGCGCAAAGAAATCAAACAATTTAGAGTTCCAAGCTTTGATTAAGTTTTACTCCATTTTTAAAAGGCACAATCAATTAAATACTTTCACAAACTTAACGAGCTTCACGGATGAAACGACCACACGTCACGTTTTAACGAATTTTTTTGCCGCGGATGCACGGAGAATTTTGGGGAATGTGCATTTGTTTTGCAGGGGCGGTTTGGAATGGCTGGCCGGAAAAGGGCGGAGGGGGAGGGGAAGAGAGAGACCAGTGAACCGCCAAGCCCGCGAGTTTTCTGCCCCCCCCCAGCGGCAAGGGGAACGAAAGCCACCTCACGCCGACACCACCACGAGAGACCGCCACGAAGTCCATCCGTCGGCTTCACGCATGGCTGATTCTAAGGGGGAGGCGGGGTGAGAGTGCAGGGGAGGGGAGAACAGCCGGAGGCGGAGGAATGAAAAGGGGCAGTAGAGGAAGTGACGTAGGGTACGACTGGGCGATAAGTCAATAAATTTTATAGTATCGCGATATTTAAAATACCACTCTAATCATGTTGAATAAATGGAGGACTGAGGTAGTCCACTGGGCAGAACGCTTCGCTAATAATCAAGGGGTAAGGCTGTAATCAGATAATAAATCGAGAACAGGGGTAGTTGAGGTAGCAACGCAGGGTACGACTGGGCGATAAGTCAATAAAATGAAATGATATTGCGATATTAAAACCACCACTCTAAACATATTGAATAAATGGAGCATTGAGGTAGTCCAGTGGATTGACTGATCCCTTGTCTGTTGATCGAAGGGGTAAGGCCTTGGTCAGATAATAAATCGATAGTTTATTTTTTTATTTTATTATCTAACCACCGAATACAGCTCATATTGGCCATTTTACAACGGGGTACACAACAAATTGAAAAAGTAAAAGTACACGAAAAACCATACCTTGGACAGGGAATACCTACCTAGGCGGGGCTCGAACCCGCGACCTCTTGTTTGGCAGGCGAGGACGTTACCGAGGCCGGCGAATTAAATGTTAATGAATCTTAAGATATCGCAATATTTAAAATACCACTCTAATCGTATTGAATAAATGGAGGAGTGAAGGGGTCCAATGAGTTGACCTCTTGGCTGCTGTTCGAATCGCAAGGCCGTAGTTAGTTAATAAATCGATATGTTAATTAATCTTATGATATTTATATCATAAGATTTAAAATATTACTAAATTTTACATTTACTAAAATTTACATGAGATTTTAAATATTATGCGATTTTTTAAATGCTATTCTAACCATAATGGGAAGAATTTGAGAAGTTTTAGTGAACGTAGAGGAGGAGGAACAACTGAATGCTGGGCATGGTGGGTGAGGAGAGACAGCTTCTAGATGAGATTCGAAGGAGGCAGAAGATATGGATGGAACGAGTACTACTTAATCGGGGAGGGGATGTTTTAAAACTGTGTTAGAGGATAGAATGTTGCATCTGCATCTTACGAACATTTCGGAGGGGACCCCTCGTTTCCTCCCTTTCTCCCGCTCGCTACGGCATCGGGATCTCAGGTTTATATCACGAGCGGAGCTTCCAGATATCGCAAAACAAATTCATCAAATCACAAGGTGACTCAGAGAAAGATACTGGCCCTCAATGAATACGTGAAGTTCGCACGCCTTTGGCTTAATCCGGGACGAGGCCCAACCTCACATATACAAAAAAACTTCGCGAGGAATAACTTACTTAGTGAGAGACTGGATTAGTAATTTTAAATTCAAAAAATAAATATTATCGTGCCTTTTAAAATATTTCTAAGGTGATATTGAATTATGAAATTGTAAATAGATCGCATTGTTGCGATTATCACGAAATATGACGATTCATCGTGTAACATATTGCATCTTAATATGCACGATTATCGCGATTTTATTGCGCATGGGCAAAAATTACTTGATTTGGATAACGGAGTGTTTAATTTAGATGTTTAAAAAAATGAAATTACTTGCATTAATAGCTTTGATTATAGCATTGATAATTACAAAAAGCGAAGGCATTAATTTTCAACAATTTTATCGGAAATTAAGGAATTTTTTTTTATAGTAGTTACACTCCAGCCCCGTTAATCCTCTCTAACCCAGAGCAGCTTCGGGGTGAAATCAAATTCCAAGAATTCTCATATTAACCCTTAGGTACACGTGCCCTTGACGAAAGCCCTAATGCACTCTTGAGGTTATTTTGTCGCATTTTAATCCTTTTGGTTTCCTTACATATACATTAAATTTTTTGGGTATTTTAACGCATTTGGATAACTTCTAATGATTAAAAGCACTTTAAATATTTTTCTCTTTCATTTATAAACAAAAATAAAGCATATCAATATGCAAATTTCTTGATAAATACTTTGAATAATTTTTCTAGCGGAATTGCAGACGATAATGCTCTTGGTCGAGGAAAATGGACAGGGATAGAATACGAAAGTGTGCCACCAGTGATCTTCTTAAATCTTAATTTAATTATGAATCGCTTTCACCAAGTTACGCCTCAAACAATTAATTTTACGCAGTAAACGCGTTATTTCGAATCTTCGAAAAATGTGACAAAATCCCCTCTTAGCTTGAAACTAAGGGTTCAAAATGTGAACATTTCATATTCAATCATGATTGTTGTGGCAGCAACAAATTTCACCATTAAACTTTACAACACACAAGACCACGCATTTTAGATCTTTCCTGAATAGAGCTGAAAATTTATAGTGATCTTCTTATACGCAGTAAACGCACTATTTTTAATTTTCTAAACATGCGGCAAAATGCCCCCTTAGCGTGAAACTGAGGGTTAAAAATGTGAAAATTTTATATTCAATCATAATTATTGCGGCAGCAACATATTTCACCATTAAACCTTACCACACACAAGAACACGTATTTTAGATCATTTGCCGCATTCTTGATGTTACTTGGAAGCAACATTGGGTTATAATGGGTTAAGTATGACCAGGAATTTCCCAGAAAATAATCCAACCCCGAAGTCATAGGAAACCACACAACCCTTCGGGATGAAGAGAGCCGGCGTCGTCGGCGTTATAGCAGCCACACGAACCCGATCCACCACGGCACACGGATGCCATGGCAACGGAATCGACGTAGCTCCATCCGTGTCGGCTTGCAGCCTGTCGGTGGTGGGGTTGATGCCCGTCTTTTCATTGTTTTCAAGGCGAAGGGGCTTAACCGCGCGAAGCGAACCATGTCGGAAGCAAATATACGAACGCGAGGAGATTGATGGGAGAGGAAGGGTAAAAGTTTTCTGGGGAGAAATGAAATCCATTCCGTCCAACACTTTTACCTTGTTCCGGGTGCGGAGGCGCCCTCTACGTAGCAAAAGAAATCCCCCCACTACATTCACCATCGACAGAGTTGAACTATATTTCCACGTCCAACAGACACGATAATAAGAGAGACATCAGCTTCGATAGGATAGCAATACATTTTCACGTCCGACAGACACGATAAAATAAGAGATAGAAATGGTTTAGGAATTTGTATTCACCACGAACCAGTGGCGTAACTATGGGAGGATGAAGGGGATAGCTCCTCCCCCAAAGCCTCAGAGAAATAAAAAAAATATTTAAAACTATAGTCTATTTTTGACATATATTAACTGCATCTGCTCAAAATTAATTTTTAAAAACCAAAATGATGTAAAGTCTATTTCCAGTCACGTAATTTTTCAAAGATTTTCTCCGGACCCCCCGTTGCTCGCGGAGGGAGGGGATTGCCCCCCCAGCCCATCCCATCTCCCCCAAAGCATATTCCTCGTTACGCCACTGCCACGAACGATAAAGGAATGCCATAAATGCTCGGTCGAACTCGGGTAGTATGATATGAAAGATTTAACTTTCTTGCAGCGAACTGCTGACGAAAATGTCCCATCAACGGCACTGATGACGATTCATCGAAACACCGGCAAGGATGGAGATGGAGAATCTAACCCGGATGGAAACCCGAGAACTGTTAACGTCGGGTAGTATGACCTCGCATAACGCACGACTAATTTTCCCCCTTACACGGGAGGATGACAGATAGATCATAGGCTACTGACCGGAGGGTCCCTAGTTCAAATCCCGGGGGAAACCTTCGCAAACCCCCAAACTCAATGCTCGAAGTGCGCTGTGGTCCAAACAACCGTGAATGCATATCAATCACAATCCTGTGTGGCAGAGTTGGAGTGACGAAAGGGCATTCTCGCAAAGGAAGGGCTACTGTTGTAAAACCTCCACAGACTACGTATGAGGTGGTAATGAAGCCAAGGGGGTAAAAGTGATTTTCTTTCTTAAAAGAGTTAGGTACACAAATCAATAACAGAAATATACAAAAACTTGGGTGGCCAAGGGATGCGAGTGAGTCTCTCTTATGTGCTATCCTGAGTGGGAAATCAAATGCACCACCAAATATCTAATTGATCTAGTTTCTTTTCTATACATAATGACTGCGCCAAACTCTGTTTAGAAAAAGTAATAACTTGTACCCCTTGGCTTCTCACCCCCTAATATATGTCAAAAGATTAGCTCATAAAGAACTGAGTGGCAAGCTGCGTCAGACCAGTTTAATCTGGCCAGTGTTGTTGATGAAGGATAAGGGACTCCATTCAGAGTTAGGTCCGGAACTAGAACGGGGCAGAGGTAGAGTTCCCCGGGCGGCAGGTTTGAAAAGTATAGGTACTAAAAAAATTTAATTTATTTTTTCTAATTAAATTTTTCAGAAATAATTATTGATTTATAAATTATTAAAGAATAATATTAATTAAAATTCTTGATAGCAAATATACGGTGTGTAATTTCAACTAACGCATCTCAAAAAAATAGCTTACGGATGTATTATATTTTAGTGGTGGGGGAGAGTGAGGGAGGAAGCGAAGGGGACCAGCGGAGGTGGAGGCGGCAAACTGATCTTTGCCCCCCTGACAAAACTCCCAGTTTCGGCCCTGATCTGAAGTACTCAAAATTGCCGAGCCAGGAAAATTACGAAACTTTGAAGAAAGGACCGAGATATCTAAGAATATAAATATATATTCGTCAAATATGAAACGTCAGGCTAGCGACAATTAAAAGAATCGGCTTGTAAGCTCCCGCCATACGTCTCGTAAGGAAGATTGCGGAGTATCATGAAGATATAGATATAATGATGATGCAGATCTGATGAATTTACCAGAGTTCTGAGGAAGAGCAGAGAGGAGTGGGTGGGCAGAGAATTCCGATTAGAAAACCTAAAAAAAGAAGACTGAATAACATTATCGGTCACATCATGACATGTGGTGGATGAGGAAGACATGATCGTTGAGGGGCAGGCGGATGACCGAGCAAGACCTCGGATAAACGAATACTTTGTGTCATGTAATAAATCATGTGAAAGAGAATATATACATATTTGTCAAAATATCGGCATACAAGAGAGTTGAGTGAGAAATTGATCAAAACAAATAAGCTGACCAGTAAAGGTGATGAAGGATTAGGGACCCTATTCAGAAGTCCTAAATATTCCCTGACAAGGAAAATAATGCAACTTTCAAGAAAGGACCCATGATTAAGATTTTGCAGCATTTTTTACATCACTCCATTTAACCGTGAGACGCACGATCCGTCGCAAAATAATTAATCGAGTAAAATTTCATTAAAAAAGGGAGCAGCGTGCTAAAAAGATAAGTTTCAACGTATACACATACATAACTAAACTATTAAAATGTGATAAACCACAGATAGCTCTGTTTGAAACTCATGTAGCCCTATTCTTAAAATAAGGAGGTGTACTCAAAAGACACTTTCAGTCGTATCACGAAGATTACGGTTTGGTGAAACTAATGAAGTAGCACACACAGCCAGTAGACCTCACGTTATAGCAACGGAAAGAAAATGACTGGTCAGATTTAGGGCGAAATCTTGATTGAACCCAGCAGATGTATTTTAACGGGGAAAGTTTAATTTATTTCCCACAAAAGATTACATATTTTACGTGACGAAATTTCTAAGGAGGATTATTCCCATAAAAACGCAAAAAACACCTGCGATGTGAAAGCTGTCGGGATCTATCCTCAGGATTCAAAGAAATTGATTCGCCGTTGATTTTCCCACGCGCATCCTACTAAGAATACGACCGATAAAACTAGGTAGAGAAAACTTTGGAACTTCTACAGTTAGCAGTGGAAGATCCAGAATACGGACAAGAGTGGTAGCTAGTCGGGGAGTCTGGGGGTAACCTACCAGCAGTCATGGGGGTTCGAACTAAATTACCATTTTCTCTAGCGTAGAGGGACTACTTTCAAATTCACATGATACTGAACCGTAAGACGCAAGATCTTTCGCAAAATAATTCATGGAGAAAATTTATTTTAAGAAAGCTATCAACATGCTATAAAAAGATACGCTTGACCGTTTATAAATATATAACTTAAGTATTTCTAAGTAATAATCCACAATTAACTCTTTGTGAAACTCTTGTATACCTAAGAAACAAGAGCAGGGATATCAATGGTAGAAAATGTGGTTCTACAAAGAAAGGATGAAAATCAAATAGATCGACCAAATGAAAAATGAGGTAGTCGTCGGAAGAGTAGGAGAGAAAAGAATCCTAATGAAACCATTAGTAAGATTTCGGAACAACTTATTACACCCTGAATTTGTTTACATGGTTTCTCGAGGAGGGATATTGTTATATTTATAAAGACTTGTGAAGAGTTTAAGCAAAGGTCGGTAAATAAGAAACGTTCTGTGGAAATTACTAAGTTATTTCCGAATGTCGCTAAGTTGTTCCACAAAGTAAAGCCTGATAATATGTTATATATTCACTAAATTAAGTTTAGATCGAGAAAACATTGAATAAAATAAAAGGCATCGGGATTGCAAATGTATGGGAAAAATATTAGCAAGCTAAGATTTGCCGATGGCACAGCAGAAACGGATAAGGATTTAAAGAAGATACTGGCAAAAACGTGAAAGAAAACGGGCAGATATCAACTGAAAACCAATTAGAAGAAAACTAATACATATCGCGCAGCAGAAAGGAGGGAGTCAAGACTAACATTAAATTAGGAAAACACAACCTGGAAGAAGTGAATGACTTTTGTTGTTTGAGAAGAAGAATAACTAGCGATAGGAGAAGCAATAAAGGCATTATCAGGAGAATAGCCCAGGCGAAGAGAGCATTCAACCAAAAGGTGGATCTACTTACAGCGGGAAATTTTAACATAGAAGTAAGGAAACAATTCATCAGAACTTAGATATGGATGAAAGAACACAAATGGTAATTTCCACATTTTATGCGTTACATATAGAGTCTACTTCTCTAAGGAAGTGAGGCATGGAAAATGACAGGAGCAGAGAAATCAAAGGTAGAACATGTGGTGCTACAGAGAAATGATGAAAATTAAATACATCGACCAAGTGGAGAATGAGGAAGTTCTCAGAAGAGTAGAAGAGAATAGAATCCTTATGAAAGCCTTAATAAGAATGCGTAACGACTTTATCGGCCACATTTTGAGGCATGATGGCCTGAGAAAGCCAATCGTTGAGGGACAAATGGACGGCAAAAATGCAGACAGAACACCTCGCATAAAATGTGTAAGAGAAGAAATACGTAGGTGTGCAAATATTACCTGATAGGAGAATGAGTGCTGCATTGAATTAATCTTAGGATTGTTGATGATGGTATTACATTGGCATAATCCTGGATGGCAAAATTATAAATGTGAAAAGATTAGTTGATAGGAGACATGACTGCTGCATCAAACCAATCTTAGGATTGTAGAAGTTTGATGATTACATAAAATCGGCATGTACCTGTATGGTAAAATTATAAATGATTGATTACATGACCCCTTGCTGCTACAGCATGAAACTGTGCGACGCTCTTCCCCTGAATGACCCCATCCGGTCTATTGACGTTAGGACGGTTGTTTGATTCCTAGCCTGGTTGAGTGTTCCGCCAAAGTATTTCATTTGGATCTTAATATGCTTGTCACGGAGAAAAATTATCGCAAACTTTAGAGGGATGATCTTACTACGCTAACTTTTCATTTTCTATTACTAACTTATAGTTTTATTTGCAAGGTAGCATATTCGCGACCTAAGCACTCCCCTGGTTTCTGGTCTGACCGTGTATCGATGTCCTGCGTGATTGAGCTCTGTCCGGTAAGCAAGCGCGTTTCTGATTAAGGCTAGGACGAGTGCTGCATGCCTGGTGCGGAGTCACCCCGTGCCACACATCCTGGCGACGGCTTCTACGATACAAAGTAGATGTACATTAAAAATATTTTTATACCTACGAGCACCCTGTGTGTAGGTGTCGTGTCGTTGTCATGCGTGCTTGGCCTGTGTTCCGCGACGAGCGCGTTTCTGATAAAAGACCTGTTCACACGGTACATTAACACGCACGAGTTGATGTCTAAATCTATGAACGCGAGAACGAACACGAAAATGCATCATGTAACCACCCAACTCGTGCGAATGCATTTATAGGAAATAGAACCTGTTCTAATTTGGTTTATGCATTCGTTCACCTTCGGTTCCGGTTCACAAAAATCATTCATTCGAACTGACATCAACTCGTACAAGTTAATGTTAACAGGCCTTATAAGGATGAGTGCTGCATGCCTTGTGTGGAATCACCCCGTGCCAAACACCCTTGTGGTGGCTTGCACGGTACCTACCTCGTGCATGTAGCGTTTGGTGAAACATGGACTCATATGATACAAAATACAGTAATATGAACAGAGGAATCGGACAACTAGGGTGGGCCCGCATGGGGTACACTCTTGAGGACCGGGAACCAAGTTATAGACTTTAACGCCCTCGCAATCCCAAGAGGGAAGGACTGAGGAAGGAAAAAAGGATAGGAGGTATAGCCGCGATGAGAGCCCGACGACACCTCCAAGGAAGGGATAGGTGTGGAAGGGAAGGATAGGGAATACCCGCGCCGCAATGGGAACGACGGGGCCCACTACTAGTGAAACCATGATTTAATGTTTCTACAGAAAGGAAAATTTCCTATGAGGAAGGTAATTTCTACGATTTTCCGTAGATAGTAATATGAACAATTCACAGCACTAAATCCTGCACGGAAATTTCGGCTCCTAGAGGACAGTAAACAGATCGAAGCGTTGCGAGCGTGTCACGCACTGCTGTCACTAAACGCGCCAATGGCGCACGAGTTCTTCCGGGTTGCAGAAGCGAGAGGAGGGCGAGCCGGATATCCGACGTTCCCTTTCATTCCTTGGTGGTCGGGCCAAGAGTTGAGCAGACAGGAGGAATCAGATGCATTTAGGACATAATTTTGGAAAGGTAGAGCGGAAATGATAATAAACGCATTATTTCGATTGCTAAATAAAAAATTCCTTTACGACGTGAGCACCCAAGTGCCTTTCTCAGGAAGCGAAACCCGGAAATTCATGCCTCAAGTGCGGACATAACTTTGAGATGGTAACCGAAGAGAACTATAAATACAAAATTATATCACTTTAAGTTAGGAGAGAATATCAAGGTTGTCAGGATGGCAAAAAATAAGTATAAATTTTGTGTTTACAATTCGAGTTATTGGGGATAGAGTGGTGGCCTAAATGGTAGAGCGCTAGGCTCAAAAGGTCCCAGGTTTAACCCAAGGTGAAGCCTTGGAACATCCTTATGTAAAATACCCTCAATCTGCGAAATGGCTATTGGAAAGGAATTGGCCCCCTGAACCACCCTGAATGTGTGATATTTAGACGCCTGTGGCTTAGTCTGGGGTGAGCTCTACCCATGAATATGCAAACTAAACTTCAGTTTGAGATACGAGGTGAAAGTAGGACATAAATGCTCTTTCCCTCGGGATATCGTGATTATAAAAATATTTTTTTATTCTAAAACACACCCACATCTTTAACGCTCTAACTTATTCTTATGCATCCGAAGAGTTAACGCTCCTGCATTGCATAGCGCGATATTCCACGCTAACATCTGAACAAGTTTTTTCTTCTAAATATATTTTTTTATTTTTCCAGAGGAATAATTGATATTTTCTCGATAATTAACGGGAATCTTTTGGGATGTATTTTTATAATTACAGAAAAATAAGACTATAAACAATTTAAAATTGCAGGACAGAAAATAACATCACCATCCCATGAACAATTGAAATACCACTAAGCTAGCGATGATAAACATGAATATATCACAGCCAAACTTTACTTTCAATGGTTTTATGCAAAAGAATCAACAACTTAAAAAAATAAAGGAATCGAATTTTTCCTCGGCATTCTCAAGGGTTGATAAAAGGAAATGAAAAAATTCTAGAATTGATAAATTTGAAAAAAGTACATGGTACTCCCGGTAACATAAAGAATGCTAAATAAAAACGCGACAACGCAACTAAAATTTGCTAATTGCCGATCAATGCACATTTTTCACGTGAATGATTTATAGAATATGACCAATAAGAGCACAATGTGCTAATGTGGAAAATATTAGCACCTAATTTTAGTGATTACATTGAATCAAAATGCGACGCACTAGGAAAATTCGACTCAGTAAATAAAAATCGTTTGGTTGGACAAATAAGGTAAATTGCTTCCATTCCACCTGAATATGGTGTAATTTTACATGTCACAGATATTTCCTGAGTCAACTCGTTATTTTCCAGATATTGTGAGCAAAATAAAATTCCCAGAGATTTCCCGGTCTTCCCCGTTTTTGAAGTGAGCTGGAAACCCTGAAAAAATTATTTTTCACGATCAAATAAATCTCAGTGAGACGTGAAACCGATTCATACACTACGGACGATAGCAACGGTTGGTTTCTAATGCTCTGAGAGAAAGGGGGAATGACATTCGCACAATTATTCCGTTTTTACAGTTTCCGGGGGACGGTGCAGAGAGCTACTCCGTGCTGTGTTTCTTAACGATCCCGCCCCAGTTGGACATCCACTCGTGTTTTGCTGTGGATGAGTTGCAGTCTCGTTGAGTGTGCTATTAGTCCCACTCCGCGGTCGGGACGAGTCCAATGCGATGCGACATAAAGTGGACTGACCCCCTCAGTGCACTTCCGGCGACAGAATAACTCATCGCGCAAATGTTCCGCCTAACGCTCCTTCCTTTCCCTTACCGTCTTCAGTGCCCCGGTTACCCACATTGCCTCGAGCAAACCTACCACTAGGAATTAGGACTCCACTAATTCGAATATCTGGCTTACAAGGAAAGTCCCTCAAGTGTCACCACCAGTTCTCCTTTAAATTTTGTTAGGTGATCGGAAATGAGGTGTGATTTCTGCTTCAGCCGCCAACGCACAATGCTTTTCGAGATATTTGCGACGGAATTTAAAGTAAAACGACTGAAAAGTAAAAGTACGCAACCCGAAGCACGATCATAGTCCCTCATTATGATCCATTGCTAGGATGAGGAGCACTGACGATAGGCTAGGCAGGCCCAGAGAATCAATCTGCTATGGGCTTAATTTAAATCAACGGATATATGCAGACGAAGAAAGATATTACTACCTTGGTAGTAAAATTCGAAAAACATTGATGGTTTGAGGCGTGACGTGGTGAAATTGCTTCATGTTAAATAAAAATATTTGCAAATTTCACATAAGATTTTAGTAACAACCAATTTCGTCACCGTGCGACATAAGTTCTTTCTCTGTATCCTGTGCTTGAACCTGAAGATGGTTTTTTATTTATTAATTCCAGGTTAAAAACTGGTACAAGTCTTAGAACTTTGCGATAGAATACGATCCATTTCTTCCGAAATTCTTAATTCTTCAGAAAATTTTACACCGTACGTATTAAAAAGCTAAATAATATAAAGGAATAAATTATTTTCTGAAAAAAATTGGGACAATCACTAGTTGATACTCATAAACCAGTGAAGAGTAGCTAACGGATAATTTTTCTTCCAGTCTCATCATAGTTTCTCAAGTGATGGGGAAAATCACGGAATGCTGCATTAACACATTAGAAGAATTAACTAAAGTATTTGTACTTATAAGACTGAAAATATGTAATTAGGTCAAGGAAGAGTACTTCAACTACCTTGGAAGTTTAAAAATTTTGTGTTTAAGATATCTTATGGACATTGTCTCAGATTCTAAGGATGGAAGCAATACACTAGAATCGTGTATTCCAATCCTATATCACTGAAAAGCTAACGCAGATTGGCTAGTACTAAACCTCTAATGTGAAAGACAAAACATTATTTGTAGCAAGCGAAATTTTATGCAAAGTGAGTAAACAAAAGCACTTAGTTTCCAAGGAATTTGCGAGACACTTTTTACCTTTATTTGATGACATGTTGGCTGATGTAATATAGGGACAATAAAAACAAAAGTCAAGGCGGAGGCCTGCCAAGCAATCCTGCGCCTCAACCACCCAGTGGGGTGACAGAGGGGCGTGGCACAGACGTTTAGGACACCTGCCTTGGAAAATGCAAGGCAAGAAAAAAATTTGGAGCGGAAAGGACAAAAAGTGAGACTTGCTTTGATGTATTGTGGAATCGATTAACCATATTGTACAGAAAAACAGAAGAGAATTAATGTTCACAGAATAATCGCCTCATGTTGTCTTTTTCCCAATAGAATTGCACGAAGTTTTCCGTTCTTTTCTATCCTAGTTATGTTAGTTGGACCATTATAGATCAATAGCCGCACCAAATTTTTCAATTTACTAACTTCGGTTTGAGTTTCCCCTTTCAAGCTAAATAGCTAGACTACACATAACTCTTTTCCTACTCAAGGAGATTTTAGTAACAAATTTGCCTGTATGCCTATCGCAGCATCTCGGCAATCAGTTAGATAACAAGAACCACATGTAAGTACCTTCGACCAAAATCGACACGGCAGGCACTGAGAATAATGATATTTTTTTAGGAAATTATACGTTCATCAAAATTAGTCCATATGTTAAGCTACGTTGTGTTGTTATGATACGTTCTGTAACTGCTAATGATCCGTTGGAATTGCAGGAAAAGCTATTCAGTTCCTTCAGCTAATTGGAGCAAAAACAATAGCAATTGCCGAAATGTAGGAGAGAAGGCGGATTGCCTCCAACTACACCCTAGGGGTACATATGTATTAGTAAATTGGAGATTATAGTAACAGATCTCAATGTGTGACGGCTACATTGTGACCGTTCAGGACCGTGATGCCTAATGATCAGAGGCAAAAAGTCAGCCGTCGGCGCACAGTGGGCTGAAATCGAAAAAAGCTGGCCAAAATTCAGCATTTTAACTTTTAAAATGGACTTTCTCTGAGTAACAGTCTTCTTTACAGGGCCATTGCAACAAGGAACTTATATAATTGTAAGACATCTTTCACGATCGGAAGAGTCCAAAAGTTGACAAAAAAAAGTCAAATTTAGCCTCATAGATTCTTTTGCGCTTCGAAATGTATATTCACGTGATGTTGAAGTTGTTTCGGGTTTCCCACCGGGTGAGTTTCTCCATCTCTGCCGACGTTTAGATGGCCGTGTCGTCCATCGTCATCAAGCCCTAATGACGATGTAGTTCACCCGGTGGGAAACCCGAAACAACTTCAACATCATCATACGCCGGGAAAACCTCAGACCTTTCTATATTCACGTAGGCTCTTGGGGCTATTTGAAAGCATCTGTGGTTATTTTAGAAATATTATTATAAAAACGACACTTGCCAAAGGAGATTACCGAAATATATAGTACGCAAACCTTATCCAAACCAACATTTCTGGCAGTTATCAAATTTATAAATGAACACTGTTTTTTCCCCTAATTTCTACAGTAAGTTAAATAGGTAAAGAAGGAAGAAAAAAGAAGTAACACTCGTAAAGAACAACTTTTCTAATACGTTTTAATAAAATTTTGCCTCAATTTGCCCCCGCTTCATTGTGGATGATATTTGTTCGTCAAAGCGGACCAATAGTTCAGCTCCAACACTAGCGCTTGTTACAAGGTTTTAAGCATACATATACTGAAAATTCTATTCCTCCGCCCTCGATGTTACGTTTAAAGGAAAAATTGACGACCATTTGCAACAAATTTTCCCAGATAATAGCCCCTATCAACATCCTATAGCACCTGACTGGCCCCCCTCCAATGTCACGGCTTTGAATTAATTGAGTGCCTACCATCCTCATTTAAATGCATGAATTTTTAGACTTTTCCGATCAACCCCTTCTAAAAGCGAAATAACTGTTTCTATTAATCTGAATTTTTAAAACTAAAAATCTGGTTTTTCGAAGCACTAAATGAAATTTTTTAAAAGATCGCATTTCCTTCATTTTGATACGTACACGAATGAATGATCCGCTTCCGTTGTCACGGATCAAAATGTCTCGCCAACTACACTTCGTAAGGTGTTTTTCGATGGGGATTCCATTGCTACGGCGGTAGTAATCCCGATTGGGCAACTATCAGAAGAAGCCCTGAAGTCCACGCACGCACGCATTCAGAAATGCAGTGAAATTATTCCAGAAAATTTTCAAGGCTAGCTGAAATATAGGATAACTTTTGCAGATTGCAAATTTAATCCGACTCACGGAATTTTGCGAGAGAAGTAGTGAATAACAGAACATAATTAATGCGAGAGATCAGGAATCTGGTAGTGACTGAAGGGTATACTGGTTTTGAGGAGGAAAGTGACTGCATTGATATTGATACAAATATTGGTATGGTGCAGTTTCCTAGTTTATCGCCATAGAAAAACAGTCAAAATAAATTTTTGTTCGGTTTGTAACATGTTATTTGCACTCTTAGATTTCTTCGAAATCCTTTCCTTCGTTTTAACTTAAATTTATGATTTATGCCATACCTTACTGGATATTATCCTGGTGAATCGATACAAATTCAATTAATTTAAAAAAATTGGTTGATTAATTTCGGAACAACTTTTATAAATAATTTTATGCTGAGATAAGGAACTTTAATTTAACGTTAGTGAAATGCCTTACAGCACTCATTGTCTATTTCAAATGCCTAATGACACGCTTTGTCGCCCTATTGTTTTGAAGTTGTCTGTGTATGGTCCACGAGGTTGCGATGATGAATATACATTTTAGACTTCATACGAAACTTTCATTGCTCTAGATGAAAAAACATAGAAGATATGAAATTTGACCCGCTCTTCTCGATTTCAGCGGACTGTGCGATGCATAAGGATACTGATGTTAACCGTTCAGGTTTAGCTCCTAAGGTAAGCCAACAAGCGTAGGGCCATCACCAACATTTCAAAGGTGCAGTGATTAAGGAAGCGAAAGTCAAATGAACTCAAATGGGAATATTAGACTTTTAACGAATAGACCCTCCATAACCACCCAGATTGCTAGCTTTTTTTTTATTACTATTACAACTTCAACTCATGCCAGCGAGAATAGACATTAAAGATCAAACGGTAGGTTATCAAAGATAGATTATGAGATAAATTATCGGATCTGGGTACCAAATTACGACGCATAGGACGAGATTCCAAGGAGGGCGCACGGCCGTCGTGCTTTCAAAGATTTTTCGCTACGGAGGAAATGATTTCCCATACGCTAAAACATGTGTGCTTTTTTAATCAACTTGAGAGCCTGAGCGGAATTCTTTACTAGATCTGATCTATTCCTCCCACATCATTTCTAGTCCACCCGTAGAGAGGCGAGCGCGGGGCTGGAATTGTCACGCGGGACAAGTGAGCGGCGGAAGGCGCACTATTATCGGTGTCGCGCGCAGATTTTAAAGTATAATAGGATCGTAAGGAAACGACTGGAATGGGGTGGTATAGGGAAAAAAAGCGACCACTGCCTTACTTTGAGGACAATGATCAGATTTTCTCCACATACGATTTCTCTCGCGGACAACTCTTTCGTTCCAAGAGGAAAGCGGCATGTTTAGAGGCTAGGAAAAAATGGACATTTTTGAATTAATGTCGCAGAAAGTTCATAATTTAATTCCCAACATAAATGACTGATTTTTTAAAAATTATTCTTTATCCTCTCCACTCCTCAATCGAGCAGAAAAAAATATTTAACACACCATCTCATTCTTTGAATGATTACGTTGAAGGTAAAGTATAATTTTCAGGACATTGGGCCCAGTAGTAAAGGGCAGAGATTGCTGACAATTTTTAGCGTGACTAAGTGCGCCTCCATTTGCAGTTCCGGATTATACGAAAATACAGAATTAAAGATGCAAATAAAATGACAATACAATGAATTGAAAGTCAGCGACGAGCCTCTGAGGCTCACCCAAAATTCATTCACTCAAATTCTTTCCTGGTTAATAATGAATAATATGAATGCATTTAAAAAGGAAACTAGACGAATATCGCTGCCTTCGATCATGGGACTGGACTGAAGAAAGAGTGCTAAATAAGGTTCGAGCCCAGTGCCACAAGACAGTCACCAAAGTATCGAGTATTTTTATATCAGTTTAATACAAATATTAATAGGTATAAGCTGCACTTAAAAACTCATTTAATATTCAGCGACGCAGAAATGAGCCCGGGATAATTATCTCTATAATTCACAATAAGTACCGTGCACCGTTACTACTGGACACACTTCGCGAATTCGAGTAAAATAATGATATTTTTCATTAAAAAAAACAACCATGCTACGTCATTCATTGCGGGCGTCCATTATCTTAACACTTGAAATGGCAAATGAGTCGTAAATGAGCATATGCCAACACATGTAGCGATAACGCTTAGTCATGTACTTTCAAAGTAAAGTAAGTAACCTAGTGTTTCAGACATCAATAAAATATTAATTCTTTAAGTGCTGCGAAACATCACTGCTCTTCTAACTTTCCACGATCAACTTTTTCGATATTTATCATATCAGATGAATGATTTCACGGCATCATCTGATCAAGATTCAACGTGATTTAATGAAAAATCTTTCTTTACTCAAGAATGACTCGCTTGTCTGTTATCTGAAAGTTGTATTTACGGCGGCAGGAACCAGATCGGTTGATTGCTATTTACTTGGGGCAGCAGCCACTCAATCTTCAAGCCAATATATCTCTCACTTCCTTCCAATTGATTTTTTTTTCCTTTTTCAACGTTAACTTAATCCAAGCTAATATTTTCCAAGCACGATAACACCAAGATAACGCTAGGTTGAAGCTCAGTATAAAAGGGAACCCAGTATTCTAGGAGAATATGTTAGATTTTGACCAAATCTGGGCAAATATATGTATACCTCTTTGAATATCGATTGCATAGAAGAATCGGACTCAGAGACTGATGACTCGCGAAGAAAACGCTATTAATCTAACTGGAATTGGAGATAAAAAACGATTAAATCTTGTATCAATAATTTAATTACTTACACTGGCTTTAAACCTAAATGCTTTAGGAACTCCCCACACAACAGGAATAGTGGTTTTGAGTAAATATATGATTATAAAGGTCTAAATACCGATCTTATTTTCAAAAGCAGTGAGAAAACAACAAAGTCGATAGACAGCGATTTTTCAAGAGCAGTGATTTTCCCACGAGAATTAATTTTTATCTAGAGTTTCTCATTAAAAGGACACTGGCAAAGAATTAGCTCTATAATAATTACAACGAGACATTATGATAAATATTTTTCTAATTCACGATTCGATTTGCTGCAATACCAGTTCCAAAAGCACTTATCGAAATTGGCCAATAATAAAATAGATTATTTGCGGAATTTTAACGGGTAAAATGGTTACAATTACGTAAGCTTTGAGCGCTGAGTAGAATTTGTTAAAAAGTACGCGTCTTAATTCTGGTCAACTACGGCGCGGATTTCCTGAACTATTTCCAAGAATGTTAATTTCCCCCGCAAGAGCCACGGCAACTGCACGCTTTTGAAGTACCTGCGTCAATCCGCGTTCATTCTCAGAAGTAGCTCTTCCCCATCTATATCCTCCACCGACGTCCTACATTCTCCTACTTTCAATAACTAGTTAGTCGCTATCTTCGGCAATTATTACTTCCCCATGAGTATTCACCCCTCTTCATTTTCCTACAGAATATTTCGCATCACTGACTCAACCATAAGGATAAAAATTTTGTGATCACTATCTGTTGCTCAGACCCGTTTTGCATAACAACAATTAAAAAAATGTTCATTACAGAGACGTTCATAGAAACTACTTGTACGGTTTAATGACCTGCCGATGAAAACTAGAAATCACGAAAACCTGTCAAGTCAAAGTGATCGAAAATTCCAATGAGAAAAAAATCATTCGACTTAACCGGTATTGGAACCCGGATCCCCGATTTCCGGCCTACTGTTTTAGCCAGTGAGATGAAAATTATTAATCAATTCAGCAATTTTTCATTTTTACATTTTTCTTACATTTCATCGCGCTCGACTTGGACTGATAGTCGCACAACATGCTCAACAGTCCAGACCACATTGCCCGGTAGAGTCCAGACAATTCCACATAGGGGAATGGCATCTCGGTAACTTAACTAAGCACTCGACTGGTAATCGGGGGATACGAGTTCGAATCCCTGTCAAGGTGAATGATTTTTTTCTCTGTGAAGTTTTCGCAAAATGTGTGCATTGGGAATGACTCCATAAAATTATCACCGTGGCCAGATCTGGTATACGTAAATGAAGTGAAAGTATCACATTCAGAAAAATAAAAAGTTAAAATTGAAGTCATGAAAAAATTCAAGTTTTCTCGCCGACCATCGATATTGCCGTTCCACATAGTCTTAAATATGAACAAATAATTTAAAAAATTTCACCCGATGCAGTCCGATACTATTCTCGCCATTTATGTCTTTTAAAAGAAATTCGCCACTTATCAAGCAGAAAAAAACAATAAGTTGTGCATTCAGTAGAGTTCATTCAAGAATTCCATATACATGAAAATCATAAATATCCTTAGAACAGAATATCCTGCTACAAAAGTTATGTAGCTACCATAAAAAATCTGAGGAATGCTGGAAATAATTGGTCTAACATACCGTACGTCGTCAAAGAACTGCAGTCGAGCAGAATGTCCATTGACGCTGTCGTGAATGCCTTGGACCAAAGCGGCGACATCTTCATTCCTATGGGAAGGAGAGAACACAAAAAATGAGCTTATTCCTTCATAAAAAATGAGAACAACGTTAGGGTTGAAATATGGGTAAAAGTTAGTTAAAAATTATCTCGGAGAAATATTTTATTATCGCCAGCTCATGTAATTGAATTTCAATTACAGATGTTATTTTTTATCGTTTAAATATTTTATCAAAATATTTCCGTCATTGCTTCGTACTTGTGATCAAGCCCACCGAGGCATGCTTAAATGAATAGGGTGGTTTCCTATTATTTTTTTATTGCCTAAATCGAAAGATTTTTACACCTGGAGTACGTATTTCACGCTTTTAGATTTTTAAATTACGATATCTATTTTTCGCGATTAAATGAAAAGGGAAAATTTTCAAGCGCGCGAAAACGCGACGGCTCAGTATGAATGCCGGGAAATCTCCGTCTGGCAATGTTCTGATTCCCGCTGCCGCAAGTGAGGTGACCTTGGGGCGAGGCTTTGAGCGCTGATACGAGGCAGGATGCTAGCAGGTATCAGAGTACCCTGCTAGCTGGTAGCGCTTGGCTTAAATAAAGATTATTAATACCGTATGAAATGAAGAAAACTTTCCGACCTTAGCCAGTTTTAATAGGTGATTATTAAGAGATGTTTCCCTGAGCTCTGTGCCTCATGCATGCATTGGTAACCTCAGACGATATAAAACTCCTATCTACTCGTATAGAAACTAGGTCCCTGTGACGTCACGTGGAGTGGCATCGCTTGGGCGCCAATCTGGCCTTTTTCAAATGAGGATAAAATTGACCCTTTCCATTCGTCTAAACTGGGATTTCTAAAACCAAATGATTTGTACATTATGAATGCACTACCTAATCGTGGGTGACGAATCGCAATCAATGCCTTTCGTTTTCTTTGATGAAGGAAACTACCCAATTGTCACTGATCAACAAAGACACTAGTTTAGTCCCTTCCATCACTCATCCCGCCATTAAAATCACAAAAAAGAAATTTTTGTTCTGGCTAAAAAATATCAATTACAATTGCTTAACCTAGACAGACGCTGTAGAATCTGATCTACATTATGTTAAAGCGGCAAAAAAGGTGGCAAATATTTAATCAATTTTCATTTAAACATGTGTGCTTATCTCAAACTATAGAAATGGTGATAAGAATAGAATAATGAAAATTACAGGGATTTCTATCGAAACGTCACGAGTTCGAGACAACAAGTCAAACAGATTTGTTAAAAATAATAACTGCAATATCGATATGGGTGGGCAGATTTTACCGAGCACTTCAATAAAAAAGTTGCATAATATAATGCATCTCAGGTCAGGATGTTGCAAACATTTTAAAAAGCAGTTATATTTTAAACAATTTTTTAAAGTCACTTTGAACAATAAAAACTTCAGTAAGCCAATTGATATTTAGTCATACGTTGTCAGTTCATAAAAAGACAAAAAAAATCGAATAGGAAGTTGCGTGACCGCATTAGAGTCATATTTTTGGATAAACTGGTTAATAGTGGTGATTTGGACGAATATCATTTTCTCTCTTTCGGTACCAGAAGTAAATTAATCTTAATAAAATTCGGGTTCATGCGTGATTGAAATCATTGAGACGCTTAATTGAAACGTGGTAGATGGTTTTTTTAAAAATACGAATGCAAACTAGCAAATGATATGCATGCTGTGTTCCAATTTTACTGCAAAGGGGGTTTTTAGTCACATATAAGGAGAGAAACGTAGGTATGGCAATTCTTAAGAGACAAATCTTTTCCTGAACAGTAACTATCACGGAGGAATTGGCTAGATTACGGTAAAAAGTTAACTAGTACTCGAAAAGCTATCCACTGAGAAAAACAGTAGTAGACACAGAAAAGAAACGGAAAGGATATCACCAATGCATGCGGCCTCGGATTTCACAACAGAACTTATCTAAGTAACGCCAGGAAAATGTAAAAAATAATTATAGCCTACGAGGAAAGTCACAGTTCAATTCAAGGAAAACGCGATGGTATATTGTTTTGGCTCTAGCCCTTAACCAGTGACGTGCAATTCTTGTTACACTATCAGAGACGTGCGGTCTGGGAGACCGCAATAAAACAAAAATTCATAAAACGTTGCACAGTCTCTTTTATTGCTTAGTTAAATGTTTCTTTGACAGCTTAGCTATTCTCAAATTTATATTTAAAAGTATTCATTCCCAATACGAACCGATTTTTCAATCAAAATTGTTATTTGAAACAGGATCAAAAACCTGATTAAAAAAAACACTTGAGCTATTATTATCGTATGTACTTTTTTTAATTAAGAACTTAATTATCCACGTTGTGCAACTTAAAACGCTTCCTTACAAATTAATAATCACTATTATTCATGATAAATAAGTAATAATTGTTTTAACAACTTTTTCAATCATTTCCACCAGCATTACGTTTATCGTTTTTTTTTTCAATTTAGTGACGTGAGGTCTCACAGGCCGCTAATCAAATTCAGATGCAAATTTTCAGTAATAAATTATAAGAAAGTTGAATTTTAATTATTCCTTGTCCTTATCATACAAAATTATGACTCTCACGAGGATTGTAGATATTTTGAAAATATTCATAATTTTAGAAACGCAGCGGTCTCTCAGACCGCACGTCACCGGTTAAGGGTTAAAAAAAGCAAGTATTTACTAAAGGAGGCTCCACCGAGACTCAAAATAAATGTTACCAAGTACCTTGAAAATTTCAAAATATTTTTAAATAGTTCTCTACCGAAACAGAAAGCATTGAAGTTGGCATAAAAAATGATAATGATGAGCTGTGATACTAAGTACCGCGAAAAAATGCAGCTATATTTTTCAAAAAGAAAAATACTATTTTGTTAAACGACTGCAAAAGTGTGTGTCACAACATGAAAATTATAACGTACGCACCTCACCATACTATCCTCAGCACCATTAGCAAGTTGATGAAGTACAAGAAGTCAAAATACGTTAGCTGAATGAATAGTACGTCGCCACAATTGACTCTGAGGTAAAGCGTCAATTATAAAAAAAAACATGCATTGAATATTCAATATTCTGGGTACCATACAGGGTGTGTCCTGAAAGTAGTAGGACTGAGTCGAGAACAAAAAATTTATTTCTCATATAGGTACATCACTTCAAAAATCTTCAAAGTAGCCCCTTTGGGCATCGACACAACGCTTCCAGCGAGTTTTCCGAGTACCCATAGTTTTCTATTATCAGATGTCATCTACGAAAGCAAAATATTTCTTCAATAAAATAGAAAAATATTATTTTTAGAAGCACGCAATTAATACTTCAAATCTTCAACAATCTGCTATAAAATGAGCACCAACAGCAAAAAAATCCGCAATATATCTTCAATAAAATAGAAAAATATTATTTTTAGAAGCACGCAATTAATACTTCAAATCTTCAACAATCTGCTATAAAATGAGCACCAACAGCAAAAAAATCCGCAGCAATAAAATGGTTTGTCCTGATCTGAATTCTTAACCCTATTTCGTTCTCCCGTGGTGAAGCAGCCATTGGAAACATGCTGGCAGCCTTTAAGAGATTGAAATACGATTGGGGTTAAACACAGCGACCCTGCAGTTGGAGATGACACGAATCGTAGAGATCACTTGCGCCGATGAGCATAAAGAAAAGAAGAAGGAAAGGAAAATAATAAACGTAATGGAAGAATTGAGTGAGTCGGAATTTTCACCATCATGTACCTTTAGATGAAACTTATGGAAAACACATTTTGCGATTCCATATCTATTAATAAATGTCAAAATTCCTTACCCTTACGGTGAGTTCACCAAATCATATTGGCTACGGTAAATATTTTATTTAAATGGCTATTAAGCGTGATAATCTACGTAAAGGACATTCATTTACGTAATGCAAAAGCGTCACAAATCTTTCTTAAACATTCCGCTGAATTTGCTTAAAAGGTTAAAACTAGCATATATCAACACTTCTTCCTGCTCCATAGCTATTTCAGTGAAATTAAAACCTTTACGTAATGCCCGCGAACGCTCGTAAAAACATGAACACTGGGAATCATAACGAATCGGCCTGCCTGGCCATGAAATGTAGATGAAACGGTCTACGGATTCTGCTTAACCATCGCCGAATCAAGGAGCTGTTCCAAGCGGCTCGTGCTTTCAAGAAGTGTGAAGAATTGGTGGTTTCAGTCTAATTGACTGGAAATTTAGCATCGGAGTCTTGACACTAGAAACTTCTCCATCAGGAGAGAGATAATGCACGAACTATCTACAGAGTCCCGGTTATAGCTCTAACTTTATCTTCCCGATAAATCCTAGTCACTGGAACCCGTCAGGCGGATAAAATAAGTTAATAACTCAGAAAATGGAAAATTATAAAGAAAATATGTATTTAATTTTCTCAAAAATATGCCCTTTCATAAGGCATCATTGATTCATCCAGTCCTTACCTAAGCTAATAGTATCCTTCCATCCTTGCTTACATATGACTCATCTCCATATCCTGCGCTTGGATACCATCCAAAAATAATCACCATGATAAGTCAAATATTTTAGCAGAACCTTGTTTGCCACTCGCGTGAAATAGAACGACTTCCGTAAGGGAGTTGTAGATATATTGAGAAAAATGTTTGGGACCAGTTAGCAAGGCAATTTACCAGACTCATCTTTTGAGTGAAAATATTCTCAGCGCTAATAAGTCATCATCCTCATCCGAAATCATCGCCTTCGCAGTTCAATCATAAAAGTGTAAAACTTTGAACTATCTTGTAGCATTGCGTCCTCCAGGAGGTAGGTGCCGCCCAACCTAAGATAGGAATCTTTCGCTTGGAGTGTTGAGGCATATAAGGCTGGATTCTATTTTCTAATTCACCACTATCTCGCAATCCGCTCATTTTTCCAATATTCGCCTACATTCACAAATGTATTTCATTTGCGCACAAATGCTTTTAGATTACGCGGACACATATATTAAAGTTTAAACTTGAAACTTTTCCTCCATGGAACAAGTTAAAAAATAGAAGCATTTTACTTTCTCCGGAAATTTGGCTCGTTGGCATGAAATTAATAGCAAAAGTTAATACATTAGTGGAAGCTATACGTATATAACTACATATAGCAATCGAAAGTCATGAATATCATCCTCGATCAATGCCTCAAAGATTATTTTAGTAAGTAGGCCGATGGACTACCCTCCCTACCGCTCATCCCCTGTGGAAAAAATACAACAATTTTGGACCAATCGGCGCTTTTACAACACTGAGTTTTGGAACATTACCGAATGGGAGAGTGAGTAGTGAGACGAGAAAGAGTAAGTGGAGAAAAAGTTGTTCAAAAGAGGCCAATGATTGACTCTTTAAAAGAAAATACTTTTCTAATTCCGACCTCAATTCATCCTAAATCGATTCTATTTTATGCTCCAGTATTGACGATAGAGCATTGTTCTTTTCAAGTGAGAATTCATCGGACCCACACACTTAAAGTTAGCTCGATGCGATTCGATAACTGGAACATAGGTATGTCGGCCTATTCCCATTTAATCTAGATAATATTGGGTACTTCTACTCGTTGGCAAGTTACAGACGAAAATTCTCTACGCAATTAATGAATTTTCAATATTACCAATTAGTCATTATCCACTGCGGGGGTAGGTATTCGCATACTCAAGAAAAATGGTTAACAGCATGAAAAAAGCGATTTACACTAGTCTCATCATGAACTGGAGGCTATCACATGACCTATTCGATGATTATAACAGAATAATTATTGAATGCATATTATAATACATAATTGTCACATGTAATAACATGAAGTCACTCAAGCAATAAGGTGAATTCGCCAACAACATCAAAAACAACCCAAACAAAGACAGATATACAGATGCTGACTCAGCAGCGAAAAAAAATCTTTTCCGTCGCAGTGAGTTCCACAGTAACTGCTGAAAGTTCAATCCGGTAATAAAACTCGAATGTAATTGTTAATATCCTTCACCTACAAACATTTTTTTTTCAAAATGTGACTGAATTTTTTTTCCCATGGCAATTTATGTGCAAAATTTCATGAGGCCAAAAGTTTCGCATGTATATGACATTATATTCCATAATCTATTGATCAGGAAATTTTATGAATCGATTGGGGGGAAGTCAAGGTCAAGTCATAGAATTCCAAAATTCGTTCCTAGAAGACACCCTTGCATGACACCGTTTTTAGCCGATAGGGGCGTAGCCAAGGAAATGTGTTGGGGGGCATAACCAGGAGGATCATTAGGGTTAGGGGTGTGGAACTGATGGGGAAAATGTGAACATTTATATCTCTAGAAATCACATTTTCTGCTATTTTGGAACTAAAAATTGCACAATTGATGGCTAGCTGTTTTGCTAAAAAATACTGGTGGAGTAGAATAAAATTGATTCATAGGTTAATATTTTTCTGCTAAAATTAAATGGTTCGGGGGGTGGCACGTGCTCCCTCTGCCGCCCTGTCTACGCCACTGTTAGCCGATAAAAAGCAACAATGCGGGATTTTCACAAAGTTAAAAACACGGGACGTAGGAAACACGAGAAATTCGGATGTAGCGTCAAAAATCCTTTCTCTTCCCCCCGGACATTACTTTACTTCCCCGTACCCCGCCCTCCGCCTCGGCCATTCTCCGTGTGAGACCCTGTCGAACTCCGCTAATGCCCCGAGCCGCGCACTTACATTCCAAAACCTACTTTCCTTTCCATCGCCCTCCACGCTCCACTGACCATTCGTCTCGCTCTCGCGACCGCTGGCGGAAGGAAACGAACGCTCGCGCGCGAGCCGTCTTTCAATTTTTTTGTTAAACGACCTTTTATACGTATCTTGGAGATGGACCACTTTTCTGCTGGCATGGGAAGGCGTGTGGTCGAGCCGTTTCTTACTTCCTTGCAAGTCTTTTGTCACGTTCTCTCCTTCGTCGCCGACTGAGACGGTTTTCTTTCTTTCTGGCGACAAAGTCATGCTCCAACTTCCCTCTCAAAATCCCCGAGACATTGACAGAGAAGATATATTTGTTAGTAGCGCATATTGTTGACTCTCCGCTTGTTTTCCAGCCGTCAGGGACAAGGCGACCCTTTGCTGTTATCATTTTTGTCAATATTGTCGACGCGGGCACCTCAAGTGAATTAGGGAAATAATTATGGAATAGAAATACTAAAGAATGAAACAGGAAATGATGGAAATTAGTTGGAGCAAGAAAAGGAGAGAAATATTATAAACATAAATATTTTTCATATAATTTATCATTCTTTATATAAGTGGTATTTGTGATAGCAAAACAGAGGATAATGCTAAGGTAGGAATAATATTGCAGCACAAAAGAGAAACGTACAGAACGTCGGCGATTAATCACTTCGGGTATTGAAGATAAGTATATCAATTATTTGTAAAAATGTTTCTACATTCCAGATTACAGAGATAGAGTAAGATATTTTTGCATCGGAAATCCCATGGCTGTCTTGCTATGCAGGGCTTAGCGCAAGCAGGTGTACACAAATTGTGAGATTCTCCTTCCACCAAATTTTAGGCTTGAGCATCTCCGACAGACATTAAAATAGGGTAGTTTCCTTCATCAAAGAAAACGAAAGTCATTGATTGCGATTCGTTACCCACCATTACTGTATTCATAATATACAAATTATTTCGTTTTAGAAATACCGGTTTAGACGAATGGCAATGGTCCATTTTTATCCTCATTTGAAAAGGGCCAGATTGGCGCCCATGCGATGCCACTCCACGTGACGTCACAGGGACCTAGTTTCTATACGAGAAGATAGGAGTTATACGTCGTCTGAGGTTACCAATGCATGCATGAGGCACAGAGCTCAGGGAAACATGTCTTAATAATCACCTATTAAAACTGGCTAAGGTCGGAAAGTTTTCTTCATTTCATACGGTATTAATAATCCTTATTTAAGCCAAGCGCTACCAGCCAGCAGGGTACTCAGCTACCCGCTAGCAGCCTGCGTCGTATCAGCGCTCAACTCGCCTTAAGATCACCTCACAAGGCGGCAGCGGGAACCAGAAATACGTCACACGTCATTTAAATATCGTCATTTAAAAATCTAAAAGCGTGAAATACGTACTCCAGGAGTAATAATCTTTCGATTTAGGCAATAAAAAAATAATAGGAAACCACCCTATTCAAATGATTTTAATGACTCGTAAACATATTTAGGGAAATAATTCCGCACCTGCTCTTTAGGAGGTAAACAGGACGGAATACATTCAAGGCAGCCACCCGTGGTCAATGAAAATAGGCGATAAAATATTAGGGATATCGAAATCTAACGAAGACAATGAAAAAATAGCTGAGTGAAATCTCAGAAAGCCGAAGACCGCCGGACAGAGACGCTGGCCCTAATATTTGAGCGAAGAAAGGATGCTAAAAAAACGGAAGCTGAAAACTTAAAAATCGAGTGACCTCAAATGCTGGAAGATGAAAGCAAGCATCATCAGAAAACATCAGAAAGATGATTGATTCCCAACAACAATCCACCCAAATCAAATAAGATCTATAGGTACGTCTGTCTGTTCTTCCATTCAGACGTTTCCGTAATTTATTAGAGACACTCCATCATTCGCACCACTCCGAATTTCTCCTGCTAAGTACACCCTTCCGTAATTAAATTCATTCCAGTCCAATTCGGAAAGTTTCGCCCAAACATCCTTCCGACTCAAGCTTCCTTTAGACATACATTGCCGATTACAGATAAGGCGTCACTGAAAAACTTGGCATGAATATCTTCCGTATCCACCATTTCGTTAAAAAATATTAGCATTCGCACAAGTGGGATTAAAAAACAATGAGTAGCGCTCAAAAAAAGAATAGCTCACATTAGGGCACGAAAACATTCAGTGCATAGGTTATTGATAATGCCAGATATTCGTAAAAATCGTTATGTTGCTGACTACTGAGTGATAACTATGGATAACTATAACTATAGCCTCTCGGGTCCAGTTCCATAAATTTCACGATTAATGAAATATGCATATCTAAAGCTTAGGTGTACAAAGGAAGTAATAATCAAAGAGGTCAATATTAGCACGTGGTGTTCCAAAAAAAAGCGAAAGGAAACATTTATAGAAGAACATGATTACTAATTTCGGTGGCCACGCCACTTTCCAATGAGAAGTTAATTAGAATGGATTTATTTCGTTGGCAGGCTCGAGTACAATACGGCTGATATCAGTGATCTTTTATAAGCCCAGTGAGGGCGACCGCCTCCATGGGGGCACCACCGATCTACAAGGGCCACGCTGATAAACCATACTGCACGAAGTTTAAAATTGATAAAATTTTCGCTATTGACCGACATATATACAGCAGGAAATGGCAAAAACGCGGCCTGTATTCTTATCCGATCGTACCAGATATTTTTTTATGAATTGGTAAATGTTTATTTTTTATATCAATCATCATTTATAGATCGATTGAATTATTGATTAATAAATTTATATATAATACGAAACAGCGTATCATTGAAGTTAAGTAAAATTTAATTCAATAATAATATCTCGATAAAAACACTAAGATTTGCGACTGACGCACAGTCATACCACTTCGAAAAAGCGGCTCGCAGGCACACGTGCGTTTGAATATGCGGGCTCCTGACATGAAAAGGTTACAGACCCTTGCTTGGTATGGCATTCTCGAATCTGTGCATTCCACTGGGACTCCTAGAACGATATCCAGCATCAGGGCCATGTAGATGTGTTCGCAAACGTGTTGTGTTCTACATTGGCATCATCAAAAGTTCCCTCTTCCTCAGCTTTTCAGCTCAAAATCGTTTCCAGGTAACACTGATCAGTTTTAGCTCTCTCCCACCGCTTTTAGCAGAACGACAATAGCTATATGTATTCGATTTTATTGTTTTCATTATTAGTTTAAGCACAATAAGTAAAACTTAACAGTACTGAGCTGCTGCTAGTTTCATTATACGGGTACTAACAATGAAGTACTTCGTGAAATAGACTAGATTATAATATAATAAAGCTTCAACTCATGCACTTTGTTACAGTGCAAAACTGGTAAGGTTTACTCCTACCTCTCCTTTCACGATTGATCCATCTGACACAGTGTTTCTAACGGCAGGCATCGAATTTGGAGGAGGCGTCCGACAGCTGAGTTCAATATCGCCACGAGGAAAGAATGGGGAGGGATGGGTGGAGAGAAATTCGGCGACGGCATAAGCCTTCTCTTGACGAAAGGAGCCAAGGAGAACACGGCTTGAAGTACCATTCAATCAATGGTTTGAACCCGGACCTACTGGGTGGGAAGCCGGCACTCTCACCACTACACACAACCGGTATAAAAGTTACTTATCTTTGTTAATCATGTTTACTTGAGTACATTCTCCATTTTTGTCACAATTCATAGTGTTTTACATACCCGAACATAGGCTGAATTTGGGTAATTTTCTAAATAAATGAACAAATTGATTGGATAGCCGGTCCAAGAGTGGTTTTCCTGAGGCAGTTGAGGTGAGTATTGCCTTCGAAGACAGGGCTTCAAATAAGTGAAATTTTCACTCCCTTGTAGAGAAAAGAAGAGTGACCAATGATGGGCGATAAATTGATTCCCTATCAACTTCCTGGAGAACCAGTCAGTAATTCACTTTCTTCGGTCAGTCCTCCGTGAGGACGTGGACACGTTCAATCTTGCGGAGGAGCCAATTTCCACCCATCAACCGTTTCCAAGAAAACTGAAAACATCTTCCCCACTTTTTCCACTTTCACTTGTATCAAACCGTAAAATTTGCGTGTAAAACGGCGTGATAGTAACTCTCTACGGAGCACCTTCACTGACTTACGCCAAGCAAGTGGAGCACATTTCATATTCCCTGGCTATTAAAGAGTATTTGGACGAAGAACCAGGAAAAGGTTTTCCGAGTCCCTTAACCTGAATCCCGGAGAGTAGTTTTGAACCTACCTTTAACCTGCCATTTGCCTCACCAGAGCCTATTATGAGAAAATGCGCGAGATTTGTGCTGAAGGGTTTCAGATGGGAATTTCTCACATTACAGTACAGGCCGTTTTTTTCAACATCCGATGTGTCATGATCAGAAAACGAAGCGTTTGATTAAAAATTATTTCGTTGCTAATTGTTGAGCACACTTGTGGTTTCCTTTCGAGATAATCGCCTCGGCGATTGAGGGATTGGCCGTGCCTGCGGACAAGCTTTACTTTACTTTACCTTCTTCATGGAACGTTGGCGCCAATGACTTACAATGAATTATGCCATAGTCCTGAAGGTCATCGCCCGTTTAAAAACGCTTGCCATCGAGCCACATCTTCAATTCAGCGTAAAGATGGAAGTCCCCCAGCACTAGGTCGACATAGCACGGCGGGTGATCGAAAATGTCCCATTGAAATTTCTCAAGGAGGAGTTGGGCTGCAACAGCGCTGAGATGACGGGCGTTGTTATGGATCGGAATACTTCCAGAAGTCAGCATGTTTCTTCTTTTTTTTAATGGGAATGGACGTAATTTTTAACACTATTTCACACTCTAGCCACATTGCACTTAAGAAATCTCTTTTATCGGCATAAAGGTCAAGACAAGTCAATGCTGAAGCCATTCGGCGAGTTATCTGGCTGTGTCTCCGCAATGGAAAGCAGAAGCACTATAATAATAATATGAAATAATAATAAGATGTCTTTATTCGGGCGAGGTTGAGACTAATAAGTCCCCTCTTCCATCTAACCCTCTCGATACCGTCAATGCAAACATATTTATAAAGGGTTAATGAACGTTTAAAATACAAAAATATACAATATACACTGTTAGTGAAATGCCAAATAAGATAAAAAAGTGTTTTGGGAATTTTTTTGTAAAATAAATATATGTTTGCCAAAAAATATGAGGATGAGGGTGTAGCATCCCTCAAAGAAAAAACTCACGGCAGGAAAACGCCCATACAAGAAGGGGGCGTGAAAAACCTTAGAAAACCTACTGAGTGAAAACTACTGTCATGTTACATGCAAAACACAACATAGTTAATGAGGCACATAGTAAACTTTGTAGGTGTTCAAAGATTAGACGAAAGAATTATTTAGTAGAGAGCTGAGTCTAACCAATCTCAGAATTGATGACTGTTGATGATGAGAATACAAATGCTTGCGATACAACAAAAAAATTGCACTTAAATTTCAGTCATTTACGTGAATTACTTTCTTTTTTAATTATTTAGCACGGACGGATTCGAAAGCATGAATTTCTGCGAGAATTTTCCCAAATTGAACTTTTTTGTCCACTAATTAAAAAAAAACTCCTTCAATTTAGCACGAGTTTAAAATTATCCACGGTTCATGGCTTTTACCTTCCATCAGATAACTTTCGCTAGTTTAAAAAAAAACACCATCTCTGCTGGATCCTCGTCCATTCCGAACTTCCGGATAACAGCACATTAGATACCGCCTTTGTCGTGATGAACGAAAAAAGCTTTGATGTTGTGTTCCGATCACCAACATTGCAACACAGCCATTAGATTTTTTTCGTAGAAGTAAGACAGATAGCGAGCAACCTGAAATACTGCACGTAATAACAATATATCAGTAATCAAGTGAATAATACTAAATATCAATAACCCCTCGGATGAGCAGGTAAAATATAATTTTTAATGATGACCTTTCACCACGCGACATCTCTAAATTTTTAATTTGAAAATGTGATAAATACTTTTTTGACAATCGCGTAAAAATTCTGATTGTGTACGACGTACTTTGTCAGCCATGATAAATGGATGAGTCTTTGAAAATATTGATCCAAAATTTGCATTTGAAATAACGCGAATTTTAAACTTTGATTTCATTCATAAATTGCCGCCTAAAGCCATTATCCATATTACATCTCTATCAACACATTTGAAAGATGGATTAGAGAGATTACAGTCTATCTCGACTCTCCGATTTGAAAAATCAAACGATTTTCCTCACATTCAGGAAAAACAGCGATCACCTGACAGAGCACAGTCCTCGACGATTTCAAACAATGTTTTGGCGCGGTAACTTACTGGTAAACAAAATTACTAACAACTTAGAACTAATAGCACGACAGTTGAGTTTCACCGAATGGTCAATTTTTGTCCGATTTCCTCCAAATTTAGAATTTTCACTTATTTTACATTCTAAACAAGGCCATTCATCGTCCAATTTTGTAGCTACATTTCGAGTAGTAACAAAGATACTAATGTTTTTAAATAATTCAGATTTTAATCGTTTCTTTGAAATAATAAATGTCATTTTTTCTGGTAATTAGTATTTTATCTCCTGGATATAGACAGCTACTTATACCTCTTATTTTTAAAATAAGTGGTATAAGTAACTGTCTATATCCAGGAAATAATGGAATACCACAAAGTTAACCAAGAATTAGTGAATTTTAATTAGTATTTTATTCTATGCTTCACACATTCAGACAGTGATGCCATTCTTTTGTAGATGAAAACGTAACTAAAACTTCTGTATAAAATAATGAAGGAAGATATATGTTTTAAGATCTAATTAAATTAGGACTGAATAAAAAGTACATCAAAAGTCGAAGAGTCTTTGCAATTAAAATGTGTTTACTCACACGACTGTACAGAATTTGGCGTATATATTAAAGAAGTGTCTCCTTTAAACCACACTAGAATGAAATTTTCACACTTTTGCTATGCATTAAAGATCAACTTGCGCAATAACTTTAACAAGAATTTAAAATCTACACAAAGGAAGCCACTACTAATATGTGCGACCACAAACCTCACCCTGGAAAGGTAACCCAAGAAGCATCACCTCTACTTCGCCATTCACTTTGAACGTATTATTCTTCAATACATTGTAATGTACGCAGCGATTCCCCGATTCATGGTAATTGTTGCAATAACGGGCTGTTGAGGGAAAAATTCATTATTATTCCTTCTTATCCCGTATCGAGAAGAGGCTAACATTGCATTAACATATAAATACTAACAAAATATCACATTAATTGCTTAGCCCTCATCCTAAGGCAGTATTCAAGGTGGCTTTACCATTAGTTCTGAAACTAAAATAACATATAATATCTTAAAGTTCTTCACAGATCCATTCATGATGTAAATATGTCCGAGGGAAATATAAATAAACGCTTTTTCTCCTTGCTAAAATAAACAACACTCCTTGGCTACCAACCTGTTGACAGGCACCTGTTGATACAAATAAATACACTCCCATTACGTCACCTTGGATACGCAACGCCTACCTTGTGTTAGTAGTACCATGACTAATAGCACCGATAGATTTCGAAAATTCCATTGATTCTCCCAAAGCTTTTAGGCCACGTGATTCTATTGTTGGGTGCCCGTCGGAATGCCGAGATTTCTCGCACATCCCTAACACCGTCACAATGCCGCAAACATTCAGTAAATTGAAAGCGCCAAGGCGCAGCAAGAGTGGACGATAAAAAACTACTTATCAATGATATCCCAACGATATATCTCAACTTCAAATCTTTTTGATCGGCCGACAGAAAAGTTTAAGATAGTGAAGAAATTTTCTTTCCCACGATGCACGAAGAAATTCTTCATAGTTCCCGATCTCCTTCCATTTATTACTACATTATAAGAAAAATAATCAGGCTAAAATAATATTAACTTAGAATTCTAAAAATTATCGTCATATCTAAGTACGTTACAAGGGTGCCACAGCTTCCTTGCCCTGAAAATGATTCCGTGGATACCAGGGTTGGCACGATTTTACCTGACCCGAAAAAACGCCGCGGTTCCCATCTAAAAAAACATCCAAAAAACCTATTTATTTTAGATAAAAAGTAGATTTTGTCAAATGTTTCTCCAGGTTCATCCTCCATTCTTATTTCTCCATTTATTCCCCATCATAGATTTATCTTACTTACCGTCAGACGCCTATATGATAACACTATGTACTACTTACAACACTTACATTTTTTATACATGACGTAGTCAACCATATAAAGTTTTTCACTGGAAGGATCCTAACCACTCCATTAAACACAAAATTTTAAGTATTCCTTATCCACCACTACCACCGGAATTCCTCTCCTAACTTATCTCTGTATCCGACTTTGCGCATGACTTTTCTCTCAAGACGTCATTACGATGAATTCCAGGCCCCCAAGACGGCGCAAAAGGAGCCCGCGATACGGCTAATGGACGAGATATCAGTCGTGACGTTAAAAGGCCGTTTTATACTTGGCATATCCTTGCACAATCTGACGTATATGCGTGAGCGCATATCAAATCGAGTCGTGTAATGCGGTGAATTGCTAGAACGAATACGAGGATGCATGAACGCGAGATGGCAAAATAGACCATGTTCTAATTTCGTTCATGCATAAGCGCAATTGCACGCAAGATTGATAAATATGCAACTCTGAATTGTGCCATTACATGCCCCATGTGAAGAAGAGGATGCAGCCAGATATAAGGTATACCACCTAAAAATAAGACGTAAAAATCAGAACTATCGATAGCCTGGCTTCGATGCGTGAAAAATAAGTAAATATACCTCCAACCGGTCACGGCACTAACTAAAAAAAAATGCTGCGTACATATCTTACTTATTTACTTACTTATTTATTCTACCTATTTATCAATAAATCTGGTACTTTGAAGATAGTGGTTCTACATTTCAACTTGACATGGTATTTCAACATGATTTCTACTTTCATTTAACTTAACCGTCACTTTTCAACGTCCATAATAGTAAGTTGGCATAGCTATGGAAAAAAACAGTGAGACTGAATATGGGAGATGGTAGACTGATGGGAACAGATGCAGGAAGAGAGACAGAATATTAAAAAAAAAATTTAAAAAATATTGGCACAAAATGAGGGGAAAATTACCAACGGGAAACACTCGTTGTAAGGAAAATTATATAACAGTGTAAACAACAACTGGAGAAGTCTGATATGGAACGAGGCAATGCAAAGTGTGGCGAAATGTACCATTAGGAATAACGATGAGAAGGGGACCGCAACGCCATAGATAAAGGATTTGAAGAGGGAGAAGAATTTTGGATAGTAAAAAATGAATGATTATGCGCTCCAATTTGTGAGCAAGGAAATGAAATCACTACAGGAGGTGTATTTGGCGCAGATTTTGCTTGAGGAGGAGGGAAAACTAATAAAACTGGCGATAGCGGAAAGGATTACAAAATGCTCCACCGGTTAACATAGGTTTACATGGGGCACATCGCGAATCACTCAGTCTTTTTCCCATCCTCAATTTGAACTTCCCTCTTCAATTCCCAGGGAGAACTATTCCTTTTCATTCCCTCTATTGACGATATTGTCTTCACCCCTCCTCCCCGCTTAATTAACATACTTCAATCTATCACGGCTTTTAACACCCTCTCCCCGCTTAATTCTCACTCCCCCCAAACCCTCTTTCTCATCCATATCTCCTATAGAAGTTTCCTCTCCGCACCCAACATGTCTTCATTCCTCTTCATAAACCATGTTCCTTTTACGCCCATTTACTTCTGTCTAATTGATGCGTTTGAACGGTGCAAGAAAATGATATGAAAATTATTCACAAGGAGACCAAAATTTATGCGGCTTCGTAAAGCATCGCGATCGAGGGATGTGAGGCTCAACATTGATGTAGGTGGGCACAAACTGGAGCAGATGGAGAAGTTCTTTTATTTCGGCAGTCTCTGTAGAGGTCAACGGACACGGTAGTCAGGATATGAGGAAAAGGAAGCACAATGATTCAATAATTTTACTGTTTCCTTTCCTCTCCGTCCATTTTGATTTTCCATTCTCCTTCACACCCACACCTCTTTTCTCGTCCTCCTCCCACGTCGACGTCTCAGCACCCTAAAGAGCTGCCCTTCAGACCAATCTCTTCACCAACCTTTTCGTTACATTCTTACCTGACGATCCTGTCATTAAGTCTTCCCACTCATAAGAGCCTCTAATACGAAAGCAAGTACTTCCTTTTCCTCATATCCTGACTACCGTGTCCGTTGACCTCTACAGAGTTGCCGAAATATAGGAACTTCTCCATCTGCTCCAGCTTCTGACGACCTACTTCTATGTCGAGCCTCACATCCCTTGATCGCGATGCTTTACGAGGCCGCATAACCCTAAACTGGACCCTTTTACACTTGAATCGTCATTTTTCCTCTGCGTGAGCTCTTGCTCACATTCATCGCCGCTGAAGAGGTGGCAACGTGTACTCACCGGCAGCTGGCCCATCTTCGGGTATATAACCCGCGCCAATTTTGAGAGTCGTCGTCGTCGAAGCCGCATAACCTTTGGTCTCCTTGTAAATAATTTTCAGACCATTTTCTTGCACCGTTTAACTAACGCATCCATTAAGCAGGTGTAAATGGGGAGTAAAGGGACCATGGTTTATGGAGAGGAATTAAGAAAATTAGGCCAAGGCATGGCAAACTATAAAGAGAAACGCAATACAATATGGAGGCCAGTACGCGTGAAGACTGATTTAAAAAACATCATGATTACCTCTGATGATGAATGCGGCGCAAACATCTGGAATGAAAATCAAATACTAACAAAAAATTAAGAAACTTACTTGATGAAATCGTCAATCAACTTGAAGAATCGTTCTTGCTCCTTATGGTCTTCTATCAGCGTCGATCCCTGAAAAAGAAAGACATGGGAAATTTATTTTGTTTACCAGCATTAAATATACGAAACAACTCAAATAAAATTTAAAAAAAACACGGCTGCCAATACAGAGAGCAAGAGATTAATCAACCCCAAAAATTGGTTGACCTACTAATAATCGTCTTCATTTTCACTTTTATTTTGAATTTCACCTTACTTTCATTTCCTTCAGTTTCAAATTTTTTGTGTCATGGCAGAGGTGGCAATTTTAGAAGTAGATATTACATACTACGCGAGTAACTTCTTTTTATAAATATAGATAGATATAGATAGAAAATAGATATTGATATTAGTTCTTCAGAAGAGTGTTGAGCACACCGTAATGCTATAGATGATCCAAACAATCAGAAGCAGTTCAGCCAGCACTGTTTAAATGCTTATTCCTAGCTTTACTGGCACATTTGGTTAATTATGCAATAGCAAAAATAGTATGCCGAACTATCGCTAGGCTATGGGTCTCCATCTACTTTACGCGGAGGTATAGCTGTAAAATACCAAAAAATACAATTTCATGTCCAGTTCGATAATTTAATTTATGAATGCTTAAAACTTGTCCACATCGAATTTGCATCCACTACAGTTTTTTCCTAGAAATTTCCTTGAAGTTCTAAATTTTATTTAATTTATATTCCCTTATGCGTGAAGAAGTTAATAAACTGAGCCAAAACCGCCCAGATGAGTTCCCATCGCTACCACAGGTTTTCCTACATATTCCAAGAGAAAATGTACTGTATACTTTTATTAGCGTTCTTGGTAGCTTTCTTTTCCTGTTGCTAGCCTGCTGTTGTTGCTTTCTAAGCTTTTATCTTGTATTATCCATACCAGAGGAAATTTCTGAATATTTGCGTAAAATAAACGCAGTTTACGGCACTTTTAATGCTTGAAATAAATTTATTACGAAATATATAACCCACATGTTTAAATTCTATGGAGAGTTACATCTAAAAAAAAGTCTTTTACAGCAGTGCTTCAGCCTGAAGAGGATTTTTTTAACTTTTTGAATTATTTTACCTGTAAATTGATTAATTAATACATTTTCCCTTTGATCAATAATGCAAAATAAGAAAATGCATAAAAGCTGTGATTAATGATATTAAGAGCAGAAAACTAAAAGTTCATTTGTGATTAAAACTTTAAAAATGCAAAAAAGTGAAAATATCCGCAAGTTTGTCTTGTTTATACAGTAAAAATGAGATCCTATTTTACAGAGCATTAAAACTTTGTGCCAGACAAGACCCGACATAAAGAAAAAAAACCTTTTTTATCAGGTGTAAAAATTTTGACACTTGGTTCAGATACACTTCTATTTAAAAGGCATGAAAATTTAATAAATAAATTTTCATATTTAATCGAAGAAAATTTTCAAAATATACTTTACATTGGAGGGACACTAATTTTTATGCCGATTCAACCGTATTTTACGCCGCAGCACAACGATGAAGATAGCAATTCAACTGCACAACAAAACGCTCGTTTTACATTTACGCTAGTATTAAATTAAAATCGAACAACTTCAGATACATAGCTAAAATCAATTCTGACATCAGATTTAGTTATTATTAGTTTATTTAACTATCTAATTATCTAGTAGAAATAATATAGAACTTCTCGAGAAGGAAAACTTCATACTTTGGATTTCAGGTCAAGTTCTGAGGTAGCCGAGCCGATATTTTAAGATATTACTGATTCAAAAACAAAGCCTCACAATACAATAAATGTTTTCTTTCTCCGATACTCAGGGCGGCACATTGCTTCCTCTCTGATACCGACACCATTACGTCCTGTTTTCCCCGGTACTGATAACGTCTGCAGGCGTTTTAGATCATTCATCGTGGCGACGCATGGGATGGCCTTGAGGAGGGCGTGAATCTTTTTCTTTTATGTCAGGTGGCAATATTATTATGAGCGCTTCCAAGGCAACATGAACTGGACTTGGTGGAGGAGAAATTCGCATGAGATTGGCGAACTTCGGAAGCCGTAAGCAAATTACTCATTATTATACTCATTCGTTTCCACCAAATATAAAAAGATTAATGCATAGATTGGTATGAATTGAATGCTGCTGAAAATCCAGAAAATAAAAAGAACCTACACCGAAATTCGGGTTTCATCAATAACTTTTGTTATTGGCAACGATAGCGTTGTCTGCGTTGGAATTCGTTATATAAATACGTAAACCTTGAGAAGGTGATGAAACCGGCGAAAATTTTTATAAGTACGTATATAGGCAACCAAGTGTGGAGACGGTAGTAGAAGCTAAGATAATTATCGTCTAAAACTAGAAGCACTAGAGAGCATCCCCAAGTTTAATGCATGCAATAAGTGTTACAGCTGCTCGGCTATCACTTAGCAACGATATCTAGTTTACGACCGACGGCTGACGACGACGACCGACGGCTGAAAAGTGTAATTAAGTCCTGAGAGAAGTGTAAACTAGTTTTATCATAATTATTATATAAGAGATTGGCAAGGGCCAGATAGACTAACCAAGTACAATGATAGCATGCATATCTCCTTAATGATGAAATAATCATGGTAAACATTAAAATACCTTTGACAAAAAAATAACATTTTTAAATACAAAAGCAGAATCGTACACGGCGGTTTAAGATAAAATTCGATAAAATTAAGGGAAAATTCCACACACATATTCAGAAATTCGAAGCATAATTAATGCATCATCAAGGATTCAACAGACAAGTTAGTTATTAAGGCAAGGAAGTTGTTAGTAATTAAGTTACTCCTGGAATGAGTAACTTATCTCTCTACATCATACCAAAAGTGACACTAGGCAGAAAAATCTGCAAGGAGAGAACTTCGGGAATAATAACAATTGCTTTTAATGAATACTTACGCTTATTTGCAACCACAGTAAGATATTGTCTCAAAAGTTTAGCCAAAATTTAGAAAAATTGAAAACACTCAGTTACATTAATCACATAATTAGCAAGTTTGTACATAGAATAGTATTTTACCGATTAAGGTAGGTTTGCATTGAGTATTAAAGAAATATTCTCGCAATTAGGCTGTAAGTTGTCAAATTAATCAATTCAATGGTTGGAGATGGAAATTTACTCAAACCTCTATTTCTGCATATTTCCAAAAATGACAGACGCGCAAGAAAGCTGGAAGGAGAGATATTCGAGAAACATATAAAAATTAATTTCAACAAATTCTTAGTTATTTTTGGGGGTCGATTTCACCTTGGTAGAGCAATTTTGAATTCCAATTGTGTCAGAAATATAGCTAATTCTTTTAAAATGTCAGTAAAATAGCATAAAAATGGATGATAGCACAAATATATAAAAAGAAATTTTTATTTCGATCGTCCAGGCGAGGGGAAAATCACTTATCTGGCGGTTGATTGCGAGTGGTCAGCAATACCTGTTAACGAAATGACAATTCTGGAGGATCGCCATCGAAAAATCAATAAATGTGAAACATATAAGCACTTCAAACTGGAAAGAAGGAATAGGGTGGTTTCCTATTATTTTTTTATTGCCTAAATCGAAAGATTATTACTCCTGGAGTACGTATTTCACGCTTTTAGATTTTTTAATGACGATATCTATTTTTCGCGATTAAATGAAAATTGAAAATTTTCAAGCGCGCGAAAACGCGACGGCTAAGTATGAATGCCGGGAAAAACTCCGTGTGACGTCGTTCTGGTTCCCGCTGCCGCAACTGAGGTGACCTTGGGGCGAGGCTCTAAGCGCTGATACGACGCAGGATGCTAGCAGGTAGCAGAGTACCCTGCTGGCTGGTAGCGCTTGGCTTAAAGAAGGATTATTAATACCTTATCAAACGAAGAAAACTTTCCGACCTTAGCCAGTTTTTATAGGTGATTATTAAGATATGTTTCCCTGAGCTCTGTGCCTCATGCATGCATTGGTAATTGCAGACGATGTAAAACTCCTATTTAATCGTATAGAAACTAGGTCCCTGTGACGTCACGTGGAGTGGCATCGCATGGGCGTCAATCTGGCCTTTTTCAAATGAGGATAAAATTGACCCTTGCCATTCGTCTAAACCGGTATTTCTAAAATCAAATAATTTGTATATTATGAATACACTAATGGTGGGTAACGAATCGCAATCAATGCCTTTCGTTTTCTTTGATGAAGGAAACTACCCTATTAAAGCTTGAAATGGAAAAATATGTTCAAGATTACGATGGTTCTACCTACTCAAAAACGACGGGGTCGCTCTTTAATCCGCGACTGAATGCAAGCGATGTACGAGAAAAAACAGCGAAGGCGGCATTCAAACTACTTCGAGCAATGTCACATTGCGTCACATATATGACACTGGGATGGGTAAAGAGACATCAGAGGCATTGTGAGGAAGACGTGATTATCCGTCACACTGAGGAGAGTGCGCGCTATTTGCCAATTGATTACCGTAATCACAAATTGCATCCAGTTCCCTAATTATATGGAAGATATGCGTTTACGAATTGGATTCGAAAAATAACTACTAAGGCAAATACTGAAAAATATCAAACTGGTAGCACGATACCAATGAACCTTGTAGTACTGAAGGTATTGTAATAATTAAAATATTGAATTCTATAAGTAGAAGTATCAAAGAACAATTAATTTTTAACAGACACAAAATTCCAGAAATGCTATTGAAATTAAAAAAGTATATTAAAATAGGAAGGTGAAGTGAAGATTCAAAACGAACTTTAGCAAATTTTCTCGAACTTTAGTCGATTTTTCCATTATTTATTAATATTCACTTTCATTATTGTAATTTTTTCATAAGTTATTGGCAGGGTGAATATTTCTCAAGGTTATGGACAATCCACAGACATATCTGTTTCCGAGTGTTAAAAACGTATTAGCAGGCAAACTATTCTCTTCGAATTCTTAAAAAATCGAAATCTTCTTTAGTTTGTATTTACCACTGCTGAGTAGTTAAATGCGATGGTGGTTGGCGTAACATGGTGAAACTCCTTCATGATGCATAAAGGTTAAGAAAAGACTTCGCTGTTTCACAAAATAAAATATATTTGCGACCGGTTTCGATACAGCGTATCATCATCTGACGCTGTATCGAAACCGGTAGCAAATATATTTTATTTTGTGAAACAGCGAAGTCTTTTCTTAACCTTTGTGCATCACTGCTGAGTAGAGTATTAGACCAATACTCAGTAAATTATACCCAAACGAAATTTACTGACTTTTTGACAAATGCTTTAATCAAAACCTAACTTGTGGGGGTATAGAGCGAATATTGGATTAAAACATGAAATGGAAAATATGCCAATTGTAGCTGAAAATTTTCAATATTTGAAAAGCAATATTCCAAGATATTATCAACATACAGAGCTATTTTTGTCTTAAATCGCAGAAAACATTATGCATACTAATTCACTTCCGATGAAAATCTCATAAAACGCATTCTTATGAAGAAATAAGTCTAAAAAACATTTTCAAAAATTTCTGAGTTCAATGATCCTCCTGGATGTCGCACAGACCTTTCGGAGTGGATATTGTAGATTTTGATGTACGAACCTCCCTTATGAGAGGAAAATCGTCAACTAACATCACGAAGGCGGAGGGAAGAGGTCTTAATCCCAGAGTTTTAACGTACTGATTATGCAAAGAGTCATTACGAGTTTTAAACCATAGGAGAATACAGCGCAACGGCTAGGACGCATAGGCTTAAAATGCTGGAGAATACACATTGGATAGAGTATGGATCATTAGTAAAAATTAAATAAATATCTATAGATAAATAATGGCGATTGTTGTTATCTATATATTGAACACAAGAAGAAAACAAGCTCAGCAAACTTTTCTAACAACAAACAAGGTCAAACAACTTCAATAAAAGAACCAATACCGAAATACCATTCTTATCACTCGAAACTTGAGGCGGTAGAGGTGAATAAGGCGATCCTTATTTAACGGCTAAGCACGCGTGTATTAAATAACTACAAAACGCTTCATATGCATCACAAATATGCCTGTAATTCACGGAAAAAGCAGGCTGGACAACATGATAACTTACCTTAAAGTACCCCAGCACTAAACAAATCAAATGAATAACAAAATTATCATAATTCCAATAAAATAATTGCAAAATAACCGGTTGAAAAATAAATATAACCCTATCACACTGTTTATATATAATTTTATGTCAACCAAAAAACATATTAACACCACGAATGAAATTCGTCATAAGGTAATCATTTATGCAGGATTCGAAGATGAATATCGCATATCGGTTAATTATACCACTAATTACACTTCAAAAGTAAATTTCAGGCGAAAAGCAAACTTCGAGGAGTAACTGCTAGCATACCTGGCCGGCAATCGGGAGGTCTAGTTTCGTATCCCGGCTTAGCCAAATGATAATTTCAAGGCGAATTCCATCCTTGATGTGAATTTGCACCCGTTCGCGTGACTATATACTTAGTCACTTGTCATAAGCAGCGCCCTCAGAAAACATATTTCCTTTAATACATTTACCTGCTTCAAAAATAATGCCGATCTCACTTACAGATTCTTTAACAGATAACAGAAAAATGGAGCGTATATTTAATGTTTCCTGCGAAAACCTAATTTTATTGCCACATCCCGTTTGATACACGGCGTTTCACAATCAACACTCAACTGATTTGCGCTCAACATATCAAAGAGATCATTTCAAGGCACGCCCTATTTCAATCGGCTGGAAGCACTTAAGCTGTCGAAGTGAGGAGTGAGAGAAGTAATCTAGGCAAACCTATTTCAGCAAGCGCTTCTACGCACTTTAGCTATGGAGAAGACATTAGAGTTTATTTTTTTTAATCTATAATGAATTGGTGAACTCACAATCTCAAGTGAACTTAAATGTCTTTCCCAAATTTTAGAAATAACAGTTTCATTCACATGTAACATTCATCATTCACTTGGTAATTTTATCAATGAGAAGTATCTGCTCTAAGTTCATAATTCAAATGCTAAAGAATTTTCAGTTTCAACTACGAGATATATTAATTTGTTCCTTCATCCTCAACTTTAGTACTTCACCGTGTGACAATACATTATCTTGATTCCAGTTATGTTAATAATGAAAATAACAAAAATACAAGGTCTATGCCACCACTTTTAAAATATTTCTTATCTATTGACTTTAGTGATACTCGAAGTCGGAGTACATGTCATTAGATTTTATGCAACTGAAAATTATTACGAAATATATTGAAACTTCTTCATAAAAACACAGCTTACCATACCTGATACACTAAGAAATTGGTAACATTTCATAAATTATGAGCGCACTATAATAATCATAGATGAGCTTCGAGGTGAGATATAGCTGTTTTGATGAATTCTGATGAGTAGCATAAGTAATATTAATCTAAGATAAAACATGGTTGTGGCACAAAAGCTATTTCGTGCAGCACTTGAGTCCTTGCGTGAGCGAGGAGAAAGATTCGCATCTGCGGAGTGAACTACAAGTAAAATGAGGATCTACAAAGAGAAAACAAAAATTAAGAATCTATACGGTAAATGAATAATATATTAATATATAAAAGAAATAATCTATAATATATAATCAATATTCATAATCCCAAGAATCCGCTTCAATTCTAAAATGAACACGTACGAAACTCTAGAGGCATTTAACATGGCTCGCATAAAATATTTTGTACAATAGGCCTTTAAAGCTAATGACGCAAGCAACAAACAATAAAAACACCATTCAACGACTCACGCCTGCTACAATAAGGGATGGATACAGCATCAAATTGGGGGGAGGGTCATGACCAGGGTCCGGGGAGTGTGGAATACCCCTCGGGGAGAGAGGGGTGTTTTTACAGTAGAAATTGCTACGCACTACGATAAATACAACTCAAACTTCTCTCTCTTTTTGGACTTATAGCCATGCACTTGCATATACACTCCCTTTACTCATTTACAAGGATACAAAAACTATTAAACTAATAATAATTTTAAAAGCTTTTAAATTTGGGGGGGTCATGACCCCTCTGACTTTCCCCCATATTACGCCACTGGCCACAATAAACAACAATAAAACTTCTTAAGAATCAACTCTATTCACTAAGTTCTTTGAGCCCTGCGTTTTCATTCCTACAAAAAGAACAAAAACTAAGAACCAGTGCCATTCCAACGATAATTGTTCTTTAACAGGGACAAAATATTATCCTTCAGAATAGGGTGGTTTCCTATTTTTTTACTGTCTAAATTGAAAGATTATTACTCTTGGAGTACGTATTTCACGCTTAAAGATTTTTAAACAACGATATCTATTTTTCGCAATTAAATGAAAAGAGAAAATTTTCAAGCGCGCGAAAACGCGACGGCTAAGTATGAATTCTGGGAAAAGGCCGTGAGACGTCATTCTGGTTCCCGCTGCCGCTGTGTGAGGCCACCTTGGTGCGAGGCTATGAGCGCCGATACGATGCAGGATGCTAACAGGTAGCGCTTGGCTTAAATAAGGATTATTAATACGATTAATACCTTATCAAACGAAGGAAACTTTCCGACCATAGGCAATTTTAATAGGTGATTATTAAGACATGTTTCCCTGAGCTCCGTGCCTCATACATATAGCACCTGGGCCCCTGTGACGTCACGTGGAGTGGCATGGCATGGCCGCCAATGTGGCCTTTTTCAAATGAGGTTAAAATTGACCATTTACATTCGTCTGAACGGGGATTTCTAAAACCAAATAATTTCTATAGTATAAATACACTAATGGTGGGTAACGAATCGCAATCAATGCCTTTCGTTTCCTTTGATGAAGGAAACTACCCTCTTGAAATTTAAAGTGTGTGATGCTTACGAATATAAAAATAAAATAACATTCCTGCCTTTGGGGTTCAAAAAAAGGCATTCTCCAAAATCAGGTACATAAAATAATGTTCCTACCAGCAGCTTAGGCTCGTAACCTCCAAAGGTAGCAGTGCTCGTTATATATCCACCGGTTCTCCGCACCGCATCCCACAGACTATGACGTAGATAAGCGTTTATACGGGTAGTAATTAATTTTCGGTTCACCTTCAAAGACCGAAAAAGACAGAAGATCAATCATGGGAGACTATTTCTTCGCATACACCCATTATCTGTACTTCCTTTTTTCCCTCACAAATGGAACGTACTGTCTTCATCCAATGTCATCGGATAGTGTAAATTTTGCTCCTGTAGGATATCTGATGCTCCTATCCGATGCTATTAAAGTTCCTTCAGGAGCACTTCCTTCAGTTAATTTCTCTAATCGTTCACTAGTTCCAATAATAATAATAATAATGATGTATTCCTGATAACAAACTTAGAACTGAAATTTTGACAGTTCGAGGCATTTACAATTCGTAAAGTTTATGTAAATAATGCCGCCCAAATACATTCGGGGGCCTGAAGTTATGTTCTATAATAATTTAAGAAACGCAAGAGTTGCCGGCCACTTCCCATGAGTTGATGACATTATCATAGTTACGATTAATTAACAAGTTCGAGGACAAACGATAAATGACGGAAAGATTCGTTAACTCGAGTAACCAACACCAAAGGCGCGGGGCCGATGCGAGAAAGGGAGGAGTAGCTGAGAAGCCATGACCCGCTCGAAACGAGTGCGTGACGTCATAAATTTATCAGCCAAACTGTTTCGGTCGTCTATTTTTCGCCGCGAATCCATTGAGAAGCAAATCGAAAAACTGGAAAATACGGGTCTCCCAATTTTCCAAACTCTATCACAATCAACAATTTAAAACATTGCGAACGAGAACATTCTTTACACTACATGCAGTCCTCCCAATAGCTTACGGATAGAAAGCCGCCCCCGGTGCTGCTAAAAGTTACAAGTGTCCCAAACGCAAGGCAGCTAGTTTCATAATTCCGACTTCAGTAGACCTGAAGAAATACGTTAGCGGTAATGTTCAGAGAAATGGATACCGGCAGAAGAACACACAGGTACTAAGTCTCTTCAAATACCAGATTCCGCGGAACTTCGCGGAAACTTCAGCTGTTCGAACCACGAGCCACCATTATTTACCCGAATATCTTCTAGTGTTCGAAAAGACGATGCCAAATACAACCATCACCATCTACCAAGAGCCCTCAGACACCGAGGCACTTAGATTTGGATGAAAGAACTCCACGGTATGCTCTTGTAGAACATCAAGTTTCTACAATTACCATTCGATCTGTTTTCCACTACAATCAGTCTCAACACAACAAAATAACTAAAATGAGCTTCAATTTGCAAGTGGACTAAGGTACATATATATATTAGCATAGGCGGGTACGGGGGGAGGGTCACGGGGGCAAGTGCCCCCACTCCCCCCAGACGCTTAAAAAAAAGACAGGTTTTTGAATACGGCTACCATTACGTTCGTTTTATTCAGTGGATTACGGAGCCTCAATCATTTAATTTAATATTAATAACTTTTAATGTTAGAACGTAGGTTTCCGCGGCGATGGTTTGATCTCTGCATTTCTTCAGGGTTTTCTTCCGCGTCAGGTTGTTTGTGGACAACAGTTTCGCTGGCTATCCTGCCAGCGTCTTCAGGTCGAAATTGTAATAACTTTTACATCAAAATGCAAAGAATAATTTCTACAGTAATTGTTTTATTTTGTTTTTAATCTCAAATATGAGAAGACCTTTCAGGCCCTTGCGCCCCTCCCAGAAGAAAATCCTGGATCCGCCCCTGTATATTAGCTCTACTGAGAGTTCTGAATTTCACACGCCAATGACCCAGACCTGGATAAGCTCTACTCACGCCTATCGAACCACGGGACCGGGCCAATGTGTACACCGCAAAGTTACCCATAAGTAACCCTTAATTTTCATAGAATATTAATTATTTGGGGAAGATTACATTGTATCGACTTTTTTCCACCATGAATATTACTTCGTTCCACCAAGTAACTCCGTAACCAGTAGATTTGACTCATGGAAATTATTTTTTCCAATGGAATTTCAGTCAGTTTCAATTTTAAGAGAAGGCCATTAATTTAATTGTAAATTTAATCAGAAAAAAACGGTTAGCTGACTGGTAAGAGTACTTTCCCGAAAAACCATTGATCATCGACTAGATTCCGATTCCACTGATTTTTTTATCGTGGCATTTCATACACCGTTCAATGTCGAAATTATCGCAACCTTCACGTTGCTATGGGATCCGCGGATCCAATACTAAGGCCCCTATTAGCCGAGGCAACCAGACGTGCCACCGGTGGCGCGTCTTGTTGCCTCGGCTAATAGGGGCCAAAGTGGAAGGCGCGGTTGCGGGGCTCAGGCGACTGGTTTCGGTGGAAAGTCTGGTGGCGCGTCTGGTTGCCTCGGCTAATAGGACTCATTTGATTCTATGCCCCACGACTGACCAGTTCCACCGGACTCGCCACCGGTGGCGCGTCTGGTTGCCTCGGCTAGTAGGGGCCTAACGACGCACTCGATCTGAAACCTGTCCCAACCCACGGGCCAGCCAAAGGATTATCCAGCCCTCATCAGGTGCTTTGCGACGAGACTGAATGCTAAGCTAACTTCATACATAATAACTAAATAATAAATAGTCGGTGTATATCATTTAAAAATATTTTCACTTAAGCGTCATATTTATAAATTAATGAAGCGTGTCCCTTTTATAGAAATTACTTCGACGGTTCGAGCACAAATAACAGCTAGACTAAGATAATAACATTAATTTCCAACTCTAAGGGCTTCTTAGGGGCTGAATTACCTTAACGCAGCCACTAAAATGCGTTGATCCACCAGACCACCAGGCCCACGGCTACTCAGTTACATTTTGGACCAAGTGCACAATCCTCACTACACTGATTTCTAGTCGCCTAATTCTGAACGATAGCTACTAATTAGCTACTATTAAACCGAAAGTAGAGATGATATTACAAATATGCTAGTAGTACCTTCAAAAGCTAACCATTTTGAACCGCACATTACACAAATGGATTACAAAAATGAAATAAAAGTAATACCTTATTCTATTGATCGTTAAAATCGGAAACAAACAGCGGTCAACATCTAATCCACTTGTTTCTTTTTAATTTTGGGATAATAATGGGTTTCAGGGCAGTCGTAACTCGTCTCAGCGTTCACGAAGGAAAATGGAAGAGATCTTACGAAAGCGGGACTATTGAATATCCTCGAATTCAAGGCCGTAGCCACCAAGGTGGAGGTCAAGGGGTTAAAATACCCTACTATGAAGGGGAAATATGGCCTTACGTGAATCCCCATCTCCCCGAAATTTTTGATTTGTCACGGCCTTTTCCTGATTGTAGAAGGAGACCACCGATGAAGAACATGTTCCATCTTTCTGCAACGGATAAAGCTAACGAGGGGACCGTCCAAAAACAGGGTCTCAGTATTCAATAAAGCTTTTTAGTGTTACAGTCCGTCGGACGCTGTCCTTGAATGACCCCCTGCATGGGGGTATGTAACCAATAGAGTAAACAAAAAAACGCATTAAAACATTTACAGATCAAACTTATTCCGCTTCAGAGCAGCACCATGACGTATCTCGTCATAGACCAGCGGTTTTGGCCTGGGCCGGATTTACCCAAAGTTATGCTATAGGCACCTCTCCATTGAGCACCCCTCCTCTTTTGAGCCCCTCCCCTTCCCCGATTTTTCTGATAAGGCATAGCAACTCGCATGACGAAGGCTCGGAAAAAAGGAATAAATCGATATGGATGACAGCATAAGTTTATGCTTGAATTTTTACGCAGTGAGAACATAGAAAATTCATTTTGAAAGAACATCTTGGACTAAAACTATACGAAACACGAATACAAGGATCAAGAACTTTGCTATTTCCACATAATATTTTATTAGCACCGACCATGGTTTCGTTACAGAGTAACATTATCAAGGTGAAGATTTAGTTAAATTGACAGTATATATATAGCAGGAGTCGTTGGTATATATACTGTCAATTTACCTAAATCTTCACCTTGATAATGTTACTCTGTAACGAAACCATGGTCGGTGCTAATAAAATATTATGTGGAAATAGCAAAGTTCTTGATCCTTGTATTCGTGCTATTATGGATTTCCACCAAGTTACGCCCTCTACGATTAACTATACGAAACAGTTTAACTTTTATGCAACTAAAACACTTAATGAATACCCTTTCCAAAAATGACGTCCAGCCTTAATTCATACAACAAAAAGGTAGAGTAACTTTAAAAATAAAAACATAGGTAACGTACTGCTGTAACTGAATGAACTGCGATAGCACGAAATATAGTATAAATTAAGTAATTTCAAAACGCATGAAGAGCAGTAGCATGAACTACATTTTCAATTGAACAAAGCCTATAAAATACAAATAAGGCCAACTGCATATCTTCCTGCAATATCTTCTAAAGAAATTGAATTGCAGATTAAAAACATGAATGAAGACATAACGAGGCCAGCCTCAAGCACAACGAGATCTACTTCAAAAGTTTCCTTCTTGTCTTCTTTTCGACAAATTCATTAATTATGGCATCGCAGTTCTAGTTTTGCTACAATCCTAACTCAGCACATTTAACGCCCTAGCAAAGAGGGCATCTGCAGGCGGACAGAACCCACATAATAAGCCTGCTGACGGCGGTGCACTTCGACGCGTACAGATCAGATCCTCCAGTACAGATAATTGCCGGTTGCCTAACAGAAGGCGCCTCTTGGACTTCAACGCCCCTAGGTACTTGCCTACTTTGCCTTACGGTAAATCCGACCCGTGTTATGGTGTCCGTGTGTCATGCCAAGGTCCTAAGATCGAACTCTCGACTGTCACTTTTTGCACAATTCCTTTTTAATTTTTCTACTACAGAAGCCAAGGATTCACCATTATTTTAACTGAAACTTTTATTTTTATGCGTGGTAATTATTTAAGCATATGCGGCGTCTGATTTTTTGCCATTTTTTCACACAGAAGCATCCTTTGATTTATGCAATGTCCGTGTCGCAAAAGGACGCATTATTAGAATACACAAGTACTACTTGGTTCCCTCTTATGTTTCAATGTAATATCTGAACTCATATTCTTACAATTCAAGCCTAGTTTTCTGACCGGATTGATTTATTAGTTCACAATTTTGCACTTTCGGAGTAGCAAAGGAAAAAATAACCAAGAAGGTATAGGAGCGGTCACTCGTGTGTATACAAGCCATCTGTAACAAGAGGATAACGATAAGCGTCTCCGTGGAGTATTTTGCTTTAACTCCTCTCAGCAAGAGAATAATCGATTCTTATGGGTACAACATATAAGACGTAAACCATACACAGAAGGCGGGAATTCCAGCTATAGTAGAAGAATATGTTTCTATAACCCTTATTCTCGTTCCGCGGCACTGTAGCGTCGTGCGCTCTCGATTTTGGTCTGGGACGTAAGTACAAAAAGCGAGCCTCCTCGGTCACTCAATGAAGGCAAACCTTAAAGATTTAATCGCTCACCTTGAAGCGAAGAGTCCTCAAGAAATCCTCGAGTTCCAGGTCCGCCCTCACTTCGCTCGGCATCGTCCAAGGCGTTGGTTTATCTTCGGCACCCGCGCCACAGACACAAACCCGCAATAACGATGACTACTGCGCGAGTGAGGGCCTATTCTTTCCTGCCACCTGCATCACGGAGGAGCTATCGCACGCGTAACACTCCCTCCCTCACGGAGACCCTTATCGGAGCTCGTGATAAGGGCGATCACCACCTCCGCCTGCCAAAGTGCACGATGAAGAGCGCGAACGGATGGTGTCGCGAATCAAAGGGTTTAGAGTACCTCGGCGTAGAGTGACACTTCAGACCTTCATTCACGTACGTTAACCCTGGATCACTAAACCTTCATAATTTTTACGACGGACTAAATTAATATTACAGAGTTTTGGATGTTGCATTTTTTAGTAAAAAAATACGTATTTCATGATATTTTATGTATCACCAGCACCTCACTTACAAATTTTTGTTATGTATCACAGAAAAATAATAACTTAAATATATTTTCATCGAAAGATATATGACTTTGAAATATACATTAATAATAATAAAGCTTTAAGTTAACTGGTTTAAAGCACAAGAATAATCTCATTGGAAGGTAAAAAAAGACCGTCGTCAAAATAACGAAGGTTTAGTGACCACGTGACTCTGAGCCAGGCTTAGCAATCAAGGGTTAAAAGATATTTTTATTAGCGATAAAAGACATTAACTTTACCAATGAGGCAGTTGATCTCAAAATCAGTCTGAATAACTGAAATCACTCTGTTCATACTCTCATCTGAGGAGCCGATTCATGGCATGTTATGTAGTTCCAAATTACGCATGCGCTGCTTCAATCATTAGGTGTGTGAGGCTAGAGGTCCAGTTAACCCCTCGTGGCATCTAATTAGAAATTTTTTGATGCTGGACCGATATTTTACCCGATAAACGCATCTATTGTTTACATGATCGAAGATGAAAACAAGATTTTTCGTAGCTTAATATTGGAGCTCGTCAGAAATGGTAAGAAACTGAGCTGTCGAATGCAATTGCATATCACTGATACCACTACTAATGATATAGGACCAATGCTATGTACCTACACTCTCCATCAGGCCCATGCTGGACCCCTTCTAAAGGCCGTTTTACACGGTACTCGGAAATGCGCAATCTGACGTACGTGCGAAGGCGCAATCGAAATTGCGTCGTGTAAAGCGGTGAATTGCTCGAACACATGCGAGAATGCGTGGATGCGAGACGGCAAAATAGTCCCTGTTCTAATTTCGTTCATGCATTCGCGCAATTCCACGCCATTTTAGAAATTAATGCAGCTCTAACCTTCGCAATTCCGTGCCCCGAGTAAAACGGCCTTTACGGACCTTAGGGATGACTACCGGAATGATCCAGAGTGAATTATATTAATTTAAATTGTTGCCTTAATTACTCAAGACGGAGTTAATTATGGTGTTAAATGATACATCATTGAAATCAATCTAACGGTTCAATTTTGGTATTCTGACAGTAAAATTTGTCAGTTTCGGAAGAGGAGGGCGCCAAAGATTTCCAGGCTGGGGGGCGCACCGGGATACGTCCCAGTGGCCCAGTACGGGCCTGCTCTCCACATCGGAAATTCATAACTTCACTAACTAAAACTAAAATTGTGGCGACTGCCCGCATAGATCCCCTGAATTGAAAACATCCGCCGAAGAGACCAGTAGCGCCCATGGGCACCTCCTCTGATAACCAGACAATTTTTTGCTCTAAATACACGGAAACATTCACTGCATGAAACAGAGAATTATGCGGAGTGACATCAAGAATATTTTTAGTGGCGAAGAAATGAAACAGGTGGACTGACTGCCGTGCCTCCGGGCAGGTGGATGGAGTGCAGACCTGTCCCTTAGCCGAAAAAAAAACAAAGATAGCCATAAATTTTAGTGTTACGCAAACGAAAATTACAGCTTTTTTAATAAAATGAATGGTTTACCACATGCGTGCGAATTGATAACCAATAGGGTGGTTTCCTATTATTTTTTATTGCCTAAATTGAAAGATTATTACTCCTGGAGTACGTATTTCACGCTTTTAATTTTTTAAATGACGATATCTATTTTTCGTGAAAACGCGACGGCTAAGTATGAATGCCGGGAAATCTCCGTGTGACGTCGTTCTGGTTGCCTCTGCCGCAAGTAAGGTGACCTTTGGGCGAGGCTTTGAGCGCTGATACGACGCAGGATACTAGCAGGTAGCAGAGTACCATGCTAGCTGGTAGCGCTTGGCTTAAATAAGGATTATTAATACCTTATCAAACGAGGAAAACTTTCCGGCCTTAGATAGTTTTAATAGGTGATTATTACGACATGTTTCCCTGAGCTCTGTGCCTCATGCATGCATTGGTAATCTCAGACGATGTAAAACTCCTATCTACTCGTATAGAAACTAGGTCCCTGTGACGTCACGTGGAGTGGCATCGCATGGGCGCCAATCTGGCCTTTTTCAAATGAGGATAAAATTGACCCTTTCCATTCGTCTAAACCGGTATTTTTAAAACCAAATAATTTGCATATTATGAATACACTAATGGTGGGTAACGAATCGCAATCAATGCCTTTCGTTTTATGTGATGAAGGAAACTACCCTATTATTAGTACTGGGAACCCGTTTACTACCAAAGCCCTTCCCGAAGAAATTTCCTGGCTACATGACTAGAAAGGTTCACCACGTTTTACTAGACAAAAATTTCATTCAAAGTTTTCATCAGGCAGATATCCTAGACTTTATGATGACTCATGTTGCTGACACCTAAAAACGTCACTACGTGATGTGATGACGTGACAATAATAAAAACGAAGCGTATCTTGCGATGTAATTTTTTCATTTCGATGTAAATTTTCTTCCTTAGTACGCGGAATATAGTATATAATAATCAATCATTCCTCCATCCTTATGAGAGGAAGAAAACCGGTGCGACCCTAACCACTGGCTCCAGTGACGCCCACAATCCACAACACAAGCTACACGGTGTGAAAAAGATCTCGAGCATTGCGTTATTACTGTACACATTTTAGTCGCAGAGAAACTATATCATCTATAGGTTTAATGGGCGTCGCATGCCCAAATTCAACTAGCACGGCACGAAATTACGTTCAACCAGATCGCATGCTGTACGACGAAAAAGCACATCATCCGTGTAGAGAGGGTTTCAGATGGGAGAGCCGGAAAATGTTCCTAAGAAATAATGAAATATTTGTAAGAAAGATGTCATAATTGCCTAGGTACTGAACTCAATGAAGTATCTGCAAACCACAGCTTCAGCATGTCATTCGTCCACTTGATTGGCTTAAGAAAACAATCGCGTTACGAATTTGAAGAAAATAGAAAAAAAATTACGGAAAAAGAATTGATAGATGGTGGACACAGTGACAGTATATGTTGCTGACCACGATAGACATACCTTTCACGTTTTAGAATCCATGTAATAACTGGAAACAGCTGAGTGATGAGATGTAGTCATTAGCTAAAATTGACATTACATAATTGTATGAACAGCTTGCCCACGACTGCAGGCTGATTACTAGAAGCAGGATTAACCTCTACTCTTTATGAGCCACTTAATCGCTGTTTTTCCTATAAAAATGGGAGCTAGATAATACCAATTTCTCAGAGTATAATACGTATACTGTACTAAGCAATTAGGTAAGGTACACTTAGAAAAGACTGAAAGCTGGAAAATTTGACTGAATGGACAAGAAAACTGAACAACTCATCACCATGCTCACTCAATGAAATGACTTAATTCTTGGGTTGCAGAAAATAGTAAAAGGCCTTATCACATAATAGTTACCTAAGGAAAAACTGTGGTAACAGCACCGTAGGAATAAAAAGATTAACATTTTTGTACATAATGGATTAATGCACGGGAGATCCACTGACACTTTAGGCAGACGAAAATTGTGCATTGACAGTAACTGCCCACTTCTTACTTCTGCATAAACAACTTCATCAACTAAAACATCCCTCTAGATCATATGCTCCTCTCAAGAACCCTTTGCTGTGTAACTGCCTTCTCCAGGGGATAATAAAGCTCTCAGGGGTATCTTCAGAGATGAGATCATGTGCAGTTTTATCAATCTGAGCACTTTTCTGCAGTTAATGCAAAGATGAACTTCAGATTGAAAAAACAAAGCCAGAAAAATAATGGGTAGGATGCCACTTCGAGCAATGAATTTTTTTAGCCAACTTCATAAGAAGCTAAGACTCAATTGGATACAAATTAAATATTTCTTTCATATGTTTAAGAGCGGAGAAATTTCACAAAAAAAGCAATTTTATATCATAAAGAATGAAACAGATGAAATCTTATCGTGTAGTCATTATTCATAATGAATGTATAAGAGGCCACAGTAGTATTTTTGGTTCTATCAGACAAAAATTATCACACTTTTTCATGTTTACTTCTAAGAAGCACTTCATCACTTTTGTTTAAATAGATATTTTTGGTTACAGAGCATAAACAACTTCCAATTCTTAAATATACATGGAAATAATAATGTATCGCAATAGAATTCCAATTTCCACTGCAATGATTGCACCATCTACCCTGTTAATTAAAGCTGTCATGAAAATATTTCCTGAAATAATCACACATTATACAATGTAGCTACATGTAGAGAACAATGTCCTCAAGTTTTTTTTTGATACAGTTTACCCTCGCCAGCAAAAATGCAAAATTCAAAAATCTAATCCACCGATACAAAGTTGGACTAAAATCAATTTATTGTCAATCATACATATAATTTAACTAATCACATGCAATCATCCAATCATTATCAGAGATAAAATAAAAATCCGAATGGAAAATTTCAGCTATGAACTATGCTGAAAAGTACTGATTTCAAACCAGTGCTGTATTTGGGGAACAGCCAATGGATGTGCATATTTGGAAATGAAGAGCACCAGTTACAAAAAAAGATTACAATTTCTTGCTTTTATTGGCAACTCTAAAAAGATATCTTCATTTAAATTGTAAATATCCATACCTTTGTCTCCACTACAACCAAAATGAAGCCACTCTCACTCATGAATAACTATTTCTGACAGAATTTTTACATTGAAGAAACAAAATAAGACCATACTTACTTAAATAGTTTTCTATAACATATAACAAAACATGGCTAGAAAGAAAAATTTGGTAAACCCCTAATGACTTAAGATAGTCATTGATATGAGTAAGTATATTCTTCAATATCTGTTGTCCTCTTGATGGCATCTGACAACAGTAGCAATATACAAGGATTTAATTTAAATATTCACAAGAATTAAATACAAAGAAAAACAACTGCAACATAATACAGTTCATATCCAGTCCAATGTGGGATAAGGAGAGTATTCCAATTCCCATAGATTGAATTTTATAAGAAAAAAGGCCATGAAACAATATTGGCCAAATGAAGAAAACTGTTCATTGACTCAAAAATTTACTTCTCCTCACACCACTCATTTTCCTTTCGAACCTGTTCTTCTTCACTCGCAGTAAAATCATTTTTAATGTTGAAAGTTTTTCTTATTTCTTCTGGAGTCTTCCCCTTGATCATGTTGGCCACGGTCTTGCAAGTGACATCCAGCAGCCCTTTTATGTCAAGGTAATTCGCAGCCTAAAATATAACCAAAGAAAAGTCAAAGAGTTCACTCAGTCCCAAACATTTTTTTTTAAATTACAATAACTGATTATATTCTAAATCTCAATGAGCCCATCTTCTTGATAGTTACCGCACTACATTGCACAAAAAGCTGGCAATTATTACAAAAGTGCTAAATGAATCCTTAAGTTCCATATTGTCAACTGCTTTAGTATTCCATGCATTTCCAAGAGAGTGATATAATGCTAGAGAAAATACCTATAAAATTATACACTAAACAATTGCTTTTAAAAATGAAGAAATTTTGATAAAGTTACATAATATGTAGTGAAAATTAAAAAAAAATAGATATTGAAATTGGTAAATGGAGCTCTTTTCCTTAACCTAATGAAAGTAGGTATGCATTCCTCACCACACTACTTTCTTGCTCCCAATAAATAAAACCCTACTACATATAAAATTGTGAGAATTGTATCACAAGAACTGGAATATAGAGTGCTGACAGATTTAATCATATTTTTTGCATTGCCTGCCAAAGAATCAGATAATCTGAATATTATATACAAGGATAAAATATTTCACACCAAAAATTTGCACAATGCAAACTGTATCAAGAAAATGTACAGTATCTCGTACTTTGACTCGAGCTGCTTTTTACTTTCATTATTTGAATCTTTAATTTTTGTGTATAAGAAAAACATTCAAGTTCTACAAGTATATTAAGGGTGGTCCCCGCAGTTTCTAGTTGCTATAATGTATTTAGGCATTCTATCAGTTTTGTAGGCACCCTTGATTTAAAGCTTGATCTAAACAGAGCATGTTTGCTACTTCATATAAATGCAAAACTCATATCGTTTCCGACACGAAATACAGTACTATGTATTCATTCATCCAAGCAATGTCATTACATAGTTTTTGTTATTGTGAAGATAATTCATAGCTATGTAACTGCTCTCAGATTACAATCACAGAATTTTTCCCCCACACTCATTTTTTTCGGGCTGATAGGTCTTTAGCCATTTATAATTTTTTAATAATGAGTGTGGGAATCCGCTACTATGAAGTCCAGATGACATAGTTATATGTATACTACATCAAAAACAGCTATAGTTACACAACAAACTTTTGTCAAATGATGCCATTCAAAAGAGGAAGAATATGCCACAGAGAGAAACCTCAGGAGAGGCATCTCCTCTTCAGGGTTCCTTTAGAGAAGCTGACCTAGGAAAGGATAGTGTGTGCACCTCTAAGGGAACTATGTCCTAAATACTCCCCCCCAAGGGTAAACACAGGTTGGAAAACGGAAACGAGGACCCAGGGAGAGCTTTCAGGGTTACACTCCTGGAGGTCTACAATCCTGAGACTTTTCACCTGCACACCTCCGGAGGGGAAGGGCAGCAGAAGGAAAAGAAAAAAAGATAAGGAATAAGGATAGGAGGCATCACCATGAAGAGAGCTCGATGACGCCTACAAGGAAAGCATAGAGTTGGAAGGAGTATAATAGGGAAAACCCAAAGCCATTATTAGGGTGGCATGGACCACTACTAGCAAAACCATAATTTAAAGTTTCTACAGAAAGGAAAGATTTTCCTATGGAGAAGATTAATCCCACGATTTTCCACAGATACACAGGGTGGACACGTGGAACGAGACTCCAAGGTGGGCTCACGGGATTACACACCCGGGGCAGGGTCTGTAAGCTGTTTGCTTTTCACCTCTGCAACACAGAAGGGAGAGGACATAGAAGGAGAAAGGAGGGAGGTGCCGCCACGATAGGAACCTGACGACACCTCCAAGGAGTGGAAGGGAAGGGATGAGGAATACCGCAGTGTCACAGAGACGGGCAGGCCCTACTAGCAAAACCATTACTTACTGTTTCTACAGATAAGAAAAAATTCCCTCTGAGGAAGGTAATTTGTATTATTTTTGGTAGATTACACAGGGTGGACAATGGGAAATCTGGTCAGGGGGTTTTGACAGAGGTAAGAGGAATACCTTTCAGTGAATTCCAATTTTGAAAGCACTAGGAATAGCTGTCCCCTTAAGATATTATGAGATGTCATACATTCACAGCCAAATACTGGCTTGAAAGAGAAATGCAGCTATTCCTGCTCACATTGAATTGACTGAGGAAATTCAGATCGATTCTAAAACAAAATCTAGATTTAACAGGTAAGAGGGAAATTGAGACATATGATGAAAATGAAGTAGCAGACTGAATCATGTGCCTCGGCACTAGAATCTAAGACTGCCTGTGACCAAGCAAAATATGGCACAGTGAATAAGAATATATTTATGTAATAGGAGAGTGAGAATAAGAAAATGCTAATGGGACGCATTATTCCACGTAACACTATTTTTTCCTGCCTACTTCACTTTGTTAATAAATTCTATGCCAGCTGAAGCTGCTCTTATAGTTTGTGATATGCATTAATGTGATCATAGGTCCAGTCATAGCTATAGCATGACAGTTGCAAAACATTTAAGTGTTAGCCATATCGAATCATCAAAACAAATTAAAAAATTAATCATTGTGCCAGTATCCTATGTTCCTGCTTATCTGTCAGATTGCACTTGTCATCTTCATTAAGGTGTACACTTCTCAGCAGCAGAATATTTTCGATGGTGCACCATCTAATTAAGATGGGAATTACTACCGTTTACACAATGGAGCAAATATCCTTGTGAAGAAAATTAGTCAATACTGACAATTAAAACAAAGGTGATGACTCGGCACATTGGAATGCATTATAAGGTATATACTCAATTATTTGACCGCCAATCATATTGAGGAGCCTTTTATCATGCTAAAATTATAATTACATTAATGGCTCTATAAAATAAAACTCATGTAAAAATATGAAGGATTAGTTGACTTTTTTATAATAACCAATCAATGATTTTTGAAAATGCAATGTTTCAAGAAAGAAATGCCTATAAAAAGTTCAATAATACAAACTACCTAATTACAGTCTCACGAACTTCATAAACGAGAGTAAGCGCTAAATGTATTTAAAACCAAAGAGAATTTAAACAAGAAATCCAGACCTAAAACAAAGAAGTATACACCACTTAAAGTTTAGAACTAACCAGGATAAGCTCGAAGAGGCTTCCTTGGTCAACTTTCAGAAAATCTGCATCCCAGCTACTAATATCATCCGTACGTTTCTCTTTGTTTTCATCATCTTCTGGTGGAGGAGGGTCATCTTTGTGGTATGTGGCCCACTGGATTACTTTCTTAAGGATCGCAGAGTTGACGTTTGGTAGTGGAACCACCTCTTCTTCATCTTCATCCATTCCTAGAATTAAATAACAATACGGAAATGTTTACAATTTACCCTATAGCTTCAACAAATATGGAAAAAGAAATAATGCATTTAATAAGACTTAGGGGGCACCCTTCATAGAGAGAAGAGTTTAAAGAATCGTTAATTTTACCAGACCACCTCCAAAGAAGTCGAGTTTTCTCTAGTGGACTTATTGGCCATAACTAAAGCTGTGCTCAGCCACCGCTGACTAGTCAGGTTGCCTGAGCCAAACAAAGCACTCATGTTCTTCGCATCTTATCTCAATGGTCCCTCCCATTTCTCCAAAATGTCTCACTACATTCAAATTGGATAAACTTAGGTCTTAAATCCCAGTGGATCTTTGATCCTAAGCAGTCTATTTAAAATTTATAAAGTAGTACATGGCTAGTGTCAATCCAGTGTATCTTGAGAATTCTTGAAATTTTACTGGATATAGTCGAGACGCACGGAATAACTCCTGACTGCTGGCTGCTCTTGCTCTACGGTCCTATTAAGTCATACAATAGATCAATAGATAAGATAATTAGGAAAACAGTGCCACTAATCAAAATGTCATGGGCCACTATGGACGTCATGGGAAAGTTCGTGCCACAACCACAACATTCATTTTGACTGCAATGTATCTCAAAAATTCACAAAGGAGGAGTATACATGAGACCTATGGTGAGCCTCATTGAGGAACCCACACCAACCTGGACAAATATCTTGCCAAAGCCCTAGACCTTCTCTTGGGCCATTGTACTAACCACGTAAAGAACTCCACTGCCTTCACCAAGATACTCCTAGGAATCTGTGTACTTCCCTTCCATTTCTTAAAGCACTATAGATGTTGCATCCCTATCACAAGGCCAACAATGGCATCACCATTCATGAAAAGAAACTTCATGATGCCATGATGACAATAAAAGCGTAAAAAAAAAGTTTTGCCATGACTTTCAACTCTAGCAGCAATTTTCTAGAAGAACGGTATATGTTTTTTGATATGATAAGTTCCTTAATATAGACGGAAATCACCTGGAAAGGTGTTCTAAAATTTCAGCTTTTATGTAAAAATAAAATTGCTACAAAAAGTTGACAGATATTTTCAATATTTCAAAACAGTACTTACTTAAAAAAGTGCCTCTTGTATGACTGCCTACTCACAACTTAATAAGTCATACTCACTTCATGGGTCTCTCACCGTATTGGCAGCTAAGAATACAAGCATTGACATAAGGAAATCAAACAACAGATTTTATGAAGGGAGCACGTTTCTCCATAACAGTTAAGCTTCAACGATGACCGCAGTAGAGAAGTAAGAGAATTGAAGCATTTCAAATGTGACGATAGAAATGTATAAAGAAGAAGAAAAGAATCAACCAAGGGAGCAGCTGAAGAGGATAGGGTGAAAAATTAAGTTACATGAAAACCTTTAGGGACAACTTCATTTGCCATATCAGGAGGCAATATGGACTAATTAAGACAGGTAGATGGGAAGAATGGTAAAAAAAAGGTCTCTAGTGTATTATACTGACAATTCACAATATATAAAAAGGAGAAGACAGTTGTAAACATGAAAACGTCTGCTAACAAGGAGACTTTGCCTAACTGATGTCAAGAAAGAAGATGAGACCCTTTTTATTTGAAAGTAGACAGTAAGGTAGGAATACTGCTGAAGGGTTTTGTCCAAATACGCCCGGGTTTGAGAGAAAAAAGCATTTAAAAATTGAAAAATACGGTCACGTCCAATTTAATTTAAAAATTTCGCCCCATTGTTTATAGGTCGATTTGGCCCAGTGGTACCGTGTCGCGCTTGCGTTTTGGAAGTCCAGGGTTCGAGACTCGGAATGAGTAATTTTTTTCCAGTCTGCCACTTTCTCCATTTTTTGTACTTTGTTCCATCTTCTTCAGATTTATTGATTTCAGACGTTACACGTTTTTTTTACTAGACTGCTTTTTTAGAATAAGCCTTAAATTGACATTCATGTCGCTAGCTTACCTTGCTTCGAATTATTCTTTCCGTTGCCGAGATTCATCCAAATAGGAGTGATATAACTCTGATGCTGGCGTCGTAGTAAAGGGAACTCGTTTCCGAAGCAAAAGATTTTAAACATACCGACTTCGAAGAGTTTCCCAGGTTCCTACTTCGAGTAGAGTTTTACCTGTCTACCTCTATGATCAATTTTGAGTACTCCAAGTGCTAAACGTTGTTCTTCTTACATTTATTGCTGTCAATTAGTCTATTTTTAACTTGGTAATTGTTAGAAATGTTTTATATGCTAAATTTTCAGAATGAAGTGAGAATCGTTACTCATTATAGCTCTCGCCGTCGAATGGACCCCGACTATTGTTTGGCGGGCGGCAGGTAGGATTTTGAAAAAACATTTTGTCCTTTACACTTGGATAGTTGAAGGGCTGAACGAATAGGACAAAGGTTTTTTTAACACTTAATAAACTAGATAGGAGGTTGTTGGGCTAATGAGCGGTGCCTTAATCGATTAAGAGATCTCTTACCCGCCGTCTCTGTTTGGACAAACTATAGGACGAATTTTATTTTAACACGTGCTAATCCAAACTGGCGGTCGAAGTTCCGTCTTAATTTTTTAATTGAATTATTCAATTTGCGTATCCTTTTTTGAAAGGATATTGATCGTATTTTCCTATCTTTGGCATTAGTTTGAGCCTAAACCTTCATCAGTTGACATCCGAAGGCAGAAGTTTGGAATAAGGGCTTCATAATTTAGGATACCGTGCGAAATAAGTATTTTAACTGTGTATACAATGGAACCAGATCCAATCCCTGGGCCTTCTAGTGGCAGTGCCGTAAACGATTGTTATTCAACGTCAAAACATGCTTTTAGCAAAGATGATTTAACGGGAGCTGTTCGTCATTTTGAAGGTAAGCATATTTTAATGATGTAAATAATGCTATTTGTAGCAAAAGATATTCGTGGTCCATTATTTTCAATAGTATTTATTATTGAATGCAAATATTTTATCACATTACAGACACTTTGCGTGGGATGCAGGCTATTAACGACCCTAAAAACGCTTCTGTCACGCGATGCTCCAAACTAATCGGAGATGAAGTTGTTGGGAGATTTTTGGATATTTTGAATGAGTTCAAGTTTGAAGAAGTAGAGGAACTGTTTAGTGCCGGTGAATCTGACAATCATCCGGCACTAGGAGATTGTCAGATTCACCGGCACTAAACAGTTCCTCTACTTCTTCAAACTTGAACTCATTCAAAATATCCAAAAATCTCCCAACAACTTCATCTCCGATTAGTTTGGAGCATCGCGTGACAGAAGCGTTTTTAGGGTCGTTAATAGCCTGCATCCCACGCAAAGTGTCTGTAATGTGATAAAATATTTGCATTCAATAATAAATACTATTGAAAATAATGGACCACGAATATCTTTTGCTACAAATAGCATTATTTACATCATTAAAATATGCTTACCTTCAAAATGACGAACAGCTCCCGTTAAATCATCTTTGCTAAAAGCATGTTTTGACGTTGAATAACAATCGTTTACGGCACTGCCACTAGAAGGCCCAGGGATTGGATCTGGTTCCATTGTATACACAGTTAAAATACTTATTTCGCACGGTATCCTAAATTATGAAGCCCTTATTCCAAACTTCTGCCTTCGGATGTCAACTGATGAAGGTTTAGGCTCAAACTAATGCCAAAGATAGGAAAATACGATCAATATCCTTTCAAAAAAGGATACGCAAATTGAATAATTCAATTAAAAAATTAAGACGGAACTTCGACCGCCAGTTTGGATTAGCACGTGTTAAAATAAAATTCGTCCTATAGTTTGTCCAAACAGAGACGGCGGGTAAGAGATCTCTTAATCGATTAAGGCACCGCTCATTAGCCCAACAACCTCCTATCTAGTTTATTAAGTGTTAAAAAAACCTTTGTCCTATTCGTTCAGCCCTTCAACTATCCAAGTGTAAAGGACAAAATGTTTTTTCAAAATCCTACCTGCCGCCCGCCAAACAATAGTCGGGGTCCATTCGACGGCGAGAGCTATAATGAGTAACGATTCTCACTTCATTCTGAAAATTTAGCATATAAAACATTTCTAACAATTACCAAGTTAAAAATAGACTAATTGACAGCAATAAATGTAAGAAGAACAACGTTTAGCACTTGGAGTACTCAAAATTGATCATAGAGGTAGACAGGTAAAACTCTACTCGAAGTAGGAACCTGGGAAACTCTTCGAAGTCGGTATGTTTAAAATCTTTTGCTTCGGAAACGAGTTCCCTTTACTACGACGCCAGCATCAGAGTTATATCACTCCTATTTGGATGAATCTCGGCAACGGAAAGAATAATTCGAAGCAAGGTAAGCTAGCGACATGAATGTCAATTTAAGGCTTATTCTAAAAAAGCAGTCTAGTAAAAAAAACGTGTAACGTCTGAAATCAATAAATCTGAAGAAGATGGAACAAAGTACAAAAAATGGAGAAAGTGGCAGACTGGAAAAAAATTACTCATTCCGAGTCTCGAACCCTGGACTTCCAAAACGCAAGCGCGACACGGTACCACTGGGCCAAATCGACCTATAAACAATGGGGCGAAATTTTTAAATTAAATTGGACGTGACCGTATTTTTCAATTTTTAAATGCTTTTTTCTCTCAAACCCGGGCGTATTTGGACAAAACCCTTCAGCAGTATTCCTACCTTACTGTCTACTTTCAAATAAAAAGGGTCTCATCTTCTTTCTTGACATCAGTTAGGCAAAGTCTCCTTGTAAGAGGAGAGTTGAGTGGAGGGTTGCATCAAACCAACCTAAGGATTATGAATCAATGATAACAATGGCAGTGGGATCTCATAATCCTTATCAGTTTTCACTGGAATCAATTAATTATCATTTCTTTTGCTCTTATTCCTAATTTATAGGTCTGAGAAAACTAGAATGCTAATGCCTTACTTATAAATAGGAACGTATATTTACAATAAATCGATCTTCCTACTTTCCATCAATCCCATACAACTGACCGATTCTATTACTGAGGGAACTTTTCTCCATCATTTCCTGGCTGGTGCATTGTGAGATAGGCGTTACTTGATAATCTGATTAATTTAAAAGTGATACATCTCAATATCTCTCCCCTTAAATATTGCAAAAGCTTTGCTTCTGCAAAAAGATTTCTGATCAACCTCGCCGGAATTTTGTTAATCGACATAATGTTTTGTCGACTGCATGGTATTGTACATTCTAACTTCATTTCACTAATCCAATAGAAGTTCTTTGAGGCTCAGGTTGGTATGATGGTTGTTGTCTTGACTGCTAACTCTGAGGACCGGGGTTCAAATCCTGGTGGTGGCAGGGATTTATCAGAGACCATTCCAGCTGTGTGGAGAGCATTTCAAGCACAGTACTTAGCCCATCAGATGGGATGTTATGCCATGGTCCAAATGGCACCTTACATTAAGAACTTGCAAATTCTGACACTGAGTTTCGCTCCAACTTTCCTTTCATACCCTTCCCTCATGATGCAAGTGGGATTTTTTTGGCATTTTTTTGCAGCTCAATGACTTCATACAGGAAACATTTTGCGACAGTCATGTGATAAATTCAGAGTTCTTAACTGCAGAAAAAATTATGACTTTTCATCGAACGGGAATCTAGTTTTGGATGAAAATAAAAATCAATGAACTTCATGTTGTGGTGTTGTTGGGGTAATTTAAAATTTCAATAGCCCACATTCTATAAACAATTGACACTTGGATGCTAGAATTTCTCTTCATCTCCATTCATACCAAAATGTCTATACATACCAACTTTCATTAACATCCAAGGAACATCCTGGACATGGAATGTCCTGAAAAGCTTTAAGTTCTGATACTTTATGGCAAATAAAATCATAGAGGAATAGTAAAAGTCTATTTTTTCAAGTGGATTGGACTTACACAAGGCGATGGCCGAAGATCTCTACATAAAGAGTCGACTACATGTTTGTTACTATTTTGACATGTACTGTTGGTTTCATTTTCGTACAAGGGTTGTTCTGGGATGTGTAAGTAATTTGTTAAATATAAGTCAAGATCCTGAGATAACGGGCTTCAGTGGAACCATCTTAGCCAAGGATGCAATTTATTGCATGTGCTACCCCTCAAGTTACCACATATACTATCATAAACTGACACCTAAAATCCAACTGCACATTATCAATTTTCAGGCTATGTTTGCATTAATAGTGCCTTTACACATACACAAATGATGCCTCTATAGAAAACCCAGTAAAATCCTCACTGGTTTAAATGGCTCCAGTTTTTTATTGTATTCACTGGTGTATAATACCCCAAAACATTAGAAACTATTGCCTTAAATTTTTACCAGAGGGAACTCCCTCATTAGTACTAACCTGTCATAAAACATTCAACTTATTCATGGTAGACAAGATACAAACTGCACCAACGATAGCAAAAAGAGGTGCAACATAAATTCATGAGCATACACAATTTCAAAATTTTAGGCTGTGCCACATAAGAATTGCACATATTTAAATTTTTATTGACAAATTGTAAGAACTTCTCTCTGAATTAATTTGGCGCCGTAAATCCAATAGTCTCTTATCATAAACCCAGGTAAATCTCACTGTTAGTTATGACTACCACAAAACTAGGTAGTAGCAAGGATAGAGTACTAATGCGGTAGAGTTTAAGTAACTTCGATACTTTCAAGAAATAAAATCCTGACTTGCTAGAATATGTCTTCAAACGGTCCATGTCCAAAATTGTGGAGTACAAATAAATTGCAACAAGGCATGTGACCACTGTTCATGACGTTGGAATATTTAATTGTACTTTATCACAGGAAGGGTTTTTGGTTCCTTGAAATTGCCATAATTTGACAATTTCTCCACTCTTTCCTAACATGTTTTCTTAGTACTTAACATGTTCAACGTTAGAGACTGAGACTGTAACATTCATAATTTACTCTCTTTATCATTTATACCTTTACCACATTATTTTTAATTTAGGAATTCTACTTATGCTCATTCATCGCAACATTTCATCTTAAATATTACCCACAAGTATGGCATAGTTGTAGTGCAACGAAATGTTATGGGCATGTTGCCTCAACACACCACTGTTTATATAAGAAACATTTCAACGACACCCCACGGAATCACCAACTTGAAATAAGCACAAAATAATTTAAAATTGATATTTATGACAGACGCTAACGCGCAAAAACTCCAACTTGATATTCCCAATCTCAAATCAGACACTAAGAAATGAGCACTTCCATACTAGGCAAAAGGACAATGCTAAACTCATCATAGATTTTGAACACTAACTTGCACACTTAACGGTACAACGGCTACATGTAATAAGTATATTTGCAATAACATTCGCAATGTCACGTTCTAGAAAGATCAACATACCGAGATCTTCGAGCATGGTTTTGATGGTAACAGAGCATTTCGCTATTTCCACATCGACATCAAAAACTTCCCCATCTGAGCTCTGCAGCTTTATGTTCGGCATCTGAAATTCGATAAAATTACAACAAAATCCACAGATAGGTCTAACAAGAATAAAAACAAATATACCCCAGACGTTCAGTTTACAAGCGAGCGCAAGCTCGCAAGAAAATAATGGCCACGTTATGCTAACCAATAACTATTTCCATCATAAAATGACAAATATTTACCCTGAGCTTCGGCGAACGACGAAAATAACTCCGAAGGACCCAACTTCTTCGTTAGCGAACGAAAAACAAATAGAATACAACCCCTGAAAAAATGGCTTCTGATTCAAGGATCCCCTCTCTCAGGCTGGACAGCAATTCTAATTAATTAACATCGACCGGACGAATTAGAAAGAAAATAAATGAAATTCATTTAATTAATTAATTTTCCACGAAAAATTGATTTAAACTTAAAAATTGCACTCTAAATGGCCTTTTTGCTTTTAAAATCAAAATGCGTGAAAAATAACTAGTTGATAACCACGCTACCTACGGGGAGAAATGGAAACTTTTTCCCGCGGTTATTAATTGGAATTCTTTGCCGACTACGCAGGCAAGTAAAAAATTCAATGTCTCTTCCATCGGAGAATCTTTCTAATGTCATATCCCAAAATCAAATTGCGCCGACTGCGAGATCTTGTTACGTAGGCGGTGACTGCATCAGTGAAGAAGAGGGGGCCGACCCCAGGAATAAATTCTAAGTAAAACAAGAAAATGTTATCTCATATACGCAGTTGTCCAAAGAAAGTTTTTAAGTGGAGAGTTGATTACGTAATGCCAAAGAATTTCACTCAAAGTTTTTCCCAGAATATTCGATCAAATCACCCTTAGATTAGGCTTTGCACAAACTCAAGGCACCATGACAATGCGAGAACGAAGCAACTAACGCATTTATGCCGAAATATTTTGTGAGAGATGATTTTTTCACTTTATTTTCGCATGCTCAACATAATTAGAAAGCCCGAATAACGCTTATCTGTACATAGAATACGTACCAGTCGTTCAGGCAGTGAAATTTTGATTAGTGGGTAGCAGATCTAGGAATGGATAAGGGGGTAATATGGGGACCTGGATTAGGGTTATATCCCAGCCATGATCAATTGATTACTATAATGTATTCTCCATACTCCCAGAAGTAGTTGGGGTCCGAACAAACTTGCTATTTTATCTAGTGCAAATTGGATATCCCCAGTGGGGGGGACCTTATCTCCCCTAATCCCTCTCTGGATCTGCTACTGATGGGTATTATGAAAATTAAAAGGCTAATCAATAGTATGTAGATGAACAGGTAATAACCAGGACTACATAACATCCAGTATAGCTGTAGAGGTTTGGATTACATTTTGGATTGAACTTGAACCACTTATTCTGAGGGCCCAGGTTCAAAACCTGGCGGTGGTTTCTGTGGAGGAGCAATGCCTAATCATAACACGTGTGGAAGTTAATGTGCCTAAGTTCAGGAATTCATCAGCTAAATAGGTTGGTACATAACAGCCCTATTGACACCATTCAATAATAGACATCCAATGTCATGTTCTCTCTACCTTCTCTTGCTACACTTACCTTGCTGCCCAAAGGACCTTGGTTGTGTTGGCTGTCCAAATATCAAAACTGAAGCCCCCCAAAAAAAAATCCAGTTGTAAGACCTTACGAAATATTTTGTAACTTCTATGCTTGCATCCTCAAGTGAGTAGATCATAAGAATGCCTTCTTCACTAACGGCATCTCACTAAATCATTCCTGGTAATTATGGTTCCCAAGTAACTTAATACCTTCCCCCCCTCATCCTTTTCTTATTCATATACCATTTTTTACTTTGGTTTTGGCCTCCTAGTAAATGAATAGCTACATGCACACTGATTGCATAACTGTAAAATGCATTCACTTTCAGCTATCAGATTTGTCCAGCTGCCGGGAATTTTAAATAAATAAATAAAAGTCAGAGTTCACCAAATAGAGATGTGTGGAATTTACAAAGTTTCAATCTACATATTTATTTATCAATGGATTTGAGCTGTCACAAGCATAGCTTGCAAGCCATTGAAAATCCAATTTGCAGGTCTTGAATTTATGTCCTTGAATAATTTTTATGATGATAATGTAGTACATATTAGAATTTGTACGCCTTTTGCAATGATTCAAAGTATTTTGGTTTAGTTGGTAAAATAGACTGATATTTTTATATTAACCTAAGAAGGAAGACTTGAAGAGAAAATAAAATTTAGAATTCAAACACAAAACAAAACCTATCAATCAATTTTGGCAAAAGAGTTGCACAAATTCAGCTCATTTCAATAGGGTGGTTTCCTTCATCAAAGAAAACAAAAGGCATTGATTGCGATTCGTTACCCACCATTAGAGTATTCATAATATACAAATTATTTTGTTTTAGAAATACCGGGTTAGACGAATAGCAATGGTCCATTTTTATCCTCATTTGAAAAGGGCCAGATTGGCACCCATGCGATGCCACTACACGTGACGTCACAGGGACCTAGTTTCTATAGGAGAAGATAGGAGTTATACATCGTCTGAGGTTACCAATGCATGCATGAGGTGCAGAGCTCAGGGAAACATGTCTTAACAATCACTTATTAAAACTGGCTAAGGTCGGAAAGTTTTCCTCGCTTGATAAGTTATTAATAATCCTTATTTAAGCCAAGCACTACCAGCCAGCAGGGTACTAGGCTACCCGCTAGCAGCCTGCGTCGTATCAGCGCTAAGCCTCGCCTTAAGGTCACCTCGCAGGGCGGCAACGGGAACCAGAAATATGTCACGCGGAGAGATTTCCCGGCATTCATACTTACGCGTCGCATTTTCGCGCACTAGAAAATTTTCACTTTTTATTTAATCGCGAAAAATCGATATTGTCATTTAAAAATCTAAAAGCGTGAAATACGTACTCCAGGAGTAATAATCTTTCAATTTAGGCAATAAAAAAATAATAGGAAACCACCCTATTGTCTGACTTGAAACAAAATGCAAAAAGCCCAGCATTACTTGAAAAATAAATATATGTAGACAAATTATACACTAATATTCAACTTATCAATGGTACTTGCCAAATCAATAGATAATTGGATATTGAAATTCTTAGTTTACACAGCAGTAAAATTGTTCTTCATAAGTTGCCTACAGATAAATATAAATACACATTCATGCCTCCCCTAAAAAATGCCTGATCTCATCTAAAAGTAAAATCTCCTATTCAAGGTTATTGGCAGAGCAAAAATCAAGGGAGTTCACATCTCTCCTCAAACCGAACAAAAATGAAGGAAAAGCTTACAGTAACCAAAAATTCTTCATTCACAAAATTAAGTTCTTACACCAAAGGGAATCTGCAGCAGTAAAAATAAGAAATGTTTGTACTTTAAAAATTTTACAGAAAAAAAATGATTTATCAGTTCAAGGATGATAAGTAGGTAATGATAAATTTCTACAGCAATTATCAATTCAAATACATATTTAGAAAAAATATAATGTGCCTACTTTGACACTAAGGCATGTTTTACAACCCCTCAGTACACAAATAAAACAGGTTTAGTAGTAAATACTTATGGTATTACTTACTTATACATTAACACTCAATGAGAAATTTCTGATGAAAAAATTCCACTGGCACTCATTAATGCCGCATAAGACACACTTCACAGATTAAGAAATGCAATACCCTCATTTTTAGCCCTGTGGGATGGTTAACATCAATGAAAAGAAGTCTCATATCAATTCAAGACCAAACAGTGATGTTTTGCAGAATAAACATGAAATTTATGATGGTTCAATGTTCTTCATCACAGCATTAGGAATACTTACAAAGTACAACACATGGTTGTAGATTCAGAAATTCTTCACAAATCTGTCAGGAATCTAAAGAAAAATGGGTTTCAAATAAGAAAAAAAATCACACTTTCATCTTTTTTGAAGGAGTGCAAGCTGGCGATTGATCCTTTTTCTTGGACTTCTTAAAACTCCTATGGACAGTGTCTTTTGCAATGCGATACACAACACCTTCACAAACATCGGGCTCAAAGAGGAGGAAATTGTCAAAGGGAGCATCCATTTGAGACACTGCTTTCACCACTTCCTGAGCTAGAAAACCACCCATTATAGCACATACAGGACATGCTTCCCCATAAGATTTCCTGAAATGAAAATTGAACCACATAAAGAGCTCCAATAACAAAACTTAATGATAATAATCACAAACTGTAATTGAGATAATTTTAATGATTAACCCATTTGCATCCATCCCCTGGGATTTAAATCGACCCAAAACACCGCTGACTTTTAAAGAATTTGAACACGTTTGTAGTGTTGGTTTAAGTAAGACATTAGTAGAGTATTTGCTGACAGATTTTGACCATATTTTGATATGTTGTTAAGATTTAGCTGCTCTAACATTTGGTTGAATTATAAATATTTCTAAGGCATTTTACAATGGAAAACATTTTCTAAATAGCCACCAGATGGTGGCTACTATCAGGTACACTATCTGGCCAAAAACTTATTTAAAAAAACTCGTACGACAGCAGAAGGATCAACTGATACATATCACTAAGCATGCTGCATACCGTTATGCTTATGGTGTTTGTGGCAAGCTTCAAGCCACATACCAGCACACTTGTAGATGCGAATGGGTTAAAACAACACACCATAGCTCCTCCAACAAAAAATCATTATCTCAGGAATCAGGAAAAATGGATCATGGCAATGACACTCTTAATACATAATTACTTCATTGATTTACTTTGACCTTAATATTTGAAGTATTTTTCTGAATTATTACATGAGTTACACCAGCTCAATTCAACAAAATGGTCTCAGTTTTTGATCAACATTACTCTATGGTTGCGCATATCCACCTCAAGCTAAATCACAAACGATTCTGTTGGGAAAATATATTACCTATTTGTGTGATTTCTACACATCTTAAGTTTTTTATATTTTACCGAAAGAGTGCCTTCCATGATAAAATTCCTGCTACCTCATCCAAGCAAAACTTATATATCCATGAGTTTTGGCTCATTGATTATCAGATTAAAATAAATAATATCAATACATTTTTTGGACAAATCTGAGGTGGAGTATTGAGAAAATTAATACAAAACTTTACAAGTACTTACTAAATACGAGGATTGTACCAAAAGTAAGGTTCCCATATTTTTTACAAATACAAAACTTTGTTTATTTATATTAATTTTCGCATCATAGAAAAGCTTACACTTTTGATTATTTTTCAACGTAGTCTCCATTTTTTTCGACACACTTTCAAAGACAGTGGTCCAGCTTTTCTATCCCTAAGTTGAGGAAGTCTCCTGCCAACCCGTTGAGGAAGTGTGCGACCTCTGCTCGGACTTCATCGTCGATCTTTAAGCGTTTGCCACCTAAGAGTTTTGTTTCAGGGATATAATGAAATACCCACACTTCATCTCCGGTGACGATAGAGACCAACAACTCCTCCCCCCCCTAAAATTGTTGAAGAAATTTTGCTGTATGTAATGAAAAACTTAAATGAGTTATGTTGTATGTAAGGAAAAACTTAAATGTAAATTAATGTATTAAATATTGTCCTGATGTATCTTTAATTGTCATTTGCGTACATACTGTGTTCTATTGCCATCGTTTGTTTGTGTTTTTATCCTTTATGTAATGTAACTTGACGAAACTATGCAATTGTATTGCTTTCAGCGAATAAATTATTATTATTATTGTATGTTTAATACAACAAGTGTGCGTTGAGTTACTCACCTAACATTCCATATAGGATTTTAATATTTTTATATCCTAATTACCCTTCCCAGCTAACAGCACAATCAATGTAATAAATAATGGATAGAAAAAAATTTTCTCAGGTTTTTCCCAGTTAAGAAGAATTAAAATCATTTTTACATATTTTTTGCCATAGAAAATATCTCCAAATCATTAACTGTGTTCAAACCTGTATTCAAGACGTGTCATGAGGAATTTCAACTCTAAGTTACCGTATACCATAAAAATATTCATACAAAATTCTCTATTAAACCCAAATAATACCATGATGGGGTTGAGGACCACTATATTTTTGCACTGAATTAGTCTGAGTCTTCAAATCACTCTGTATCTATATCAGTATGATTTATACACATCTTCAAACCTATTAATGGCATCAGTTCAAATTTTACCCATGACTTTTTCAGGGGCAGAAATTCTTCGTGGTTTCCTTATCAAACTTATGTCTGTTATGCAGTGCATCATTCTTGAATACATTTTTTAAATATTTTCTTCTTTAATATTTTGAGTAATAATATACATAATTTAAAGTAAAAATTGGCTATACAGCAAATGCAGAGAGTGAAGAGAGAGAAAATCCGACTCAACATCTTAGATATAAACAATAATAGTAGGGGAAAAAAATTATGTTACATTTATCTCATGACTGAGATAATTTTAAAACTCATCCACTGGATGCACATGCAAATTTGCATTTTAAAACCCACAGTTTAGATCCATGAATTGTATTGTGAGCACTTCTGCAAATTTAAGGATGCAAGTTGACATATAGCTCCTGTTCTAACAATACAGAGAAAGTGCTTGATTAATGAATTCTCTCTCTATCTCTCACACACTCTTGCAGGGTCAGTCTCTGTTCGTTCATTTTTTTAATTGGTTGCAGGCCTTTTACATGCAATCATACATACATTTTATCAAAATCAAAGACCTTGGAAGTCAAATGTTTGATATAAAGAGGTGGAATGACTCATCTACAAATTATCAACTATTACTTACTCCAAGGCTGAATCTGAAATTATGTCCTCTGGAGCACCTGTTTCTGAAAGCAATCTGTTCCGAATAGCTTTCAATTTCTCCAAGTCAGCATCCTTGGATGAAATGGATGGATTTCGACCATTCTCATCACGAAAGGTCAAAAGTACTAGAAAAATAATGAATAGAAAAATTAACAATATTTATAAGAAAATTTAGGAACAAACTTAAAATATTCCGTAAACACATCTTCATCATCTGCATGCATGAAATTATCATGGGCACACAAGAATCAAAATTAAGATCAAAGAATTGTTACCACAAAAACTTTTAAAGCAAACTGTAGGTTGATAGATTAACTATTAAGTAGGGAACATTGTTGGCGGCAGGGTAAAGTTCTCATCTGCCAAACTGAAGGTCTTGAGTTCAAGTCCCGTCTGAATAGGTTGCTCCTATCCAAAGCCGGGGTTTTAGATCATCTTACGATGTTGTTATTCATAAGATTTCCCCACAGTAAAAACTTAAATTTTGTTTTCGGGGTGGTGAAGATGAATAAAATAGTCCAGATAAAATTATAGTTATTATATTTGTCCAGAAATTGAAAATTCCAGGGAGCATATAATTTCCATTCGTTATCATTGAGTTTGACTTCAAACACTTATTGTTAGACTAACTGAAAGTTGACTAGTCACAAAAAAGGTGTACTTTGTTCACCAAAAAAATGATTAAAACCCTTCCACAGAGAATAAGGAGATTGAAATTTTTTATCATCATAATGGCATTTAGGTATTTTTAAGCAGTGTCATTTCAAACATGGAGATATGAAAACTTTACTTGCTACCCTTCTCAAAATCATACTGAAGATTAAAGGGGAGCAATAACTGTGGCTTATTTTGAAGAAATGGCATTCGTAGGAGGTGCTCTTGTTATTATGCTGTAAGAGATACTGAAGATTTTGGGAAGTGGTAAGCACATGCATTTCAAATAATCAACTTTTACTTCATCCTATTTTTTATGTAAAATAATATTTTGGAATGGTTCTTTTAGTACATACGTAGGTACTTCGTATGTAAAGTCCCTTTGGAGTAGGTAATATGAATTACAAGTGTTCGAGAGATAGGGAAATTTATATTTATTTTGGGTTTTTATTTATTGCATTTTCACACATATTGCTGCTTGCCATGAGCCTTAATGCCATGTGCTCTTGCAAGAAGTGGTTTTCATTTTTAATTTGGAAGTTGATCATTTTAAGCAATACAAAAAATTAACATTCAAGCACACACCAACCCTTGTTAGTGTATCCATCTTTAAGATGAAGCACTATCTTGGAATTATATAGGGCTTGTTAAAAGTACTGCATGAAAATTAATTAATTACAGCTAACTAAGGCCCATACAATGGTATCACTACCAGTTCCGAGACATGTTCGCATTTCAAATGCCATAAAAATACGGCATTGAAAAAGGTGGAGCAAGGTACATGGTCTCCCCTTGTAAGTAAAAAGTAGTATACAAAATAAGTCAAAAACTAATTTTGAAGACAAGTCAACTGCAAAAAAAGTTGACTTATGAAGAACAAAGTCGACTCTTAAATTTCCAATTTCTAGGGGTGGTGCACAAATGGGTAGCTACTACTACGTAAATCATGGTATCATTCCAGCTTACTTCTGATTTATTAAATTAAAATTTATTCATAATGTGAATTGAAGCTGTAACTTTTTTGAAAAAGAAAGAACAATTACCTATAATACTCACCTTTAACAAGGAAGAAGGAATCATGAACATTAGCAAGGTTTCCAGAGTTCCAAGTAAGTGAGAAAGGCTCCTCAAGAGGTACAAAATGCTTCGTCACTGTGGTGTTAGAGGTTATAGTTGCAGGCACACCACTTTTTGTATTTCCTGGAATTATAGCTTGAGTTTTTCTGGAAATACACAAATAAGGTGGGGAATAGAATGGCAACCTTCTCAACTGGTATTAAAGCCTGACACATGTAGGAAGCACATTATGGCCTCGGCAGTAGGCTGGCCCTAATTTTTCAGAATTGAGAAAAGTTATGTTTTCCTAGTCTCAAAATGAGGTTTATATTCACGTGTTAAAATTTGGTTACCTTAAAATAACAGCAACCCGTGCCCCCAAGGGCCCTCAATTGAGTTTTTTGGGGCCAAAAAAGTGCTACCCCCATGTAATAGTAAAGCCCTTTACTTCCGATTTTCAGTTTGTTTTGACCTATCTCTAAGCATTTAGGAGATATCATCCATCGTAATGCAATCCACCCCCCAGGGCACTACCCTGCACCGTGGTGCCGCTGAGGTACAGCCTTCACAGCCTGAGGTACAGACTTCCCCTCCACCCCCTCAGCAAAGTCTCCTACTGGCAAGACCTGGCCTCCGAAGAAATGTGCTTACGTTAGAAAGAATTTAATTGCCATGAAAATATTTCCAATCTATGTGATCAATTTATTATCACTCCGTCCATGAATTTCAATACATATTAACCAAAATAAAATGTATTTTTAGTGTATTTCTAATCTTTCACTGACACTCAATATTTGGCAATTGAAGTGTCTTTTTGCAAATTAGGGGTTATGCTACGATGAAAATTCACACTTAGTGATAAATTATGAAAGCTCTCTTCCTTACATGTAACTGACTTAAAATCTTGAATTAGTTTCACCCCTCTCTCTGCACAATCATTTATCACTTGAATACCCCGAATAATTTGCAAATCGTTCTTGTATTCACGATGTTCATCCCATTCACGTGTGGGCACATCAAAGAATGCAGTGCATATTTCCAATGTATTAAATAGCTTTTCATATAGCTTTTTTAAAGAAGTTCCACAAATGTTCAGGACCTACTTTTTCAGGTTTCGCAATTTTAATTTGACTTCCTTGTCTTATGCTATCAGACCTTTATCTACAAGAGACGATGCCCTGCTACAATGCCACAATAGGGTAGTTTCCTTCACCAAAGAAAACGAAAGGTATTGATTGCGATTCGTTGCCCAACATTAGTGTATTCATAATACACAAATTATTTGGTTTTAGAAATCCCAGCTTAGACGAATTTTAATGGTCTATTTTAACCTCATTTGAAAAAGGCTGGATTGGTGCCCATGCGATGCCACTCCACGTGATGTCACAGGGAAATGCTATACAGGTAGTCAGGAATTAAACATAGTCCGAGATTACCAACGCATGCATGAGGTACAGAGCTTAGGAAAACATCTCTTAATAATCACTTATTAAAATTGCATAAGGTCGTTAAGTTTCATTCGTTTGATAGGGTATTAATAATCCTTATTTAAGCCAAGCGCTACCCGCTAGCAGTGTTCTCTACGCTACAGCCATGCTCGGCAGCAAGCAGCCTGCATCATAGTGGTGCCCATAGCCTCGCGCCCAGGTGGCTTCACACAGCAGCTGCTGTCACACAGGCTTTTCCCAGCATTAATACTTAGCCATCGCAATTTCATGCGCTTGAAAATTTTCAGTTTTCATTTAATCGTGAAAAATAGATATCGTCATTTATAATAATAATAATAATAATAATTTATTTTGTCTAGAGACCTTACAGCAAAAGATATAAGACACGTCATAAAAGGAAAAAAATGCATATATATATATATATATATATATATATATATATATAATAGATTATAAATAATTGTATGTTCACAGGATATTAATGCTTAATAGGAGGAATGAAATAGGTATTCGTTAACAGAATAATAATTCTTCTCGTGAAGAAAAGATTTTAACTTCCTTTTGAATGACTCCATCGACTGAATTGATTTCAAATGCGCAGGAAGTTTATTATAAATTCTGAGGCCCAGCTCGCGTGGGCCCAGCTTTGATCTGCTAGTCCTAATGGAATGATAATGAAGGTTATTACAATTCCTAGTTTCATATTTGTGAACATCACAATTGAGCATAAACAAATCAAGATTATAACGTACAAAAATTAAAATTATTATAAATATACACACGGGAGTGGAAGAATGTTAAGTGCTTTAAAAATAGGCTTGGAGGGAGCATCAAAAGGTTTTTTTGCAATGATTCTAATTGCACGTTTTTGTAATGTGAACACCTTGGAGGCATGAGGGGATGAGCCCCAAAAAATTATATTGTATGACATTCGAGAATAAAAGATACCGTAATACAATGTAAGAAGAATATTTAAATCAACAGAGTTCCTAAGGTGTCTTAATAGATAGCAGATTGAACTTAGTTTGTTGGCTAAGAAGTCAATGTTCATCTCATAGGACATATTACTACATAAGTATGCACCAAGGAATTTTGTGTGGGACACATTCTCAATAGACTTTTTATCCAATCTAATTAGGATGCTCTCGAGAACATTGCTATTACCACAAAATTGAACAGTGTGTGTCTTTTGTGTGTTTAAAATCAATTTGTTAGCTGTACACCAGCTTAAAATACTATCATTTGCATTTTTAGAGCTCATAATAATGTCATTTTGAGTTGGAGAAGAAAGTAAAATATTCGTATCATCAGCATATAATATGACTTTAGAAGCTGGAATATTACTGAGGGAATGAGCTAAATCATTTATGTAGATTAAAAATAAGATTGGGCCTAAGATTGAACCCTGAGGAACTCCTACGGTGGTAGAAGTACTTTTGGAGGAGTATATACTGCCATTTACAGACAGTGAGACAGCCTGTGTCCGATTCCTGAGGTAAGACTGAAGCCATTTATTGGCAATGCCTCTCACTCCAAAATAATTAAGTTTACGAAGTAGCCGAGAGTGATCCACAAAATCGAATGCCTTGGAGAAATCATAAAAGATTCCTACAGTTTTTTGATTGTTGTCAAGTGATGACAAAATAAAGTCGGTGGCATGGAATAGAGCAGATGTAGTAGAGCGATTTTTACGGAAGCCGTGTTGATTTGAGGAGATTAAGGCATATTTATCCAGAAAAGACATTAATTGGTTGTAGAATACTTTTTCAAATACTTTAGATAAGACATTTTGTTTAGCAATTGGCCTATAGTTATCCAAATTATTGGGGCAGCCTTTATTTTTATATAAAGGGTTAATAATGGAATGCTTGAGAGAAGATGGGAAAATCCCTTGAGTAAGGGATTCATTAATCAGAAATAGAAGAGGTTCCTTTATGCATCTATAAGAGAGATATAATATTCTCCCTGGGATGTGATCAGGGCCCGAAAAGTTTTTGTTAGCTAGGGTTGAAATTATAGCTTGTAAATCCGATTCCGTACAAGGATGAATAAAAATTGAAAAAGCACTAGACTCTGGACTATGGAGCAAGTTTGCAGAAGAGGTAAGAGAGGTGGGTAACGGTGGTGTAATTGTAAAAAGGTTACTGAATTCATTTGCTAAATTTGTGATATCAATGTGTGCATTATCACTGGATTGAGCTATTCTAGGGAGAATGTGCTGATGCAACTTTCCCGTTGACTCTCGAATAATATCCCAAGATGTTTTGGACTTATTACTAGATGAAATTACCCTCTCATTGTTATAGGATTTTTTGGAAAGTTCCAATAATCTCCGATAATTCTTTTTTATAAATCTAAAAGCATGAAATATGTACTCCAGGAGTAACAATCTTTCAATTTAGGCAGTAAAAAAATAATAGGAAACCGTGTTATTATAAAATTCATCATTACAGGAGCAGTGCAGAAGATCATGCCTGCCCCTGGAAAAGACGTAGAGGTGACTGTGAGAAATTGGATTAGGCACACCAAGGAGCACATGCAGGGGAAGAAGAAAAATAAGATTTATGTAATTTCTTGTACTAAAGAAGTCTAATACATAAATAATTTATATGAAATCAATGCCTTATTTATTTAAATCCTAATCAAGACCTATTATTTATTGGTAACAAACGAAATTCAGTCCAAACCTGAATGTGTCCTTTGAGTGTCCTGAAGGCCTGGTTACACGATACATTAACACGTACAGGTTAACACTAGAAGGACAGGGGTCATTTGACCCATTTTCAGAATTCAAATTTATTTTTCTCTTATTAAAATATTTTTTTTAATTTTGAAACTTCTTGACTTTGTTCATTTTGGTCTATATTTTGATAAATTAGTGAAAATTCAACAATAATGTTTTGTTTTAAATTTTTATGACGTGTTATACCTAGAAGGACGGCTAGGGGTCATTTGACCCACAACTGGTTTTCGCGCTATTTTCTTGCCCGTGGGCACTTTAGTGCCATGTATATAATATAATCAGCAAGAGGCTAGTGTGGTAGATGATTTACTTCATTTTGAATATGGAAGTACCCGGTTCAATTCCAGTTTCGTCCCGAGGGCTCCTATCTGTATTCGAAAACTTAGGCATAGCGACTTGTTGTGCACAATCTTCCGATATTTTTTGGGCAGCAAAGGGAAATAAAACCTTTTCAATCCTTGATTTGCATAAATTCATGTAATTATGATATTTTAATTTTGTTTTATTTATTGTTCAATGATTATTGTATTACCCACACTGGAAAATCGTCACGTATCCCAAGAATTTTTTTTCCGTCGTCCAAGATTCAGAGCTCTTAGAGACATTATTTTCAATATCGACTCATCAGGTTTACGCATAACTTTCATTTTTCTGGCCTGACGGCACTGTCACTTGACCTAGCCCCTTTGCCGTGTGTCCAGCATTAGTGCCGCCTGACCCCGTCGGGGTTTGGGGCGGGTCGACCGCACGCTGTGTCTTGGGGAAAAATCCAGTCTCTTTCTGAGAGAGCGGAGGAATTGGGTGGACTAAAATTCTACTGTAAATTCTACCCTTGCAATCCGCACGTAGGTCGAAAAAGAAGCATTACTGTAATTTCCTGGAAGATACGAATCAGGAAACGGTTGGCGGTTGAGTCCCTGCCTTTCGAATGGCAATTAGCGTTACTTCTGAGAATTTTGTCCTTTTGTATGAATTTCTAATGCTCTCCAGCTCTCTTTACCTCCAATGCAACTGGAGAAGATTCTACCATAATGTGCTTCCGTTTGTAGATTTTTTTGCATGCATATCAGTAGTGAGTTGAGGAAGAAAGTAAGAAGTCGATAAATATATCAAGAGAAGAGAATCGTCGCGATTCAAATAGCTGTAGGGAATATTGAAGAGCAGTCTGGAAGTGAATTGTAAACATCAGTTCAAGGACATTCTGACCAATCCTTCAACATCTGCGTGTGATGGAAGCGACGAAGTCCAAGATAGTGAATCCGATGGCGACTTTGGCATGATAGCAAATGCACAGCTCTTTCCAACAAAATGCAGCTGTCCTTTTATGAGGTAAATTCCGAATAAACCAGACAGATTTGGAATCGAGTACTGGGTTTTGACAGATGTGAAATGAAAATACACCCTAAATGAATTTCCATATTGTGGCAAAGATGATGATTGGCCATCAAATCAAGCGTTGGGGAAATAAATAGCTACTAAAGTGACCGTAACATACAAGAATTCAGGAATAAATGTAACTTGTAACAATTATTTCCCATCCATCCAGCAGGCAGAAAGTCATAAAAAAATGGAAAACTTCTCTTGCATGGACGATCTGAAAAAAACAGCCGTGATGCGAAAATATCCATGACCCCTAAAATAGCCATGTAATCCATTCAACGCGAGTGTTCAATATTACCTTAGGCCATACTCTTAGGTAGAATCAGGCAAACTAGAACAATAATGCACTTTCACTCAGCAGCATGATCTTAGACGACACTATTTCCGAAACGAATAAAAGAATACTAGAGACCATCCTATTTTATAATAAAAACAAAGTGGGAGTAGATATGATGGATAGTACGTATCAATTTATTTACACGTCTCCAAATCCAACAGCCATAATTCCACGGGCACAAAAAAGAAAAAGGTGCCAAATACCATCAAATTGAATCATTGCACCAATTTCGTTTCCATTTTCCAAATTCCTTTTCAAGTGCAAATGCCTGGTGTGGTAACACCCTCTGCCACACGCTTTTAAGTGGCTTGTTGGTTAGTGTGTAGATTTATAAATCGTCCAATGAACGCATTCAGCGCAAAAATATATTTTGTGGAAACAGCGCTGAAAAAATACTGTCTGTCTGAGATTTACAACAAAGTAATAAGTTTAAAAAATTTTTATGCAAATTTTGTAAACCCAGTACCCCTATTGTTCAAACATGTAACACAACTTTTGTATTGAGTGTATATATTTTCATTATTAGATTTGCAATCGACTACTAGATTATGGTTTAATTCATGATTCTTTAAAATAATTGTTATTAACTTTTGACGATGGAAATAATATTTAATAATGTTAAATAGTGTTTTTAATGAACTGATTCAACAATTAATACGATTAAACTGAATATTGGTTGAAAATTAGGCGTTTTATTCCAAAATACATTTTAGGGGTCAAATGACCCCTAGCCGTCCTTCTAGGTAGCGCGAAACTCCCGTCCTCCTAGTGTTAATGTCTAAATGCATGCACTCGAGAATGAACGCCAAAATGCACCGTGTAACCACCCAACTTGTGTGAATGCATGCACAGAAAATAGAACCTGTTCCAATTTGGTTCATGCATTCGTACATGTTCCGTTCCACCAAAATCATTCTTCACACAAACGTACATTAACTTGTACGTGTTAATGTACCGTGTAACCAGGCCTTTAGGCAGTCTTTTATACTGACATGCAGCGGACATCCTCTGGCATGCAGATGGCCTATGGACGTCCGCAGGCCACTTGTCAGACAGTCACCGGACATCCTAAAGATGTCCTTGTGCTATGTGGGTATGAAGACTACAGCATGCAATCACACTGAAGCCCATAATGTACTATTAAATTAGTATTGTACAAATATTTCCTTTCCTCCAAGCTAAACAAGCATTACTAGTACATAATGCAGTCGAATACACATACTCACTTAGTTGTACTCCAAAATTTGGAGCTGATTTCAACCATTAAGGATATACTTAATCAACATATGCAGTAAATTCACAAAATTATGAAATGATACTTACTCCACATGAACGTGCTCTTGTAAGTCACTGAAAAGGAATCCGTGGAATCCAAAGACATCGCCAGCAAAGAAGCATATTTTATTTGTCTCAGTAGATGCTCTCCTACATGCACTGTTGAGGCGCAACAACGACGACATTCCCAATCCAGTAGCGATAACAACTTGAAATTCAGAGAAAAAACTGTCAGGTCTAAATGAGGGGTCCGTCTCGGCATCCCCCGTAGCTGGTGGTGCTACTTTAACGTCCACCATGGGATTTAAACGACGTGCTCTGGTGATGGAAGCTTCAGCCCTCTAAAAATGGTAACATAACGATAAAATTTAGCGAAAATACTTAATCAATTGATAAAATTGAAATGAAAACAGCATTGGTAATGACGCACAGTCTTTCCAACGTCACTCCTTGCAGCCAGAAATTGAGTACCAAAATCTTCTTCAGCAAGCGCACCATAATCAAGGAGGGTGATAGATTTGACACCAGCTAGGACAATATTCTTGCATATTTCAGCACCCAACCCTTTCACTCCAATCAGCAAAATATTCGCGCCCCTCAGCCTGAAATAAAATTTCAGCGATGTCACGACATGGATAATACGAAAATAACAAATATATTTCATGTCAACTCAACAAATAATACATAAATAAGATTAGTTAAATTTTCCTTGATTGCCGAAGAGTGTGAGCCACATCGAATAACATGGCAAAATAATTTCACTTAGGCTAACACAAAAAACCGAGCATGCTGCGGAAGTTAAGCTACTTTAATTTAAATATTGTCATGCATAAATGTTTTGCAACCATTGGATAATATGTAACCTTCTCTGTGACTCTACTCCCCAAAGCCTGATTTGCCGGTCATATAATGCAGCCTCATCTTCGGTCAGCTCATGTCCGGAAACGGTCTCAACCATGTTACTATAGTAAGTTAAGCCTTTCTATCACACTCGATGTATAAACTTCAGTAGTTTACTTTTCAAATAAGTACGAAATACGTAACCCAGCCTAGGATTGCTATGCGCTTGTTCTCCCCGCTCTTCAATGCACTTCAAGCCCGGCGAAAGTTTTATGACGTTTTTCAATTGTCGTTGGTAACAAAATAGTGGTGAATTCTCCGTGGCGCATGTTTGTAATGAAGAGCAGCTCTGAGACGTGGGTATTAATAACGATATATAACGCTCCTGAACATAATAATTTGCGTAGATAACTTCAGATATCGTTGCATATGAATTTTATTAGTATTCTCATTGTGTTACAACATTATTCTTAACTTGACAGAGAAAAAGTTTTATTTCCAGCTGTGCTGTGCTAACTTGTTAGGCAATATTGAAGCCTCCGTTTGAAATGAAAGCCTGAGTTTCAGTAATTTTGTTATCTGTGTCCTGCACATTTGCCGATATGTCTTCCGCACATCAGAAAAGTGGGTCCAAAGCGAAGCAAAATATTCAAAAGGAAGATGTTGTTCAAGCTGTCGTCATTGCTGATAGTTTCAACAGCAGGTTTGCTCCATTAACAAATGCTGTGCCCAGAGTAAGTTTTGATATTTTAGTTGATGTTCAAACTTTCCAATTTGGCGAGCCTAAAGAAATATCGTGCTATTTTTTCAGGCTCTTCTCAACTTAATTAACGTCCCTCTGTTGGACTATACCCTAGAGTGCTTGGGAAATTCTGGGGTACAAGAAGTGATTTTATTTTGCTGCAATCATGCCGATCAAATTAAAAAACACATAATGTAAGTCAAATTTGTTTGCCTGTAACGTGGTAGTTAATTGATTTTAGTATGGTTTTGCAAAATGCAGAATTATATATTTTTAAGGATACTTACACAGTTACTAATTTTCAGGAATTCTAAATGGAAGGAAAAGAGTTCTCCAATGTCTATTAACATAATAGTATCAGAAGACTGTCGATCCTTGGGTGATGCAATGAGGGACATAGATGCCAAAGCCTTAATTCGCGGTGACTTCATTCTTCTTCATGGCGATTTAGTTTCGAATGTTCAAATTATTCCTATATTAGAATGGCATAGGTAAGTCTTATTTAGGAGGTAAGATGTGGTCATAATTCCCATTTCCTTCTCACGGATGAAATGTCAAATAAATGTTAATTAATGTTCTTATTAGTTGACTTAATTTATAATAAATAATGTACTTATATCCCAGGAAAATCCAGAAACAAGACAAAGGTGCTGTGATGACTGTGGTTTATAGTCAGGCATCTCCTGGCCATCGTTTACGATCACCTGATGAAGAAGTTGTTGTCGCAGTTGATGGGAAAACCAATCAAATATTATTTCATCAAAGAGTTGGTGGGATAAAAAAGATATCTCTCCCTTTGGTGAGCATGCCTTGTTCATGTATTTTGTTCAAGTTTTTGATATTTTATTCGGAACATTTGATCAAGAAAGAATTTTTTCTTTAAAAACCACTGTTTTCCCTCTACATGTAGTATGCATGCATTGACTCACATTCTCCATGGAGAAGTTTTTTTTAACTCTATGACTATTTAATATCAAAGTCAGGAAAATGTTCTTCTTTGCAATTCAAATTAAAATTTTCTTTTATTTACCAATTCAATGATATATGTGGATGGAAAAATTATAAATAGTATTGTTAATGATACTTTTGTGCTGTCTGGAGGTCATTATAATCTAGTACTCTACTTGCGTATTGGGCATTGAATGCAGTGGAAGTCTAATACCATGCTAATGCTTTCATATTTGTCCATGTAACTGAAGTCTACTTTGGTTTCAGCTTCAGGGCCAGTCATTCATTTGAGGGCTTTATTTGACTTCCTAAATATTAGTAATTATGAAAGAAGTGAACCAGCAAAATATCCATCCCACGTTCCACTCTCAGGTTTCAGTTCCATTCAACTGTCGGCTCCATAATCTTGTACACTCAAGTTTGAGACGTATAACTTAGAAATGGCCCATTGTATTTCTAAGGTATTTACACATTCAGACCATTTTGTTTCCTATTCATCTTGCTGCTTAGCCATTTTTCATATGCAAATGTGGGCAAAAGAATGGGTCCAATCTGGGGATTTATAAATTGGCATCTCTGTTGCATTGGTCATTGTTAAGCATATGCATTGCATTTCTTCTCCGAGTTTACTGTTGTGTTCCTAGAAGAACAAAATGTTAGTCTTTTTAAGCCAACTTATGGTTATTCCCTTTAAAAAATTGAAATGAAATAATCTTGCAACGGCTTCCATTGTGAGTAGTATATGTTATTGTGGTTTCCAAGATTCTACCGCATTATTTGATGTCTGATGACTGTGGGATCTCTGATACCCAAGAAAATGGGTTTGGAAAAATCACTCAACTTTACATGCACTTATACTTGATCCACCATGTCGGCACTGGTGGGTTTATTCACACTTCCATCTACTTAGTCACTTCACAGTGTCACCATCCAAGGCCGTAGCCAGAAAATATTTTCGATAGGGGGGGGGGGGTTTATGGAATAGTAGACAAACATAAAATTATTTTTATAAGATAAATAAAATAGCGCATACGGTTAAATATACATATTTATAATAAACCCTTAAAGGAAAATATAAAAATATTATTATAAAATTGAATTTAGCCTTATAACTTTTTTTGACCAAATGAATTAACTCCTCGGTGTCGATGTCAATTCTGCGGTCCCTCAGGAGGCTCATAAGTCACTCACCTCTCTACTAATTCATAGCACTATTATTTCACACTCTGCACTACAACTACACACACTGCACCTACAAATTTGCTTAGATAATTATTGACTTATGTTGCATTGGACTACTAGATGTCCCTGAGCCGCTGTATAATATCGTTGTGTGAGCACCAAGCGAGCATAAAGTATCTATTAAATTTTTTTCATTTCGGGGGGGGATCAATCCCCCTTGATCTCCCCCCTGGCTACAGCCTTGCCACCATCTGAGGGTAGGACCTGACATTGAGACACTACAACGATGGCAGTTTTGTCAGTGAAACTGTTGTCATCAGACATTGAACAAGTCGGTGGAATCTCAGGTACTGAAATGAAATACATGTACCTTTTGCTACATCAATGTGCATATTAATGTGAAAGGAAATTAATTGGAAAAACAGTTTTGTGGCACTGTTTTAACCTTTAGACTGTGGGAATGTTTTTAAACATTTTGTTTTCTGGGACAGCTGGGGAGAGTTAAGCCGCATTAGCGATGCATACAGAGAGGGAAAGTGTGCATGGGCTCCATCCGGGTAGCAATAAAAATTTTGGGAAACTGAGGAAGATAATTGAATGTTTAAAAACGTTTTTCCACCGTCAGCGTACAAAACATATAAAAACATTCCCTCAGTTTAAGGGTTAAACTTGTACTGATGCATTTGCATCCAGGGTTTGCAAAGCAGTCGTTGAGAATAATAATAAGAGCTATGATGTGCTAGTGTGTTATATATTCTTAAGAATAGAAATTATATTGAAAGGGGTCAGATTTCTCTTTGGGTTGGTCCCAGCATCAATCACTAGCCATAAATACTAATGAAATGAAGTGAAAGGCAGAAAATTTTTCTTCCTAGAAAATATACAAGCATTTTTAGATGTCCTATCGAAAACTTCCTCCAACTTGATCTTTTGATTTAATGACCAAATAACATTTCTGTGAAATGAAATGATGTGGTTGATAATATTATCCCCTCAATACGCTTGATAAAATCTGAATCTCTTAACCTCCCATTGGGCGCAGTGGATCTGACAGGCACAGCACGAGTTTTTTTTTTCTCATTTCTCCGCACCACTATGCAGCATAAACCTTTGATGATTATAGTAGCTTTTTGTTTTGACACGCTCCATGCAGCCTTTCACTTTTCGCATTTATACCGACAGATCAGTGGCAGATTATTCAGCATATTTAACCAAAGTATGTAATGGCACAATAAAGCCAAATAAAAGCATTATTAGATAAATAAGTTAGCAAAATAAAAAGCACTGATCTTATAGAATTTACATCCTAAAATACATTGCAAATAATAATACTTAATAGCCGAGTGAGCACGTTTAACAGATTCAATGCGGGCCCGATTTTCATGAACGTCATCAGAATCAGGCTTAAGAAAATAAAGAGAAAAGAAGAAAGAAAAATAGAGAGTGGTTTTTGCACCATAACTTCCATTCAAATACTTCTATTTTCAAACTGCGCACACAGGTCTAAAGAGGGAAGCTTGCTGAAGGCCATGCGCACAATCGGAAGACTCGGAAGTGGATATTAGTCACGAATGGAGGCGGAGAAAGGCAGACAGGCAGAGCATGTCAATTGACGTGCTCCATATCTCGGCTTGGACTGGACCACGTCAATTGATATGCTCCGTGCTGAATGTGTTAATCACACTTTGCTGGACCGGTCTGGGGCCTATGATGGCATGTATAGGGGTCTATGCATAGCACAAAAGACATTAATGCATCCTCGAAAGACAAGAATTTATGCGTCCTTGAAGTAAATATAATTGCATTTTTCAATTTTGGTTTTCATTTTTACCAATGAATTTATGGTAACTGGCATATAAAATTCTTTAGTTGAGTAATTTTTAGAGCATAACAGTTTATTACTTCTATTTGAAGGCTGTATGGTTTGTCTTGCATTGCAGTGTAGGAGCTAATAAAATTTTGTATAACTAAGCCAATGTTTCAATAATAAATTGAAACAAAGATTTTTTTCCTTCTATGTGAGCAATACATCCTATTGAAGGGCTTGTGTGCCTTCACTTATGATTCCATACTGTGCTGACCTGTAGCAGGGTGGGGTCACTTAGAGAGTTGGCCATGAACCATAGTGTGTCACGCCCAAGGAGGTCGTAAATATCTTGAGGCACTGTTTCCAGTTTTTTTGTGTGGTCAAAGTTCCACCTTCTTGGTTTGACAATTTTTAGACTTAGTCTCTGGCTGATATTATAAGGTGGCTAAGTTTTACTCTGAAAATGAACTGCATTAAGTGAAAAATGCTACCATTATCATTAGTCTCTCGCCGGTGATTGTCATCAGATTTTTCCCATCATTCGCTATAGGGTGGTTTCCTATTATTTTTTTATTGCCTAAATCGAAAGATTATTACTCCTGGAGAACGTATTTCATGCTTTTAGATTTCTAAATGACGATATCTATTTTTCGCGATTAAATGAAAAGTGAAAAATTTCAAGCGCGCTAAAACGTGACGGCTAAGTATGAATGCCGGCAAAACTCCGTGTGACGTCGTTCTGGTTCCCTCTGCCGCAAGTGAGGTGACCTTGGGGCGAGGCTTTGAGCACTGATACGACTCAGGATGCTAGCAGGTAGCAGAGTACTATGCTAGCTGGTAGTGCTTGGCTTACATTATTAATACCTTATCAAACGAAGAAAACTTTCCGACCTTAGCCAGCTTTAATAGGTGATTATTAAGACATGTTTCCCTGAGCTCTGTGCCACATGCACGCATTTGTAATCTCAGACGATGTAAAACTCCTATCTACTTCTATAGAAACTAGGTCCCTGTGACGTCACAAGGAGTGGCATCACATGGGCGCCAATCTGGCCTTTTTCAAATGAGGATAACATTGACCCTTGCCTTTCATCTAAACCGGTATTTCTAAAACCAAATAATTTTTATATTATGAATATACTAATAGTGGGTAATGAATTGCAATCAATGCCTTTCATTTTATTTGATGAAGGAAACTACCCTATACTTCTATTAATGTATAAACTCTGCGTCAGTTAGCCCCTTCACTAGTGGGGATCTTGAAAATATACTTTTGCACTGTACATAATTGTTGGATTTCCATTGCCTATGATAAATCAAATACCAATATAAGTGCAGGGAAATGACTATTTTACACTTGTAAAATTTTATTTTCAGCTAAGAGTGTTGTAAAACGTAACCATGGTGATTGATAATAATTTTTCCCTGGGAAAAGATGTTAGAGTCATAACTTTGCGAAGCCTACCAATGAAGTAAGAAAAAAAGGTTTACATTGTGTATTCCATAGTTTATTTTAATGTATTAGCGAGTTATGACCAAACATTTCACCACATAGTAAGCACCACATTTAAGCAAGGATTGTCAATGTTTTGGTCGAAGTGGGCATGGCTTGTCCTACCTAAGCACTCCAATTCCGGCCACATTTCACTCCACGCTCGAAACCAGTGGTGCCACCTCCAGATATTTACAACCTCCTTGGTCACACCACTATGAAAAAGTTGGCAATGATGGCACCTATTTTGCTACACATTAAGTAAAGCATATATTATGTTATATTTCCAGGAAATTCTTCTTTCAAGTGATAGAGTGAATGTTTGGCATGACATTCTTGATCCTGGTATTGCGATATGTTCCCCGGCAGTTCCACCATTATTCTCTGATAACTTTGATTTTCAATCAGTTGATGACTTAGTAAAGGATTTACTTATCAATGAAGAGGTTCTGACATCAACTCTCTACTGCCATCGCTTGCGTGGAGAGTTTGCGGCCCGAGTGTCATCTCCTAGATTTTATCATGCAATCAGGTAGGTTTTAGTTTTTCTTAATTATTCTGGTTAGTCATTTACTTTTGGAAGTCAGAATACCTCAAGATGTATTGTTTTAAAGTTTCCTACTTACATGTATCAATGGCTAAGTACTAACAGCATGTATCTCAAAAATAGCAACTTTTAGGAGAGCAAAAAATTTATTTATTTTTTTAATTGTATATAATTTTAATTGAAATTAAAAACCAAAAAATACATTAAACTGAATAAGAACCATACATTTGCAAACAAAGAGTTATTTTTTGCTTGAATTTTATATTTTATTAACAGTATAAGCAGTATTAACTAAGATTGGGCAAATTTATGGATATGTGTTGTTAGAACTTAGCCATTGGTATGCAGTATAAACTTTTGCGCAAAAATTTTCTGCAGAGAAAAAAATCATTCACCTTGACCAGAATTCGAACCCAGATCTCCTGATTGCCAGTTAAGCTACAGAGGTGTCTTTCCCCTCTGTGGAAATTGGTGGACTATATAGGAAAAGATTTCCACAGAAGAGAAAGATGCCTCAGTGGCTTAACTGGCTAAAGCACTCGGTTGTAAATTGGGAGATCTAGGTTCAAATTCTGGTCAAGGCGAATGTGTATTTCTCTGTTGAATGTTTGCACAATTTATGCACAGTTGATGACTCTAAAGTTTTCACTGAGGCTAGTCCTGTTATACTTTAAGTAACCTCTTGTGTAGCAAATCTCCATGCTGTGAAATTTTACGAAAAATTTTGTATTACATATGAAGTCATGCTCCTGGGCTTTTCCATACATAATTCATGGAGAAGAACTACCTCTAATGAACATCTATTATTATGAAACCTCTCCGATTACGAAGTCCATTTTTAGGAAAGTGAACTTTCTATTACAAATTTTCCCTGTACCAATAGTGATTTTGCTATGTGTTTATGCAAAGGTTTACATCAAAATTTTGCATCATATTCAGTTTTTCTTTTGTGACCTACTGCCTCAATTGTGCATCTGTTTGGGTGTTACCATAAGCTGTGCAGCTTATGAGAAGTTAGGATGATGACATGTGACATGATACCTGCCAAATTTACATTTTTCAGCCTACCACGAGTATTGAATTTGAAGAGTGTTTTTAAGGCATTTCTTTATTACATATCCTTCAGAATTCGTAATTTAAGGGGTAAAGTTGCATTGCTTGAATATTTTGCATAGTCCAGGTAGATTATTTGTTGACTCAATATGCCATAATGCAAAGGAGAGCTCAGAAGCCTCTCCCATTGCAAATGAATACCATGAAAGTCTTGAAGTTGGCATGAATGGCCCTTTTGACCTTCCCAGCTATGTATACTTATGAAATTTTCAGTTGATAAACTTGCAGGGGAACATTATGCTTTCTAATGTTATTGCTCATTTTGAAAAAAGCCTGTTAGCACTTGTTTCTTATAAATATCTTCAACTTTGGAAACAAAATGATAATGGGCTGTAACAACAATCTCTAGGGAATTGACTCACTTTTATATCAGTGAAGTGGTACTATATTTACTAATGTAATAATATGCATCATATCATACCTGTGATGTGGTAGCTATTGTGGTATATTGTAATGATAATTATTCTTGATACTTTCATCATAAAAATTTCTGACTAAATATTTATAATGATTTCTCTCCCTGGTAGGTCTGTGTTGTAATGCTTGTTTTGTTGGTGTTATTTTCACTAGAAATTGGCCACTATACAACATTATGACCTAGTTTATGTTGTGCAGTTGACTCTCAATTATACAAACAACTTTAATACAAAGTTTTCCCTGTTAAAACTTTACAGTACCATATTTGAATTTTTTATTACAAATCAATTGAATTCTAAACCTAAGTTCCTTCAATTTCAGCCTGGATGTTATTCATCGCTGGGTTTTCCCCCTTGTGCCAGACTGCTCAATTGGCCAGCATATGGAGCCTTATATGTACCTTAGGCATAATGTTTATAAGCAGAAAAATGTTACATTATCAAAGTAAGTTATCCAAATTCATGTACTATTCTGTTTAGAAGTTAAATCTGTAATTGAATTCCTCTTGAGTTGAAGTAAGTAAAAACTGTCATCTTTGCTAGTGCTTCATGCTAAAAACCCAAATTAGGTTTTCTAAAGCCTATAAGCCTATTAGTTTTCTGAATAGTATTATCATAGATCTGATTTGTAATCTGTATATGGCCCAGACTGCGCAAGTGAGGATAGCGGACGGAGAATCTGGGTGGGCAAGCATTGGCCGAGGTGTGAGGCAGGGCTGTCCTCTATCGCCACTGCTCTTTAACGTGTATGCTGAAGAGATGGTAAGGGAAGCGTGGGATGAGTTAGAAGCTGGGATAAAAGTGGGAGGAATGATGTTCAAATCAGTGAGATTCGCGGATGACCAGGCGTTGATCAGTCAGTCAGCAAGGGGGCTTCAGGCCCTAGTGGATGCGTTATACGAACGTGGATGCGAGGAGTTTGGGATGAGGATTAATCACAAGAAAACTAAGGTAATGCGGTTTTGTAAAGCATCACGAGCGAGGAATGTGAGACTCAAGATAAAGGTGGGTGGTGAAAAACTTGAGCAGGTTGAGCAATTCAACTATTTAGGCAGTACGTTAGAGGAAAACGGATACAGTAGTAAGGACATAAGGAAGAGAATCGCATTAGCGAAGGAGGCATTCATGAACAGGAAGGAGCTTCTTCTTTCATCAGGATCAGTGTGTAAGAGTTTAAAGAAAAGGTTAGTGAAGAGTTTGATTTGGAGTGTAGCTCTCTACGGTGCGGAAACGTGGACTCTGAGGAAAGAAGACGAGAGAAGATTGGAGGCGTTCGAGATGTGGGTATGGAGAAGAATGGAGAGGGTGAAATGGACGGAGAGGAAAAGGAACGACGAAGTGCTGGATATGGTTGGCGAGGAGAGAAAGCTTTTAGATGAGATATGCAGGAGACAGAAGGTTTGGATGGAGTTAGTGCTTAGCGGTGAGGGGATGTTGAAAATGGTGTTGGAGGGTAGAATGTTGGGGAAACGAGGGAGGGGAAGGAAAAGAATAGGATTTTTAGATAGATTGAAAGAGAGTAGGCCTTACAGTGAATTAAAGAAGGCAGTGCTGGAAGGAAAGGGAGGCTCCCAGATCACCTCTTTAGTACTCCATGGAAACCTACCTTAATCGGTAGAATACTATAATAGTAATTATCATAGATGGTGGGTTATTTTTGGAATCATTGGCTTAGATTTCAATTTTGTCAATTTTCATTTTTTCTAGAAAATGTACGCTTGAAGAGGATGTTGTGCTAGCCTCTGGTACAAGTGTAGGTGAAGGCTCAGTCTTGTCACGTTGCTCAATTGGGCATAATTGTCGTATTGGCTCTGGAGTTCACCTGAGTGACTGTTTCATCATGGATAATGTAGAAATTCAGGTGAATATATTTTTAAGTGATAAATATTTTCAGATTTTATTTTTCAGTGAAACCTCCAGTGTAGAGACACAGCAAGTTTCAAGTATCTCTCTCTTTTCTTTTTCCTTTTTTTACATATCATTTTATTGGTTCTACAGGCGACTAATCAAAAAGTTTTTAACTAAAACTAAATTTTTACCAGTAGATAGTTGCTTTATATAACCAACTCGTGAAGCTGTGTGGAACTCAGGGGAAGATTCATAATCAAATTTTGGGGGTTGGGGGGTTATGACCTGAGTCTGGGGAGTATGGAATACCCCCAGGAGAAAAGGGCAATCTCCATTGTATTTTTTTAACACCCATTTTTATGCATTTTGGAGCCTAAAATTTCATTTATGCTCTTAACAAATGATGAAATTGAAGAATATTAAACATTTAAGAAGTTTGAACAGCAATGGAGAAGAAATAAATCGCCCAAATAACTATTTAAGTAATAAAAATTTGATAAAATTTCAGGAGGGGTCATGACCCCTGTAACCTCCCCCCTAAATCTGCCGCTGTTGGAACTAATGCAAAGACATTTTGTAATCTACTTCACAGGGAACATTTCTTATGCCCAATGATCAATCCATCAGGTCACTGCATAAAATAATTTCATGTCACGATAAGTTTTTATCTTGTCACTTTCTGTGACTGCCTCATGCACTCAATCTTTCATTTTTCAGTCCATTAAATCTTTATCAGTTCACACAACTCATTTCCCCCTATACCATTGTTTTCAAGGAGCTGAAAGTATTTCAGGATGTGATTTTTAAACTTTCATCTATTTCAACTTCTTTCCAAACTACTCTCTAAAGAATTCCGCCATGAGAACATTTGTAATACATATCATTCATCAATTTATCCCTCATAAAATCTTAATTTCACCACTTCTACATTTGGTTGAACCTCCACTCTTCTCCAGTCACAATTTTGGCTTGATATCCTTACTTTTAATTTTACCGTTATGGTGGGGTATTTTTTTCATGAACTTCTCTTTAATAAGTTTGTTTGTCAACACCGCCATTTCTGCTCTACTCAAATCCCAGGCAGCAAACTTGAACTGCTCGCTTCAGGATATGTTTTTTAAATTGAATACATAGTCATGATGAGTGAGGGGTGAGCGAGGTCATCAATATGGGAATATGTAAAACCACCATTTGAGAACTCTGAAAAATAAACATATCTTAAAATTATCCTCTAAGGTGTTATGAGCCATGAAAACCCCGTAGTAATTGCATTCTATGAAGCAAGTTTTTTTTCAATTCACCTAATTGCTAACAATGGTTTGAAGCCCAAGTCTCTTGGATTTGCATATGAATTATTGAATGAGTGATAGTTCTTTCATAAGTCTTTGAAATTAAAAAAAACTATATAAATATATATATACTGATTATGCAATAAATATTGTGTCTGAATTGAAATTAATTTTTAATTGATCCTCTAGTACTTATGTTAATTGACACTCACAACATGCTGGCATATTAGATATAAACTCCTATTGCTACTTATGTTCAGGAGTATGAAATTAAAACTGACTAATTCTTCCTATGTCTTTAATTTTATGGTCCTAGGATGGCTGTGAAGTAAGATTCAGTATTATAGCAAATGATGTTGTGCTTAAAGAATCTGTGTGTCTGAAAGGAAATTGTCTAATTGGCAGTGGGGTTGTAGTTGAAGCAAAAAAAGTGCTCAGGGACTCTAACCTTGTGTCTTCCGCTTTCCTCTCTGGAAAAAAGAATGGCTTTGGTGATTCCAAAGGTAAGCAACCTTTTCAATTCCATCACATTTTTAAACATTGTGTGAATCTTCTCAATGTGGGAATGGCTTGGAAGAAGGACTAGATTTTTAATTTGATATTTTTTCCTCTTATTTCATCAATGTTAAAAAGATGAATGCTTGTGCATTTGGATGGGATTTCTGTCTCAACGTGCACAATTTCAATTGGAATATTCATGATATCAATAAATACAAAATTGTACATTCATTCAGCCTGTTTAGTACTTTTCAACTAGCTGTACTAATATCACTAGTGAGTACCTTTTTGATATAGAAGTGGAGAAGTTTCGTTTGTAATATTATAAGAATGCTGCTTTAACACCACCGGTTATGATTGGAGCTGAAAGGACAAGTTACCTATATTTGTACTCATATATGTACTCTTTTACACTATCAATAATGGACTTATGCAGATTACTCAAAATTTGAGTTGCAGTCCAGGTAAATTGAGTCATTTTCATGCAGACATTTTAACATCTCCATGCAAGCCATAACGTTTTAGGCTTTAGCAAAAACTTTTCTAATATCATGAGCAAATGAAGGAAGCTAGGTCATGCTGCGATCTAGATATCTATCTCTTTCTTCACTACCTCTCAAATATCTCCGAACATGCTTCCTTCGTAGCTCCAGTAGCCTTTGAATAACTCAGAAAATGTTTCTTTATCTTCCATGTATAATGTAGAAGTCCCAGCTAAACCATAAATGCTTCGCTACTTTCTTCATAGGTGGACTGTTCTAGCCTTGGGAAGGGTTTTCAAAGGGTTTCCAAGTTTAGAAATCATGCTTGTCATGCGTAAAATAGTCTAATTTCACAGGCAAATCAATGCAAATAGTCTGTTAGTTATCGTTGAACATATGAAGCGAAATTTATCCATTTTGGAACAATGGTTAGTCAGCTGTGCCTGTCTTGTGACTGACTTTTGAAAGTGGAACAATCAAAGAGTCAGAAATTTGTTATCATTGTAAAAATTATCAAATCTTGACAATGAGAAGGGCAAAGATGTCTTGGCTGGTTAAACCTAAACTTTGCATCTGATTCTGGAGGTTTATGAATATTAGGGATTGAAATGTATGCAGTTTTATGAGTGTGAGCATATGTGTAGGTTCTAATAAACACTTCATATCCCTTTAGATCAAGAGCTGGAGCAGTTGGGGCCCAAAGCATTCGTGTATAGGCCTTTAGAAGATTCTGAATCGGAGGACGAAGGTGAAATGGAAGGAGTGGGTGTCAAGGACTGGAGTCGCTTCCATAAATTAGAAGTACCCCCTGAGGAGGATGATGAGTCTGAGGAGGAAAGTGAAGATGACAGCAGCGATGAGGAGGGAATGGGCAATGGCCCATCACCTGTGCCTGATGACACTAGCAGTAAGTACTGAATTTCATTGCTTCATTCTATTGTATATGTATGAAATTTATGTTATAAATCTTTTCCCTGGTCTAGCTCAAGGCTCTGATGATCCTCAATTGTTTTGTTAAAATTATTCTCGAGAGAAGTTCTACCTCAAGAGAAATATAAGACCTCTGTAATGCAGAGGTAGTTGCTTTGAAATTCCTATTATTATTGAGCAAAGATTGGGCATTTTATTGTGTGAGGATCAACATACATACATATATTGGAAATGAAGTACATATATAGAATAATTTGATAATGTAATGAGGACTCATGTGAATTAGGAATAAATTCGGAAAATAGAAGTACTTAATGTGTTCATTCTGAAAAATGAGTGATTAAAATAGGAGTGAGTGATTGAAATATTTGCATATTTGTGGTAGTGTAATTTGCATGGTATTGCATCCAACCTCCATGAGGATCTGCCATATTTCGCTTTGTTTCTTTCTTAAGTGTAGATAACATTACATTCGATTGTGAAAATAAAACTTGTGACTAGAAGAAAAATTTTCTCTTTCCTCACAATAGAAGTTATTATTACTTGCATTAAGGGATGCATTCAGGAAGATATCTTAATATGCTGTGAGGGATAATGGATAAAATATTGTATTTATGTAGCTAGAAAGTTAATTCAAATGTACTTGCAGAAAAATGGATTGCTATTATTGTACTTGTAACTCTGTTCTCCTTATAGTGAGAAATATACAAACAAGTTGATGAATAGAATTTAAATAAAGATCTTTTAAGCTCTTGCGTATTGTAATTTGTATCAGACTTAGAACTTCAGCTGGAAGCTAACAGCTTTTCAATGACATATTTTCATATTGCTAACATGTTTTATGTTGCCGGGAGCTTGTGGTATTTTGTATTTTATTAGTACACTAGCTGACCCGGCGAACTTCGTACCGCCTAACAATCAATGAACTTACAGTTTACTTACACCATTTATAAATCAAGAGCGGCTGTATCGTTTTTAATCATGTTTAATTTATTATAATAAAATAAGGATACAAATTCAATAAAACTACGTAAATGAGTACCAAAATTGCTTGTTAGAAAGACATTTTCTTTATTGAATCTACATAGGGTGTATCGGAGCACGTTTACGCGGATTTTTTTCAACAAATTTTCTTACGCTTTAGCTTAAGAAATTTTGGGCGTTGTGGTTTAATAAAGCAGCTCATGAAATAAAAATTATACTCATTCAGTTGTTGGCTATTTGCGTTATTAGCTGTAAAAAAATGTTTTTAGGTCCAAGTCTGTTGCATACACTTGGTCCATTCAGGGGGCAGGTTGACAAAACCCCAGACCGACGCTTGACTGATGCTCAAAATCGTGCAAGAAAAGCCCCTATGAAGCAGCATTCGCATTAAATGACTTAAGGCGCGCCAGTTTTAGTATCTATGTTTGGAAAAAATGCACTGCGTAAACGCACCACGGTGAGCCCTAGACATTCGGGTTTAATGTCTTGCGTCAAGCACCTTCTGAGAAACAACAGTTTTTGTTTTGTTATCAGGCGCAAGATGAAGTGGATGAAGCTAAATAAATATAGCGAAGCAAAGCAGTGACGCAGCGAGGGGAGGTTTTGGGGGATAAACCACCCCCCCAAGAGCTTAGAGAATTTTTTTATGAAAGATTTTGTTATTAATATTAGGGGGACGGATGACTAATAAACAAAACATATTTAACTATTCACACAGCCGCAAAACCCACTATTTTGAACCATTTATCTTAAAAAAATGTCTGGGGGAAGTGCCCCCACACTTCCCGCTTACCTTAGCGAGTTTTCTATACCCTACAGACCCGTGGTATTAGCTGTGCCCAAAACCCCCTATCCTAGCTATGCACTTGAAGCGAAGGAAGAAATACAGAGGATGGTTTATCGACTCGTGAACATAGCACGCTAAATTGACCATGAGAAAATCATGGGTTTTCATTAGCACATGAGCACAAACAACACAAAAACTGAAAGAATGACCATGCAATTTTTTAATCGTTATCACGAATGCAACACGAATTGTAAATTGAATACGTTTAAGCTCAAAAGGGCATATGAGTTGAGATCATGGAATCTACGGAATGAGGACTTCCTAACCTTTGAATTTTCCTTTGAGTAAAGTTGCGTGAATCACATTCATTACCAATTTTTTTAATGATCAAACACGTTCCGTTGGATAGTTATGGTTGGTTTAGGCTTCGAAAGATCATGAGCACAGAAACTACATTTTTCTGTAAATCGTGCCTTGGTAAGTCAGGTACGTCCAAGGACTTAAAATATTCAGATAGATAGTTGGTGATTTCGTCTTCGTTTGTTACACATTTAAAAGATTCGAATCCATGCAGAGTACGAACTATTTGAATTTACTTCGTTTTAGTCATCCACATCTCCGTTCTTGCTCGCTAAATCAACCATCTTTGATTCTTTTGGTGATCAATCATATTCTGGAACTCTTATTTGATGAGCTCACCTTCCGCTGAAACTAATTTGAAATCATTCCAAGGAAATGAGTTAAAACTACTCGATTCCTCGACAGGAACACGGACATTACCGTTTGTCAACAATTGCTTGGAGATTTGTTTACAAACACGGTAGTGAAGTGTCAACTCGAGCTGGGCCACGGCTGGGCTTACAATCAGCTCGAATTAAATTTAAAAAATGTAATTTCAATTTAATTAATATTTTGAATATATTTAGTAATTAACCCTAGAAGTGCACACTTCTTTTTTCAATCATAAAGTGCACACTGGGGTCCAGCGGACCCCATAACTTTAAAAATTTTTAATTTCAACCCCCTGATATTTTTTTACTATTAATATAGTAAATATCAATAATAGAAGTGTTTCTTACACAAATATGTAAATATACGTTATTTGAACATATTAAAATGAAAGTAAAACAATATTTTTCATTCCTAAGACATAAAAATTGTTTAAGAAAGTCACCAATCCTACTTTTATTTACTCTTACAAATGTTTTCGATGTACAGACAAATAGTTTTAACAGCTTAAGTATTACATTGTGTTGTTCGTATAAAAAAATGTTTCATATTTTTTCTTTCCATAAAACGTATTAATTTTAACAATTGAAAACAACGAAATTTTCCTGTGTATTTTTTTTTAATTTTTTTCACAAATTTCATTAGGACTTCCTATTGATCCAAAATGTACATTACTATTATTTATTTTACAGGTAAAATATAAATTTTTAGAAAAAAATGCTTTGTTGTTAATTTCTCACTCCAGTACAGGTAGTACACAGATAACTTCGGTGCTCGTCACACATCGGAGCGCGGCACGATGAGCATATAATTCTTGTTTTTCTGTCTCTATTCCTTGGGCAGAAGCTGCATCGTATTTTGCTTTGAAGGATTTCAGGATTTCATATCAATTGCTGATATTTCAATTTTTAAAATTTCCGTAATGGTATTCCTAATTGAAGAACGCAGGTTTTTTTTTCAAAATTCGTTGATGCAAATGAGGTTTGATGAGTGACAAAGCCAAGTTTTTCAAAAATGTTATCCGGTTTATTTTTTCATTACTATCAATATGAGAGTAAAGAACCATTGCGTTTATACTAGGTTGGTCTAGCATGCCATAGAAAATCTGCATTGGCCATCGAAGGGTTTTTCTGGCTGTTGTATATTCATGACACAGTTGATCAAATGTGTCTGTTTCTCCTTTAGTGGCATTATACATGCAAATAATCTCGGGCTTTCCATTGCCTTCATTTATAGCTCCATCCAAATGAAAAGATGACAACAAAAGCACTATTTTATTTCTTTTCGGTTTGAAAGACACCTGGGTCATGTCAGGGTCAAAGGCAAATCGTGAAGATTGAACAATAGCACTTCTTGTAAAATGTACTGGAATTTGACGCTTGTTTTTACGAATTTTCACCATCGTTATTGAATAATCTTTTAGCATCTTCTTTACAAGCTCAACAGAAGTGAACCAATTGTCGCACGTAATATTTCTATTCGTGCCATGAATTGGTGTTGACAATGTCCGTACATAATATGTCGGAACAGTTTCATCTGGATTGGTAACTACTTTTCCTATGTAAGGACAGGCATTTACCATGTAAAACGTTTTTGCATCATTCATCATTACAATTTTTATGCCATACTTATCTGGCTATCCTTTCATATATATCCGAAAGGGGCAACGGCCTCGAAAACCGAGAAGTTGTTCATCTACAGTACAATACTCATGAGGAGTGTAATGATTTTTGCAATTATCTACGAACCCTTCCCAAATTTCACAAATTGACGCAAAATTATCGATCGTTCTACGGTGCATTCTGGTGTTTTTATCATCAAAACGCAAGGTTGACAGCAAAAACAGGAATTGGTGCAGAGAGACATGGTGCAACGTAGATCCAAACTCAGTTGACCACAGTTCATACAAATTTGTGTTGCACGTCTTCTCCACCCCAGAAAAATATAGAAGTCCAAAAAAAGCCTCAATCTCCTCAACATCTACATCACCGTGGTACGATTGGGGAATTGTGACATTTTGACGCTGCCGTTGTATTTCCTCATTTGTGTGCGTCATTATTTTATTTTGTAAAGCGCTATCCAACAGTAATTCCCAAGCTTACCGGGGAGTTTTGACGTCGCGCGCTGCTCCTTTTGGTCCAGGCAGATCCGAAACCAAATTTCGCTCTCTCTTTCGATCTCCATATGATTTCAAACGTCAATGTTTGATGAATAGTTTACTATTATGAGTAATATATGTTCAAAAATATTGCTCTACAATCCATTCCATTGAAGTTTGTTCGTACGTCTTTCACTCCGAAATTCTTAAATTATTTGCAAAAGAGGAAACCAAGATATTTCACAAAAAAGTTGATGCCCTCAAAAATCCCAAAGTGATAAAAAATGATAAATGGCATTTTAATTACTTTAAACGAATAAATACGATTAAAACAAATGTATTTGCAGCAAAAAAGGCAACAAACAAATGTGTTAATTTTTTTTCGCAATTTCAAAAAAATTTCATGAAGTGCACACTGGGGTCCAATGGACCCCAGGCCGTTTTCAATATTAAATTATAAAGCAATAAGCGCGTTGAAAAAATCACCTCACACTAGAAACTTTTACTTAGATATAAAAGGAAATTTACATTGGTGTGAGCATTCAATATTTTGTGCATTACAAAAGTTACAGCAAAGAAAAAAACTCCTGGGGTCCACCGGACCCCAGTGTGCCCTTCTAGGGTTAAAATGTTATATTGTTGCTAAATTCAGTTATTAAAGTGGTAAAAACAAAACAAATTATTTAATTTGTAGTTTTGACCGACTTATCAATTGTTGTGTTACTATAACTCCTAAAAGTATGTCTATAAGAAAGAGATTAATTTTTTTTGTGAAATTATCCTTTTTTAATGGCCTATATGTTAACCCCACCTCAGACGAATCCAAAGAACCAAATCTCATTGAAATCGGTGCAGCCGTTCTCGAGTTATAAGTGTTCTAACTAACACGATTTTCGACTTTCTTTTATATACATATATAGATTTTTATAATCTTTTTTAAATAAATTCACTTTTACATAAACAGAAATTAACATAATTGAATACATTACAGTCACTTTGTGGAAGTTCAAAGTACTTTCTGCTGTAATTTTATTGTGAACTGGTTACATATTTTTTCCTCAGAAGTTCTGAAACTCATTTTTCGTAATCTCGATATTGCACATGTGGTGAATAAATTGTGATATAATAAAAAGCTGTGCATTTAAAAATTAAGTCAACATTTCCATTGTGTTTTAAAAGTATTGCATTATAATAAAATTTCTGTTAAGTCATGCATCAAGGCATGTTAAATATGCATATGTTGTAGGCATATAAAAGAGTGATTGAGTGCAAGGTAAGACTAAGTAGGTAATATTAAATAACTCCTGTATTTTATTTCTTTTGCAGTTTTCTTCAGTGAGGTGCTGGATAGTCTTGTAAGAGGATTTGACGAAAAACTGAAATGTGAAAATCTTATTCTGGAAATAAACTCATCTCGCTATGCCTATAACGTTACTGTTAAGGAAGTTAACTTATTGGTTGTGAAATCAATTATGTCCATACCACATGCTAAGACTGAGAAGCAAGGGGACTTGAGTACACCGAAAGGACAGTTGTCTGGCCAGCAATTATTTCAGCAGTTGAAGCCCATTGTGCAGCACTTCCTTCCCATTTTGAAAAATTATATCAGGAATAAGGAAGCTCAGTTTGATTGCTTGCAGGCGATAGAGGTAAGATAAAAAATTCTGACTTGTTTAAAGTAGAACATGTACTAGAGCAGCATTGGCTTACATGTACATACAAAATAATATGCTGCATTTAATCTTGTTTTTTTTTTTTCATTTGGAAAAATCACCACTAACATTTCATGCATGGCATGAGTGAAGTAGGGGTTATCAGCTAGGGGTTACAATTCCTTTACTCTAACCAAAAATTCGAGGAAATTGAAACATTTTCTTTATATTTTAATCAAAATGTGTTATATTTTTACCCTCCAGATTTTCTAGCCCTTTCCGAAATTCTATTTAATTGCCTTTTAATGTAAACATAATTTTGATCTGATATGTTAATCTTAGTTAAATAATTATTGAATTAATATTTCCTGTTGGAGGGAGAATTCATCTTCCCCATTCTTGCATATAATATGTTCCCTATATTATTCAAAATAAACCCATCAGCGATTTTACTTTAATTATTTTGGATTGTTAAACAGTATTGATATAACTTTGTCTTTAAAGTAAAAAATAATGTTATCCTTGCTGTCTTTTCATCTGTGTGTGCATGATAAGTAGGGTTATCACATTATTCATATCTTACATTGAATTAATTTTTCATGTATAAAATCACTTGTTCATGGGTACATAGTTAATAGTGCTATTTAAGGGTGCAATGCAAGGGTAACCAATGTATAAACTTTTCCCAGGATTCCACGCTGGTAAGATTTAAATATGCTTAAATGATAATTGAGATGAAAATTTTTTTAAATCTTTAGATAGTTCTTGCACATATTGAGTATTCATGGTAGCATGGTAAATCGTACCCACGTGGAATCCCGAGAAAAGTTTATATATTCTGTTCGCTGGGAAAGTGTTAAATCTTACATTAGGGTAACTAACTTAAACTATGCATTCTTAGGTATGTAAGTTGTATCCAAAATGAATTTAACTATGATCAAAGTTGATACCATTGATGTAGCCATCTTTCGAGATAGGTTAGTCATTACCCCTTGAGGGTTGATACACCTTGATTGGAAATACCAAAAATAAATTATAGTTAGATGTGATATTAAAGGAATTTTGAAGTTTTAAACATCTCTTCATTTTTAAAATGGTAGGAGCATGCTGTTGACACTGCTGAGTTTGGAGAAATTGTGGTCAAAATTTTACACATGCTCTATGACCAAGACGTTTTGGCGGAAGAAACTATCATAAAATGGCATCAATCATCTGTTTCGGAAGCAAGAGAAGAAGCAAAACATCTGCATACTAAAGTAGGTATTTTTACCTGTCATGAATTATGTGCATTACTTATAGGTAGAGTTTAATGGCCTTATACAAAATTCATCGCTTTTCAACAAAATTACTGGATGGAATAACCTTAGTACTTTTATGAAGTCAAGAATTTCCATTCTCAATTTTTCGTTATTTGTAACCATTTAATTTGCTGTTATTTACTCTTATATTCTGAAGTTGCTTTAGTGCACACAGTTTAATTGAAGGAAAACTTCCAAATTTATCTATCATATGAACTTTAATCCACCCTTATAATGATATGGTTGAAGTGTATCTTCTGTCAAATTATAGGGACTGTATTGGATCACTTACGTGAAGAGGCCAAAATAGCTAAATTTTATACTGCTCCTGTTTTCAATGTTTGCCTTTGCAAGTGTGGTCAAAGCTTTTGGGGAAAGAGATGTTTAAATTGCAATTTATTTTATTTTAATTTAGCTCACACTGTTGAAGTTAAGTAGCACTGAAGCACATCTCTGTGTAGTCCAGGTTAAATAACAGGGAAATCGAAGGATAAAATTTTCATATTCCAGTACTGTTCCAAAGCAAATAAACTTTGCTTTGGGACATAAATGGGTGTAATCGATTCACCCCCTCTTTCACCGTGATTTATCCCCCCTTTAATGGCTACTCCCACCCTTTTCCATCAACGAGTGGGACATTTTAAACTGAGACTCGTGACTTGAAATTTAGAAACTTTTAAGGAGTAGCATTGTGCCCTTGTCATCTTTAGGGTTTTTAGGTTTAATTCGAGCGAAATAACTATGCCTTATGTAACTGGAATAATGTATCCCTTTATTGAGGCATAAATACAAGTGTGTCGCACTCAGAAAATAGTCGAATCGCGATGGCCGCGGATTCAGTCACAGATTCGCGCTACGGCTGGTAGGTCTAACTCGCATGGGCTCCAGGACACTACTCTGGGATAAGGGCGTGAAATCCCTAGGGTCCCGTTACCTGCGCCAAGGGTCCTCAGCCTGTCTCCTTCCAGGCGGTGCTGCCTTTTGGCGGTTGCACACAATGATTTGAACGCTACATCACGTTTCACAATATGTGTGGGGTGGCAGGAGGGTCAGACCTAAGGCAACAGTTTTGGGGTTCATTTTATTTTTATGCTGCATCAGAACTCTAGTGCTTGCAAATTTTAATTCTTTTGAAGTATAAAAAAATCACATAGAATGAACATAGTGATAAAATGGGTCTTGGGGAGGTGGCATTGGTGAGCAGGAAAAGGGTTAGGAAATTGGTTGAGGTTGCCCACTGCAGAAATGCTAGATGGAGCTCAGTTGTCAAATATCTCAAAAATGCCCCTCCCTTTCTTTTTCCTTGAACAGCTAGTTTCCTATCACCTACTGGCAATGAGTCGCCTTTTGGAGTAAAGTGTATTTATAGACGTCAATGTCCTTATCAAAATTTGAATTGCAGGACCCTTCGATAACCACACTTTGACCGCTCAGTGCTGTATAAATTATACGAAATATATTTCTTTTTTGGGCATTAGGGTAATTACAGTAGACTCTAGTTATTATGAAGTTCAATGGACTGAAAAATGGGAGGTTCGTAAGAACGAAGTTCGTATGAACGTTTCTTTCAGGAATCTTTAGTTCATAAGGCTATGCAAGGCGTCGAGAAGTGCGGTTATCCTGCAGAAGGAAAAACTGCATTGCAATTATGTATGTGGGAACTTAATTTTTTGATAAACTGATCTAGCTTGGCGTGCGACGCAGCCGGAACCGAAAAAAATCGCTGTCTGCAGAAGGAAGAACGGGCGAAATGCTGAACAGTTCCTGACTTCATCTCAGATTAAGTGATACTTTGTTCAGATTATGCCCAAAGTGCGAGTTCCTTTATGCCACACCGCATCACACCGGCCTACTCTGAAGGCACCAAATTTGAAATTTAGGGCTTAGTTGAACTTTTCCAATTTTCATATCTCTGAAAGTTTGTAAATCGTATGTTCGTTAAAAGAGGATTTACTTTACGTCCAATATACGGCAGTAATGACTGAGTCACCATGATTCCACAGGCATGAAGCTTATCATTTGATGTTGTGTGCATACTGAAGTATCTCCTGAAGAAAGAACCATAATTGACGCTCTTGTGCACAGTGCACAAGGAGAACTTAAACATAGCGCAATGGTTATAACGAAGTGAATTGTATATCCACCTAAATGCCGTTCCTTATTCGTGGACTTGGAACATGTATTTTGGTATATTTTCCCATTTTTACTTAAATACTGACCATAGAGGTGGGTGTTGTGATATTTTTGAGGGTAATTACGTGAGATTGGTGTTCATGAATGCAACCCGCAACACACTTTTCCCTAATGCCTCTGATTTTCAAAGTTTGCTAATTTTGGTTCCTTCAACTTTGTAAATTGTAGCTAACACCGTATTGTTATAGCCTTGAGTTATTCTCCCAAACTTTGATTGCTAAATAACTTATTAAAATATGTGGCATTCTGTGTTTTGTGATATCTCTCTCATTCATTCAAAATTTTAAGTTTTTGTCTTTTTATTTGTGTGTATTGTGAGATTTCCTCTGATTCTGGATGTAAATTTGTACTACAGATGGTTTGGCTCCACCTTGTATATAAATAAATTTTACTCTGGTTTTCAGCTTACTCCATTCATTCGTTGGTTACAAGAAGCTGATGAGGAGTCGGAGGAGGAATCAGAAGAGGAATCTGGGAGTGATTAATTGCAGTCAAGGCAATTCTTACATTTGCTCCAATGTTTTTTACCTCTGAGTAGGTTTCAACTAATTGAGTGTCTCTCTTCATATGTATCTTCATATTGATTTTACTCTATAAAAACATCTTGATATTTTTCAGGTTGAATTCTAATTATGTTTTAATAATTGGCTCATTTGCACCAGATGTTTCCCTCAATGAAATACATGTGTGAAAAATAGATAAATTGAATCAACTAAGAAGAAATTTATATCCTCCTCAAGAACTTCATAAAAGGTTTACCACTACTTATCAATATATTTATTTCTGATTTTAATGTTATCACTATAGGCAGTGGTGGATCCAGAATTAGGACTAAGGGGAGGTTTTGTGAGAGATCTGGGGTAATCTCCCAGCAGTAGTGGGGGTCTGAACTAAATTACCATTTTATCTAGTGTAAATTGGATATACCAGGCGGGTATAGCCCCCCTAGCCCCTCTCTGGATCGACCACCTACCATAGGCATGCTCGGGATTTTCTAGTGTTGGTGCTATGGATAAAAATTGTACCTATCATCCATCAGGTGGTTATCCCATCCTTTACGCAAACATACTCAATAAGATATATTAATTGAAACTAAGTTATCCAATTTAAGATTCCAAAGAAATCAGCCAATGATTCCTCTGCTAATTTAGTCCTCATGTCTTTCATGTTTTTTAATATGCATTGGAAATTGTATCCAATGGCTGGGCCTCCCTGAGAGTGATTTTTGTGAGTCACAAAACTCAAGCTGTGTAACAGGGCTGTAACTACTTCTATTGGATTGAGGCCTGAGCGCAAAACTTGTTGGTTAGGCCTGGACAATTACTGAATCTCAATGAGCCTTTGGTTGTGAAAATGCATTATGGCCTAAAGTTGGTAAAAAATATTAGGGTATTTGCTATATTTTGTTACCAACAGCTGCAAATACGGTCCACATCCTAGAATCAGTTATTGACCAAAACAACTGTTCCACCATTATTTTTTTAGGAAATTTTCCATTCCATAAATGATAAATTATTGAATTTCACTGGTAATATTTTCTTGACACCCGTGCTTTTGAAAATTGATGTGATCATCAGGTGCTTTTACGAAGTTGATTGATTTACTGTCTTAAGTATCCTCATACTGTTTCAGGTTGATTTCTAATTATGTTTTATTAATTGGCATATTTGCAGCTGATGCTCGTTAGTTAAACTATGTACGTGAAGATCATGCAAGTAAAATATATAATCATATAAGAGGGTACAAGTCATGCCCGTGCTGGACCCCTTCTTAGGGCAGTGGATGGCCATGGCCATAGGGTGCCAGCAATAAGCTGAGGGGGTCTATCGGGGGGTGCCAAAGATTTCCAGGCTGGAGGGCGCACCGGGATGCATCTTGGTGTCCCGGGCGGGCCAGCATGGGCATGGTACAAGTTTTAATTAGTTTTTGACGGACTGAAAGAATGGATTTTCATTGGCTGAAGAAGGGAGGTGGGTCAAGATATAGGGTAGGAAGAGGGTTAGAAGATGCATTTCTCTGCTGTGAAATCTGATGCATCTGTATAATTAATCTGCTGTTCATTAAAGGCTGGATGGTCTCATCATAACTGCCTTCGATTCCAGGGGTGATTACTTTATCCTACTACCCCCTCCCTCTGATTGGCTACCCTGAGTTGATCGGGAATGGATTAATTTTGTCATTTTGAGGAGGGCAGTTCATCACTTCCTGTAGCACCTTGGTGATATGCAGGAGCAGATACAGAAAAAACTCAAACAAAACTCACTAAATACTTTTTTTTTAATTAATCCAGGGATCACGGGGGGTGATGGTTACCCCTCCTGCTATCCCCCATTTATCCACCCATCATAAAGTAATTAGGTTAAGTGGGGACCTTGAAATGCCAAACAGTTATAGTGACACCAGCCATCCTACAACTGATAGCAGATGACTTTCACTAACGCAACAGGTTTCCTTATGTAGCAAGACATCTACTGCCTTCCTTCCCAATACCCTGAACCACCTCCCTTTCCCCGGTTATTGAAAAAGCCTTCCTTTTATCCTCACAATTTAACTAATCAGTGCCCCTTTTTTTATTAAATGTGGATCTCGTGGCTTCATATAAGCACCAGTCACATGATGATGGCACAGAATGTTGAAACCCAGGCTTTAAATAAAAATATTAAGTCAGTTTTCACGATTCATTATTTCCTGTACGAATAATTTTACTGGCTATTTTTTGGAAACAAGAGTGCAGTGGTGACATAGATAGAAATTTCAAACCATCAGCATAATGGCACTTGGTTTTTGGACCCTAGGGCTGTCCCCTAATTTCCCCTGCAACAGTTTCAACCCAGCCCTCCATGCATATGCCTGTGGTTATAGCAACAAGAATACATGCTGTGAAATTATTTACTTATTCGTTTTAAAAATTTGGATGTCAGATCTGCTATCACATAAAGGTAACTCCTAACTTGTCAAAAAGTGTGCATATTAGTGTTTACTCACTACAATGCAGGGTGTGCAAAGTAGGATATAGACTTAATTTGTTGTCCAAGAATAAGTTTTAAGTAGTTTTTATGCCACACCATGATTTACTGTTTGGAAATTAAACAGTAAAAGACCAAAGTTTGTAGGTAGCTGACAACTGAGGTTGGGCTTTCACCATCTGTGGCCTTTGTCAAAAACAACTGCAGCAGTCATGTCCATGGTGGGTTAAGGAATCAGAATGTTTCATGATTAGGCTGGTATCTTTCCTCTTCACACTTTCAAAACCAATTTTCTTTTATTTGGCACTCGGAAGAAAGAAATATTTGGAAATCCACAGATAGTGTGACCTATGGTATTGCTTTAATTGAATCAAGTCACAGTAATTGAGTTATAACAATTGAATTCATGAATAACTGGTACACTTTAATCCTTTACAATTCTCTGAACTCCTTACTATGGGTTGTTCATATTGACATCTCCGTTGTGGCCCAAATAGCTACTCAAGATATTACAGACATCATCATTTAGTCAGAGATGATTTTGATTATGCATAATAGGGTATATATAAGTTTCCTTCATCAAAGAAAACGAAAGGCATTGATTGCGATACGTTACTCATCATTGGTGTATTTATAATACATATACAAATTATTTGGTTTTAGAAATCCCAGTTTAGACGAATGTTAATGGCCTATTTTAACCTCATTTGAAAAAGGCCAGATTGGCACCCATGCGATGCCACTCCACGTGACGCCACAGGGACCTAGTTTCTATATGAGTGGATAGGAGTTTTACATCGTCTGAGATTACCAATGCATGCATGAGGGACAGAGCTCAGGGAAATGTCTTAATAATCACCTATAAAAACTGCTTATGGTCGGCAAGTTTCCTTCGTTTGATAGGGTATTAATAATCCTTATTTAAGCCAAGTGATACCCGCTATCAGGGTACTCTGCTACCTGCTAGCAGCCTGCATCGCAGCGAAGCACATACCCTCGCCGTGAGGTCACCTCACACGGCGGCAGCAGGAACCAGAATGATGTCACGCAGGGTTCTCCCAGCATTCATACTTAGCCGCCATGTTTTCGCGTGCTTGAACATTTTCACTTCTCATTTAATCGCGAAATATAGATATCATCGTTTAAAAATCTAAAAGCATGAAATTTGTATTCCAGGAGTAATAATCTTTCAATTTAGGCAGTAAAAAAATAATAGGAAACCACCCTATTACATTCGGTCAAAGATTACTCACAGTATGCGGATAGACAGTTTTTTTCTAATGATTGCTAAAATGAAATTCTGCAAAGTTGAAACAGGAAACAGCCATGACAGTTTGATTTATTAACTTACTTATTTGGCTTTCTAATTTCACACAGTATTGGAATCACAGTGTTTTTGCTTCTGCAATATGCTGTCTAAAGTTACTTCCTTTCAACTTTTGAGCTGCAAAATTTTTATCGGCTTAAAATTATCACATGAAAAAATGTTGCTCAATTATTATTTCAGGTGAACCTGTAATTTTTTTACTGTTTTTTATTTTGGCTCCTCTATGTGGGAATTGTTGGAGGCAGCATTTTCTCTTATTACTGGATGACTTTTCTTTTCTGCATCAATTAAAATGATAGTGTTTTTTGTAAAAATGAGAGCACACATTGAAAATATTGTTATAATTTTATTCACACCAAAGTGAACTATATAACACAGAAATTGATGAGAATTAGAAGTTGCAAAAAAGCTTTATTTCCTCAAAATGTTACTCAGGCTAAGCAAAACTGTTTTCCTTTAATAATGCCAAAAAAAATTCCCTTTTAATATACAGGAAACCTTACGTCGAGTTGCCAGTTTAACCCGCAAATTTCCTGCACCCATATTACATGCTTTGTATTTGACATTTCCGAGTGACCTTCCACTTATGGGTTTGAGAAGGTGCTGGTAAATTACATGAGTCCCATGAAACTTGTGGGGTGAGTTCCTACTTTTCCAGTTTATAACTGAGTGCTCCCAAAAAATATTGTGCAAAAAATTGATGATTTTGCCCTTTTCTTTCTAGTCCAATCCCAGTTCAAAATCCCAGCCATTTCTAAAATATTTTTTAATGCATTTAACGGCAGATGTCTAGTTTATCATTGAAGAGAGTGTAATCCGACCATTTCGTCAACAGCATCCACCTCAGCCTTAGTGTAGTTGGAGGACTCTGCAGTTTCAGGTAATGTTTTAGATATAACTAGTAACTATACAGATCTGCCAAACAGTTTTCCAGGAACACCTGCACAACATCCTTGTGTGCTGTGTGTTCATCACTCATCCACGATATGTATTTTGCTACTGTGCACCTTAATTGGAGTTGGAAGTATGTACAGAATCTGATGGGAATAGTGAATTTCTATCAGGGGTTTAGATGACCTCTTATCTGGGGTAAAGCAATGGACAGAAGCCAATACAGTGCCCAATGACAAGGCACATTTAATGAAAAAAAAAATAATTTTGAAAATATGTGGTGTAAATAATACCAAGTGAAAATTTGAAGGGGTCCTTTGAACCACTGCTGAAGTCCTATTACTTAAGTAAGGAGTTAGATATAATGATCAGATGCCAGAATTGTGAACTGTTTTCAGAAATGTTTTTTTTTTAAATGATGCATATCTATAAGACACTCGTTTATGTACAATTGGACCTCAGACGAATTATTGCTTCGAGGCATTGCATACCACCAAGGCGCTGTGGTAAAAAAATTCCCAAAGACCCCAAATCTCTCCATGGGAGTGACAGCCTGTTAGAGGGAGGTCTCTGAATTTCCGAGTTTTGTTAGTTAGGAACTCGCTTCGTCCGAAAATTAGGAAGAAGCAGTTGGATAAATGGGGTTTGTCAAGGCTATGACGTCACCTCCAGGGGCGCAGCTAGGAATTAAGGCTGGTGGGGGGGGGGGGGGGTTTAGGTGCAACTGATACCGGTGTGTGTGGGGGTGTAGAATACCCACCAGGATAAGCGGTAGGTGCGAGATTAATAAATTGCGGAATTTGAAGATAATGGTTCAAAATGGTGAGTTTTACGGCTTTCTGAGGGATATTTTATTAATCCTACACTATTCTATTAGTAATATCAATCCAATTAATTAAAATGGATTAAACTTAAAAATTTCTCTGAGCTCTGGGGGTGGGGGGGTTTATCCCCAAAACCCCCCCTCGCTGCACCTGCAACTACTGTGCCGTCACGGTGCAGTGTGATAAGTGGGAGACAGTAGCGCCCGAGTGCACTCCCTTCCCAGAATTCACCCCGGGCTCTTTCAATCGAAGCTGGGACTTACAGAAGTTCTCTTTTGGAACCCGCGAAGCTTCTTAGCAACCAGAACTTCGTCAAGTTGCCCATCCTCCCTGCAAAATTAGTTCCGGTGCCCCTACCGACTTGATGCCATTGTTCGACAATCGCGACTCCTTCCCAAATTATGACCCCGAAATTCAAGGAGGTTCTCCATCAACTGATACGAAGTTTCACAGCAACCTTAAGGGGGGAACCATTAATTACGTGAGGCGTTTTGAGGGGGAAGGGGGTCAAGCCGATTCTCACCCAATCTCAAGTGGGTGAGAGGGGGGGTCCTGGCATGTATCACGAAATTTTTTCAGTAAGAAACAATTTAAAATTGCGATCTTAGTAATCTTGAACCACAGTCTTAAGCAACGCAAATAAAAATTAATGAAACAAATCTTTTCCTATAAATCCGATGCAATGAAGCATAGATTAACGTATTTACGCTGAAAATACGCATTTTGAACAATCTCACGTGAGATTAGTGGGAGGGGGTCGCGCCAAATCTCACTAAGGGGGAAGGGAGGGTTCCAAAAATCGCCAAAATTACCTAACGTAATTAATGAAAGTACCCCAAGACCCTCTCTTTAAGTTGTTAAATCGAGTCCTTGGGAAATTTTTGTGCGGTCCGCGCACTCCATACACTTCCGAGACAATAGAAAGCTTTGTGGTGGATACTCGATGGCTCTTGACTTGACGGATAAGCAGATATGTCTGATAATTATCCAGTTTTTTCACCAGTAACCGGACGGACAACCAACCAGTATCTTAGCCCTCGCTAGTCCATTAAACAGTAATACCAAAGGACACCGATCTGGGAGGCTGCCTACGACTGTTGTCAGGGGCGGATCCAGGATTTGTTTCTGGGGGGGGCACAAGGATACCTCGTAATAGAAAACGAACGCAATGACAATGGGACCGTACTAAACATCTTGGATATTTTTTAAGGGTCTGGGGGGGGGGCACGTGCCCCCGTGCCCCCCCCCCTAGATCCGCTTATGACTGTTGTAGTACGTGCAGTGCGGGCCATGCACGAATAAATTATCGCAAACTATGTATGTAATGAATTTCTTCGCATTTCAATTCTCCCCTGAGCACGACCTGAGAAATTGACTCTCTTATTGTTTCGTGACTTTGTCTGCTTTCTGGGACTTGTAGTTTAATTTCGAAGATAAGATGTCTGTGATAAGTATATATCGATTCAGTCCAGTAAAAATAGCTATTCGAAGAGGCGAGTGGACCTTTTCCTCGATTTCTGAGGCGAAGATTGTACCGTGCAGGGTAATTCCATTTAAAATTGAGTTGCATCAATATATATTTTATCAGAAAGAATTGATATAACGAATACAATTCCTTTTTTATAGCATCTAGTTGGTGAGCAATTCCGGCCAAATTATGTTTATTGTTTACTATGCGAGAGGGAATCTGCACCCTTAATAAAATCTTCGCAACTACTGGGCCCTCGGGGCAGGATTCAGGAACTTCTGCCAACTGCATTTCTCTCGTAATTTAAATGGTATATTGAACAATAAATTCGTATTTTTCTATAGTTTGGTATTTTTTTGCTACTGAAATGTCGTAGTTTTAAATGCATTATTTCTCTAATGAAGGAGGTATTCAAGTACGACTTTTCAGAGTCCACTATATGTATTCAGCCTTTTCGTTCTATTGCATAATATGTGTTGGTGAAGGCACGCAATTTAAAACGTTTCTTTTGTAGCGCTTTTTTATAACATTTTTATTACATAATAAAATAATTCTGTATGAGTCAACAGTTAATGCCGATAAAGGGATGGTAGAGGCCGTCAAAATCAAATTGTTCATAAACACTTTAGTCTCCCATCAAAAATTATCATCTTAGATATGACTCCACGCACGGTATATTGGTGGTTGTCCTTCTAGGTTTTGGTGGGCGCTAATGCTTCCACGATCGATGGCGGAGAATGTAATGAATGGAGAATTAACCTAAGTATTCGACAGTGGTTCAATGATTTTGTCACTCCGTTTTCTCCGAATTTCACTTTATGGATGGGTAAAAGAATACCTTACGTCAGAACTTTCGTTCCCGATTTAGTCACACTGGCGAATTTTCTCAGAAACCGTAACAAATTCGCTATCTGAGGTGGATTAAAGTGATGGTAAGTCGCTTAAAGGGTCATATCCTCTAAAATGTCTCTTGCTCAGCATTGCGCACGCGCCTACGTGAACGACTTCCTTAACGGCAAACCCTGATCTCCTCCCCCCACCCCCTCATCCCTACCCAGATAACAACAAGTGGGTCACCGGAACTCCCCCAAAATGCCGCAAGACCCTGCATGGCGCCTTTGATGGGCAACCACCGCGGGAAGCTTTCTAATCCTCTACTCACCGATATCCCGGAATCCTGCCTCCCTTCCCCTGCCATTTAATTTTCTCAGGCACTGAACTGGCCATTCCTCGCCCCGAAAACGGAGACGTCGGGACGGGCCAATGTGGCGATACTTTTATTTTATCACTCTCAGGCATCAGGTCAATAAACCTACGACGGCGCGTGATGGCAGTTTCTTTCTTTTCTCCCCGATCCTTGTACTGGTTATCTCTTCCTGCCTCCCTCTATCTCTCTTTGCACTGACTTTAGTTTCGTTCCTTACGTCCCAAGCAGCAGACTACGTCCATCGGATATCTAAATGAGGTTGATGCATGGGCGTACCCTGCGAGGGGCAGGAGGGGGCAGCTGCCCCCCAACCTCTAGAAGCAAAAATAGCAAATTTCTCAAAGGAAAATAATATTTTTTCAAGCAAATAATTTGAAAAACTAATAAAGAGCTGTTACAGTTTCCTTAAAATATTGATTTCATTTACCTTTTCCATGCTTAAATCTTGCCTACAGCTTGAACAACCATGGCTTGCCCCCTCTAGTTTTGATCCTGGGTACGCCCTTGGGTTGATGTATCCAAAACATGTTTCAATTACACAATGGATATTTTGACAACGTTACATGGATATCGCTTTTGTAACATCCACAACGAATTATAAAAATAGCGTTACTTATTGTTAGATATCCAAGTTGTAATTTCCGTGATATTAAAAAATTGATGTACCTAACAGTATCCGTAAGTAGCATATGTTCTGTATAGAATTGAAGAGCACAAATGTTTTGTCTGTATATCTGGGGATTATCAAAAACCATAATAAGCGCACCCATTATCTACTCATTAGACGTTGTGAAGATATCTAAAGGTGCGTTTTAAAGTGTAAACACAGTGTAAAAGGTTTTACACTGTGTTACATTTCATATAAAACAAATTACATATAACATGTTTCACGAAAAAGTTACAAATCCGTGTAACATATTACATGTAACATTGTGTTACAAAACAAAAATTGTTGTATAACACGAATGCTTGTTTTATAACACAATGTTACATGTGATATGGTACACGGATTTGTAGCTTTTTCGTGAAGCACGCTATATATAATTTGTTTTATATAACGTGTTACACAGTGTAAACGCACTTTAAGATAGGTTGTTATATGGACCTCCATGTCCACTGGACCTGCAGCATTGTTTGACGGGTCCTTTGGATATTTGACAGGTATCCGTTCAAAGTTAATTGGATTAACATGGATATTGCACGAATGCCATACGTTGACGCCGAGAATGTTGTCTGGATGTTGTTGCGATAGTGATTGTTGCTTGGGTTTCCGTTCCATTTTCTGGGTAGGAGTGCTTGCACATCTCTGAATCTATTCCGTTTTAAAAGGACGACGTAATTGCGTAGGTTAGAGTTACATTTCTTTGTAAAAATGGCGTGGAATTGCGCCAATGCACGAACGAAATTAAAACGGACTATTTTGCCATCTCAAGTCCACAGTGGCGCAGCGAGGGGGGGAGGGGGTTTGGGGGATAAATTTTTAAGTTTAATCCATTGTACTTAATTGGATTGGTATTGCTAACAGAATGGTGTAAGGATTAATAAAATATCCCTCAGAAAGCCGTAAAACTCACCATTTTGAACCATTTATCTTAAAATTCCGCAATTTATTAATCTCGCACCTACCGCTTATCCTGGTGGGTATGCCATACCTCCACACACCCCGGTATTGGTTTCGCCTAAACCTCCCCTAGGTGCGCCCCTTCAAGTCCATGCATGCATTCTCGCTTGCGTTCTAGCGATTCGCCGCTTTACACGACGCAATTTTAACTGCGCCTTCGTACACACGTCGGATTGTTCAGTTATGTGACCGTGTAAAACGGCCTTCAGTTGATATCATTAGGCCTGCTGCGGCAGCTGGAAAATATTAACACTTCTTGGTCTTGCCCCCTTCACATTTGACTAGTCTTTGAGGCCGGCCAATTAATAATTTTTTGCGGGGAAGCTACAAGTAAACAATTAAACTCGCACAACTCGAACTCTAATTCATTTTTTTAATACTCATTTTTATTACAAACACATATTTTTAATGTATATTTGTTATTAATTTTTTGCAAGAACGAGAACGTGGTCCAATTAGTCCAAAATAATTCTGAGAGTCACTAATCACAATGCAAAAACACGTAACAATGCGTGACGGTACCACAACCCAAGGGGACTACATTACATGTAATATTCGTGCCACTACCGCTGGATACGAAAACACGTACTTTTACGTGAGCGGATCATATTGTATTAACTATGAGGATGATGTATATGCGGAAAGTGGAGTAAATAGGTACTCACCAAAAATGAGGGTATAAAGAGCCATGGCTCTCTAAGCGGCATTTTTTAGTAGGTTTAGGATATGCATTGATGACGAAGTAACATTAAATATACTGCCTTTAATGAGAATTTCCCTTCAATAATTTGAAAAAAAAATGAATGAATAGCGTCCACAGAGCTAAAAATGTCCTATACCCGCATCCCACATTACTTTACTCCTCGCTGCGACACTGCATTTAAGGGGTTGGCCATTTAATGGTTTTAATTAATCATAAAGTTATAAATTCCCTAGTAATCAAGAATTTGGGTTGTCACCTGTAGGGGTACAGTGGAATGGGAACATGAGGGAACATAAAACCCACCATAGTTTTTCACGATTTAATAAAATTTATGGAAAATAAAAGAATAAATGTTGTCTAGTTCACTTGTATATTTAACTTGTCACAACCCGGGTTTCATAACTTAGTTACATCTCCGGGTTTCGTAAATATTTTACGATACTCCGTTAAAACTTTCGCGGGTACTCGTCATGTTAAATAAAAACTTTTGGCGTATGTCGCCTTAAAATAAGTCGCACTTGGCAACCCGTGATACGGAAAAACTATCAACAACCTACTCCTCCAACCTCCCGCTCCCCTACCTCCACCCTCTGACACGGATAGCTATATATATGGATATAAATTCCCACCTCATCAAAATCCCTTGAGAAAGCGACCAGCATCGGTCGAGAAACGTTGGAGCCACCCAAAAATTGACGTGGCGACATAGCCCAAAAGTTTTTATTTAATATGTCTACTGATACTCGGGTCATGCCTATTCAAATATACAAGTGAACACAACAAGGTTATTCTTTTATTTTCTATAACGGAAAGGTTTCACATAATTAAGCCTGAATTTATCATATATTATCATATAAGTTTATATCTATTTAATAAAAATGCTTCACAATTCCATAAACATTCATCTTTTAGGCGAAGTTACGGTATGATATTGAGGTAAGTACACTATTACATAGAAAAATAAATAAATAAATAACAAACAGCTCTAAAACTAGACCAAATTGTGATTTATCATACAGAACCAAGAAATTTTATTGTTTCTCCTCCCTGGGAAATTAACGAATGCACTAGTTACCACGGTACTTCCAATAACTATCGAAAAGAACTCTGCTTCTTTACTCATCTCGGGGCTGGTCCGAGATGTGGTCTACTCTTATCTCTCGACATCATCTTTCGGATTGACTAACTGAGCGATTGAGGGATGACTCACTGAATTGAGGTATGATTCACTGAACGAGTGAGTGAGCCTTGAAGTGAAGTAGCGGAGCGAATCTCGAGCTGTTTTCGTTTGGTTACGTGGAGGAAGCGGCCAACGATTGAGGTCATGCGTGCCGCCGAGAGATGGAAGGGTGCATGGGGACCTATGCATTGGTGTAACTTGCTCTTACGGAAGTCGCCGACCAACTACGGAGTAATTAGCTCTCCTTGCAAAATCCACGAAGGGATTCGGAAATATCTTCCACTACCTCTCGCAAGTGGCCTGAAATTTGCAGCGGATGGTTTTTGGGAGGTATGCGGGCTAACCATATCAATATTTGCGGTCAATTCGCACGCATTAGAAAACCATTTCAATGAGACAGCTATACATTTCAGAGAGGCATACGGGTGTATGCCGCGTGATGTATCGGAATTGCTCTGACGTTTCGTGACCGACTGCTGGCCACTTCTTCTAGGGAATGGTGCTGGAGTTTGGTTCCGCTGCCTTTTTATTTTAGGTGGGCGGAGGGAGTGAGGAGGGAGGACTGGAGGGGGAAGATGAAGAAATGTTGTGGATGACTGGGTTCCATGTATTATTAATTCTCAATCTGATATCTCTGTTATAATCTTTGAAAAACAAAAAAATATTATTATTAATAGGGGGACTATTCAGGGGATGGTTGTTCGTGTACGTTTAATTGTTAAATTTGTTGAATACCCCGATAAAATATCATATATGAGAGCTGTATTCGGTGGTTTGGGAATTAAAAAAATATTAAATTTAAAAAAAGCAAACCAACCTGCCACTTGAATCAGGTAGAGCGAGCATAATAATGAGTTAATTTTAATGTTAATTCAGTTTAATGGCCATGTTCAGGGGAGAAAATAGTTATCCACCTGAAATCTTCCGCTTTAATTATATCAGTGGGTACTTCTCAAGTTATCGGTGTCTCCACATCATTGATGCCACAAAGCAATCTCTTTCTCTCGCTGTCGTAAGAGCAAATGATGATACGGATCTAAGATGACAATACTAATGGAATTGGAATTAGTTAGCGTTATTTTACTTTGGATTTAGTGGTTGATAGTAAAATATTATTTCTCCGAAAATCAGCATCATTATCTACATAACGACATGCTTGATTCAAATGAGATCGTGGATCAGTTGTAATGACAATGACACCTTTCTTTTCCCTGTAGATGATCCGGAAGCTAATTGAAAATCCGGTATCGAACATTCCGTTGCCATTTAATTGGCCCTTAATATCGACCCTTGCTGTTCCTTTCTAAAGATTTAACAACAAGCCAGTTAGTTGCTCACGTTTTACAGAATGACAGAGTTGGCATTCCCGGTATAATCCTTATTTTCTGGTCACACTTGAGGTATTTCGCCTTCCGGGAACCTACGATTTTCGTTTCATCATCGATTTATTTAGGGTCTCTCCCAAAGGTCTGGCGCCACATATTGAGAGGATAAGTATCAGGACGGGGGTGGAAAGTCCATAGGGGGCGAGGTGATTCTTTTTTAGCTGGAATTAGTAAACTCAGCGGCCTCGACTCTAGTGCCCTACCACAGGGGTAGGCTCGTAGCCAGGGGGAGGCTATATAAGAAGGTTCAGCTATCCTCTCTTCCTCCTCAAATTTTGCCCCCATACGTCGATACGTTGCGATTCATATGTTTACTTATTCGGATTATACGGGGTTTTATTTTAGTGCTAAGGGTCCAGAGATTTTATATAAAATTTAATTTATGCAGCCAATTGATTGTTCTTTTCAAATTATTAGTATTTATGCCTGCTTACGAACTTCTTTTCTGGGGCTAGGCATATTGACGACTCCATCACGAGGTAAGCAGCGACTAAAACGGCTGAGAAGTGATAAGAATAAGAAATTCGGAAATAAATATCAAACGCTGAAAATTTTGGGAAAAGATATTTAAAATAATTTTGCGAAACTATCTTTGGCCCTAAAAGCTAGCAAGCACCCTTCCCAATCCCCGAAGCAAATTGATAACTACTTGCTTGCACACTTGGGAGTGCATTAGATAACGTGATTTCCGAAGATTCTCGTCTAAATACCCAATAAGGAATCAAATTCCCTATAAAAATCATTTGCTCCACTCCGGGAATATCGCGTGGTGAGGGAAACTACAGAGAGAATCCCCACCAATGCCATGTATTCGAAAGACAATAAGCCTTTTTACTAATTAAATTACAGTAAGGTATCTCAAATGAAAAATATATCTTCTATGGCTCAGGAAATGCCCAGTTTTGGTTAAATATGCATTTGGCCTTCGCTGTAACTATGCGCACAACCTCATTTGTCTTATGCTGGTGTATACGAAGCAATTTTTCCACTTTTTCGTGCATATTAATGGAGTCGACCGGTGTCGATAGACCGTATCATTTTCGAAATGATACGGTCTATCGACACCGGTTGTCTCATAAAATAGTCATGAAAGAGTGGAAAATAGCATTTTATTTTCCGTTAGCTGATGGAACCATTCCACCAAACTGACAGTACCCATTCTATTTTGTAACTTTAATGGCATAGACGAGGAAGGCTTTCCACAAAAATAAGAATCTACTTATAGATGAAGAAAAGAGTATAGAAGTTAGGAAAATAATTAATCAGATGCTACTTTGGGATCATGGTTCTCTACGGCAGGGGCGCAGCTAGGAATTAAGGCTGGGGGTGGGGGGGTTAGGTGCAACTAATACCAGGGTGTGTTGAGGTGTGGTATACCCACCAGGATAATCGGTAGGTGCGAGATTAATAAATTGCGGAATTTTAAGATAAATGGTTGAAAATGGTGAGTTTTTTTACGGCTTTCTGAGGGATATTTTATTAATCCTTACACTATTCTATTAGTAATATCAATCCAATAAAGAAAAATAGATTAAACTTCAAAATTTCTCTCAGCTCTGGGAGGGGGTTTATCCCCCAAACCCCCCCCCTCGCTGCGCCACTGCTCTACGGGAGCGAGGCTTGGGCGTTGAGTGCCTCAGAGAAACCTTTAGTGGAAGCATTCGAAATGTGATGCTACCGAAGAATAATAAAATTAAAATGGATCACCTCAGTAAGTAACGAGAAAGTGATAAGATTGGGAGAAATGATATGTCTTCTAAAAACCTTTAGGAGAAGACGGGACGACTTACGTGGCCACATTATGAGACATGATGGCCTGATGAAAACAATCGTAGAAGGATATGTGGAAGGGAAGATGGGCAATGGACGGCCCCGAACCGGGGCGCAGCTAGGAATTAAGGGGGGTGTCTAGGTGCAACTAATACCGGTGTGTGTGGCGGTATAGTATACCCACCAGGATAAGCGCCAAGTGTGAGATTAATAAATTGCGTAACTTTAAAGATAAATTGTTCAAAATGGTGAGTTTTACGGCTTTCTGAGGGATATTTTATTCATCTTTATACTATTCTATTAGTAATATCAATCCAATTGAGTAAAATGGATTAAACTTTATCCCCCAAACCCCCCCTCCCCCCTCGCTGCGCCACTGGCCCCGAATGAGTTACATAGGACAGGTTATAAAGGATTTAAAAGAGAAGAAATACGTCGCTATGAAAAGGCTTACTGATGATGCTGACTTATGATGAGTGTAGAAATGGTCCATAATCGGAGCAAAACGCCTGTAGTGATAGCACATTTCCTTAACGTGGTTTAATGAATATTTTTTAGGGCAATTTGCAAATCTTTAACGAAGTCCTTACCCCATTTTCCCAACAGCGCAGTTAATGTAATATAGCCCCAATAGGTGCTTCCCTGCAGGTGGTAAAATCTTTCTTCTTCCCTTAAATAGATGTTTTATTTCCTCCGTCGAGCATCTCATATTTATTAATGATACTGAAATCTCACATTTAGTTACATTCTTCTTCAATAGGAATATATATAAAATCATCTTTCCGCTGAGTAAAATACATGCACTGTAACACAAGCGCCATTGCTTTGCAAAATTTATTGTCAAGCAATTAAAATTTAGCTGCTGATTTGGAATAAATTTAAATCTATGTTACCAATGACGGATTGGTGAAATTTTGTGGGTTGAGGAGGTTTCTATAGAAAGTTAAAAATAAACCGAGAAGGGTAGTGGGTATGGAATCATGGGTATTGGATAGAAGGCTTTAATCCGAAAAGTAAAATAAATACATACATACCCCGTTGATAATTAGTTTAGTTGTAATGAGGTAAAAAACTGATATAAAACAATGCATTTCCGTACATAACTTTGGTACGGCGCGGTAGAAATGTCTTCTTGTTCTTGAGGTCATTATGGATCAGTGGCGGTAGTTCACTTTTGTTGATAATGAATTTTTTTTAATTGTTAGTTTATATAAAACTCCATTTGTGTATGAGGAAGTTCCATCGCGCCAGCCTCGACCGCTTCCAAGCGTATGTTTCTCAATCCTGTAAGATTTACCTACCTATTTGAGTATCAGTTATCTCTGTTCTGCACTGTGGTATACAATCGTGACTCTACGTTTGCATGCATCAGCACACCGCTAGAAATGATATCTCCAGGTTTTAACCTACGAGTTCTATACAGATTTCTGTCCAGGCTTTCTTCATTTTTTTATCCCATTAATAAAGTCCCTCATATGCTGATTATATTACATTTTAGCCTTAATGACTTTTACAGGCACATTTTTCGCCATTTGATTGTTCGTTTGCAACAAAATTGCTGGATATAATGGGCATGACAGATGCAGATTCGATGAAAAGAGTGGAGTTTTTAGTAAAATGTTGCGTGAAATTTTGTCATACTTGAAGAGAAGATTATATTAGTAATTGTAGAATTACTCTCCTCAATTTAATCGCTTATCGATAGCCGACGATATAAAATTTACAGCATAGTAAAGAAGCATGTGAAATGTTGGGACAAAAAAGCTGAACGTGGACAAAAAGAAAGATTCCTATAGCTCGTGGGTTTGATCAAGAAAGTGGACAAGGGCACATGCTTACCTTCAACCTTCGCTAAAAAAATTGAAACGCCATACATTATAAATGAGGAAAGTTTAGTTATCTTCAAATTTATATTTTATCTGGATTAATAAGTCAATATCGACTGGAATTTACGAAGTTTCATTACTTTTCTATGGAGTTCATCAAAGTATCGGCCGCTGAAGTCCTAGAGTCACTTTCAAATTGTCAAGAGGGTAGCTAAAAAAGTAGATATTTCATCATCACGGTATTATGGCCCCCGTTTGCCTTCGAGAGACTTTCTATAATCGTTATAACTTCAATCGAGGAACGTTCCATTGAATGCACTCATGAGTAACAGCGGGGAAAATTCAAGAGTTAAGGGGTCCATACAAGCGTGAAAATGTGGTGCACACCTGCCTTTCTCTTCCTCCGCAGACTATTTCACAGCTATTTCCAGTGCAAGGAAATGAAGGTCAGTTTACTGAGATAAGATTTCATCCTCAGGGTATCCAGGAGGCCGGAAAATATCGAGGAAAATGATCGTTAGTCCATAAAAATCCAAATGTAGGCGATCTACGCAAGCTGAGACCCCGCATCTCAATGAAGCAGTGTCGACATTTCTTTTGGTGGGGCATTACGGCTTTAATCTAATGATATACTGCACGGCCGCGGTTTCACCATTTCAGCTGCAAATAAGCTGCTAGAGCAGAAGTGTATTTGCAGCTCTGCTGTGAATGCTGTAAAAACGCCCCTCTCTCCCGGGTGATATTCCATGCTCCCCGAACCCAGGTCACAACCCCCATCCCCAAAATTTGATGTTGAATCCGCCCGTGATCGGGTTGAGAGGGTCTGCACGGAGACTACGGGTTGCCTACCTTCCGGTGTTCATCCTGGCGGCTATGGCATTGCTGCCCGGCGAAATAAAAATCGCAAGGGCAAGGGTTCTTACTCTCAACCCTCTCAACGTTACCGTCGGTCGCGTGACCGCCCTTAAAAGGTTTGCGGATTATCTCGATACATTCCGTAAAAAGGCCGTAGCTGCGAGAGGGGTAAGGGGTTCAGACCCCCCGATACGTTTTGGAGATATAGGCTTAGGTGGACCCCCTCCAAATTTACCTATAAGAATTGCATTCCTCCTCTCAGAAAGGATCGAATAAAGGACATTTTTAGGGGGTGTTCACCACTATCCGCGGCGCCTTATTCGAATACAACACTTCTTAGCGAAAATTAGTATGCTTATAAAATTAACTTTAAGAAAGACTCCAATTATCTTTAAACATTGTTGTTGAGCTGGCATAATAAAAAAAAACTTGCATTGAAGAACAAACTAAACAATTGCCATCTAGACATTTTTTTCTGAAATACTGGGGGATGTAACCATTCCTTCTCCAAATCCCTTCATTCCGCCCGTTCCACGTAACGCTCTCCGAAATGCATTCCCCTTCACGAAAATACCCTTCACACCCGAAAAATTTTCCCAACTATGGCCATGGTTTTGTATATTTATATAAAACTTGAAAATGACAGTAGCGAAAAATTCACTGTCGCCGTGAATGGAGCCTCTTCGGCATTTAAGAGTGTTAGCTAGTGACCAGATGCTAAAAGGTGAAAAAGAGGACAGCACCATATGAAAAAGGAGAATAGGGGAGAAAAAGTAGGACTCTCGAAAAATAACGACAATTTTATTATTAAGAAAAGATAAAAATTAATTAGCACTATGACTTTGTATATTTATCTGTGGATCTACTTTTTCAAGCAATTCTTGTATTTTTAACAGAACTCTTTTTAAACTTTTTAAAAAGGCAATATTTATTTGTTCCACTGAGCAGTCCACTCATATGAAATTAGAGAAAATACCCTTTCTGTATTCGTATTGTGTCCTGATATGCTGAAGCAATATTCAGAAATTTTTAGAAGTTCTGAATGGCTATTAACAGATTTACTATGCATATAATCATGAGGGCATTTTCCGATTCTCTAATAAAAAATCCCCCCGGACACCGGACGAAAATCTAAAAAGGAGGACATGTCGAGATAATCAGGACGTAGTCACCCTAGTTATAGCCACTTCGGCAACTTCTAAAAATTGCTTTATAATATTTTTTATCGATAAAAAATGGCATTTAAGAAGCTCCACTATCTCATATGCTCTCAATACTCTGCTGATTGAGGTTCCTCTAAAACCACCGCTGCATTATGATTTACTGAAGGGTAATCTCGAGTAAAATCGATAGGAAGGCAATGGAAAAATTTTGACGAAATTTAGGATCCCGAGCAGCAGCTGTTATAAGCTCAAAGGGATTTGGCGTAGAAAGCGACCGTTTGACGGCGATTTGAAATAATAAGTTTCGCCACCAAGCCGTGTTAATAAGACTGGCAACGCCGAAATAACATCGGGGAATGGTCACGATAAGATCACGCTACATTTAAGTCCCCCAAGGAATTATACTCTTGAAGTGCTTCCCCACATGATACACCAGCAAGTGCGGGGATCCCGCCGAAATATATTTTCTCTGCCAATAGGCTCGAGTAAAGGGAGCCACTCTTCCAACAACGATTCTAGCCACTTCTGTAACTTCTAAAAATTACTTTTACAGTCAATTTTTTTCTCATCGAACAAATGGTATTAAAAATACTCCACGAACATATAAACACTTCTTATAAACCTGACATTTTAAGTTCTGTTATATTTATTTCTTTCGTTTATTTTTCTATTACCATAAAGGAAATTCAATGTCTTTTTATGAAAAATTGTGTTCGTGAGAAATCACTCGAAACTTCAAACGAATCCGGTGATAGTAGTGACACAATAAGTTTACTCGACTATTATTGCTATGATCGCTAAATAATATTGGGATAGCATGAGCGTGGACCCTTTCCAAGGATGGGACTCGGTGCTGTAATTTTCTTCGCCGGCTGTGCTTGCCAAGTTTTTTTGTGAATTTCCTGGAGAAATTTTTTTCTGTGCGCTCCCATTCCGAATGACAAGGACGCGCTTTTTATCTTGAAGACGCGATTCACTGAGAAGAGAGATTACGCGTCACATGTGCGCCTGAGTCATAATTTCTCCTTCGAACTTCGGCACTCGGGGGGCACACTTCTTTGGCGCGTTATTACTCTCGTTAGACACATATATATGGGCGTAACCCAGTGGGGGGCAGCTGCCCCGCCCCCTAGAGGCAAAAGTACACTTGCTTTAAAGCGAAAGTTTTGAACAAATTTTTCTTTAAATCTAAGAAAATGTTATCATTATAAAACATGTAATTGAAATAAAAATATTTTTTTCAAGCAAATGATTTTTAAAATTAACTAGGCGATGTTATTATTTTCTTGAAATTTTGGTTACCATAACCTTTTCCGAGTAGCTAATTGAACGACCACGGCTTGCCCCCCTCTAGTTTTGATCCTGGGTACGCCCTTGGTTTGAGCACGGCGGGACTAGTTTTTATGCATGATATATTTCTAGAAATAATTCACTTTTACGTAAAATGAAGGGGAGCGTGGTGGCGCAGTGGGTTGTGCAATGATCGTCTTCATGGAATAACGGTGGGGCACTTTGCTGCTGATCGGGTGGTCTTAGGGGAAACCTTCGGGCACCACGATTCGAAGTCCTCGAAGTGAGGCCGTGGCCCAAAGAAAGAAACTGGCCCTCTTACCCGGAATGTGTAAAATTCACACGCTTGTGGCCGAGTCTGGGGTGAACTCTACTCCCACCCATCAGAAACCAACCCTCGGGTTAACATCTGATGCAATTATGAGCGTAACACGTACTCATCTAAAAAGGCTATTCGAGCTTATAGCCGGGTTCGCTCCATATTCTGCTGGCGTTTCGGTACCCGAGTCGCATTCCATCATCAGGGCTGATGATGGAAAACGACTCGGTTTCCGAAACGTCGGCAGAATGGAGAGAGAGGGAACCCGGCTAGAAGCCCGAATAGCCTTTTTTACTATATTCACCGGGAAAGCATCAGATCTTGCTTCACCAACACGTCTAGGTACTGTTTAGACGAAACCAAAGGCGCAGCAGCACATAGCATGAAAATGTATCAAACATCGTCATTGATCATGTAAACCCAAGCCGACTCCATTACTGTAATATTCTTGTATGAACCCATTGGCGTCGGGACTGCGGAGCAGCAAGGGCAGAAGGCAGGCCCGTCGCTATAGCTGATCTGGCGCCCGGGGCGAACTGGGATCGTGCGGCCCCCCCCCCCCACCCCATAACATTGATATAGTTGCAATCGGGAGAGTTGAAAATATAATTGAAAACATTTTTTCGTAATAAAGATATTTTATCGATTATGAAAGTAAAACATACAAGGATATTTAAAAAAAAATTTCGTCGGCGAACACGGTGTGCCCCCAACTTGCTGCGCCCAGGGCAAAATGCCCTGGTTGCCCCGCCCTCGCGACGGGCCTGGCAGAAGGTACCCCTGGAATTCGTCAAGGGTCATTTCTCGAGGCCCGCAAAGCTTCCGGACCCATTTCACTCATCAAAGTCGTCCCCCCCGGGAACAATTGTTCCGGCTGGCGAAGGAAAATTCCGAGGAGTAGCTCTCACTGTGTGATTCCGAGGAGTAGTTTAGGAAGAAGAGGGAGTATTGGAAGGAAGGATTGGGACGTGCAGCTGCGCTTATCAAAACGAAAACAAAACATTACTCACACGCTTGGGTAGAATCAACGCAAGAGTTTTGGTGGTGCAACTCGGTTACAGGATTTCCTACGCGTCATCTTGGATACGAAAGTTTCGGCGGCGTGTCTGAAGTAAAACCTGGAGAATTCTGCTGAATGCCGGCGAAACAGCCGTTTCCAAGATGAACCGAGGAAAATTCTGCCAGTTGTCTTCGGGCTTCACCGCGAAAGCCTACACCCTTATTTCCGTAGTGTATCTACACTGAAAAACGAAAGGTAATAAGCCGTTGCGACGTGCCGCTTAGGGTGTTTCTGATACTCATAATGAAGTTGCGATGATTTCATGGTATGTATTAGCTGTTGTTTTATGTGCCAGTCATACTGCAATCTTGATGGAAGGCTAGTAGGGGAATATATTATTCATCTAAATCCATTATACAATTATAATAATTAGGCAATGAATAAGAAATGAGGAGTGGGGTTTGCATCTTTTCTATAGCTTGATGTGAGAGCCAGGGGTGCACTTATTGATGAGAGATGATCATGTAAGTTCAGACACTTCAGCCAATCAATTATGTATTTTCCATGGGCATGAATTGTGGGGCCATATAATCCCTGTCGTCGAATGTCATTTATTTGTGCCCCTTCAATACAAGAATGGAATTGATACCTTTTACATACACATAAATGACCCAAAGAAATGTTATCAAATACACTTGTGAGTGTTTTAGTTTGTCTCTATCTCCCTCATACAAGAGTAAATACTGACTGTATTTCACATTTAAATGCTAACAGGACCCCTGCAACCCACAAGTGGGATTCACAATACATGTTGCATCATCAAAAAAATTAAAAAATGCATATTCAATATACCGCCGAGTAACGTAATTGCTGCATTTAGGAGGGAATGTGCCATCAGCATTGGGGGTATGGACAACACCGACCCTCCCCCAGGCTGATAAATAACAGGTAGTGGATATAAGAAAAAAAGCTGAATGTAAACACAAGAATGCATTTACTGAATCCTAGGCAAAGAAAAAATACCCTATCACCCCCTCTGCACACGAGCTGCTGTTTCAGAGTAAATATCAACCAATTGGTTTGTACATTATCTTTACCTGCCTCTTCACCATGTGAAAGGGCAACCAAAGAAAGTTGGGAGCCAAGTTCATAAGATTAAATGGATGACATTTTAAGCCAACATTCATGTAAGAGATTAACAGAAGAGAGCTTAAAATCACACAAAAAAGTAAATTTTTTTTTAATGCGAGAGAAAATTTACAACATATTGTCCTTATTCTACAACCCCATTACCATTTTCGCTTTACTTTGAGGGGCTCTTTAAACTTGAGACAAATTGTAGTTATTGGTGATGTAAGTGTGCCCTCTTTGACTTCCTTCTTTCTTTGAGGACATCCTTATATAATGAAGGTTACTTGGGTGCTCCAATTAATGACTAATTGTCCATGTTCAGAGGTGAATTTCATCTTTCGATTATGAATTTATTCAGCTGTAACGATCGAAAGAAGTGAACCTTGTACTGCAATTCACATGACATCCAAGGGAAGTCATCAGTTACTTGTGAATTGCAGTTTTCCTCTTGAAAAAACTCATGAGAATATCGACAAAACAAAAAAATCATGTAACTGGGGGACAGGCAACATTGCATTTGGAATGAGAATAGGCCCCCATGAGGAGATCTTGAGGAGCCTAAGTTATTTCCATGTGACTATGAATTATAATTTAGCTTCGGCATATTGCATTCCATACTTAATACAAAATTCATTATTGGGACGAAAATTTATCAATACCAGTTTTTCTTAATAACACAAATACAATTAAGGCTTTCAAAGGAGTAATATTTGGTAGCTGCTTCAATTTTTATCAGATAGGGAACGTAAGAGGAAAGAAGTAGCCTCATTCCCTAACTACAATGAAGAATGCATTTCTCAAAGTTAAAATTTCCCAGTCATCTGCATTAACTGCTGGAATTATTGAGGAATATTGCTCAAACAAATGCATGATTGAAAGAAGAGAAATGTATTGTACACGTCTAGAAACTATGCTGACAGTATTGTGCAGCAAAAGCTTTGACAAACCTTTGAAATGTGATTGAAATCCTACCAACAATATCAACTATCCAAATGAGTCTCAATTGCAGGTACAGAATTACAATCTGATAATAAGGAAACTATTCAATTAACGTGAGGTATTTTAATGTCATAATTACAGATGGCCACCACTTAAATTATCACAAAATTTTTATGAGCATGGTAACATAATTGACTATGATTGATGAATGTATAAATGAATTGAGATTCAAACGAAGTTAAGACAAACATAAAATAGCTCAAGAAGCATTTCTTTGAAAGAAAATGACGTCGTCTGCAACAACAGCAGTAGTTGTACGAGTAGCTCCACTTTCGTCCTTAACCTCACCGTATGTCAATCTACCAGACACGTATACTCTCTGACCTTTCGACAGGTACTGGTACACACTTTCACGTAATGCTGGTTTGAATACGACCACCCGATGCCATTCGGTTTTCTGCATTAAATCACCTGGAAAAAGTCAGCAAAAAATAATTGATGGTCTACACTTAAAGGTTCGAACGGGCATTTGACATTGCTCTAGATTTTATTATTACCTGTATCATATTTATAATTCTGATGAGTGGCAAGGGAAAATATAACGACGGGATGCTGCTCTGTCCCTCTTTTTTGTGGATCAGCGCCCACACGTCCCAGAAGTGTTACTTGATTAATTGCTGAATACCAACAAGAAACACAGCAATTTGTTAAAAACGGATATTCAAGAGCTCTGATTACTAACAATTTTGTTTTGCTTACTTTTCTCCACCTTGGTGCTGTCATTATGGTCTGAAAAGAACGCTACTGGAAACCGAATTATTCCAGGACGGATTAAGGTCCTAACCTACAGAAAGGAAATACAAACGAAGAGAATTAAAATTTTGAACGTAGAAATTGAGATCGACAGCAGAAATGCCGGCTTACTGCCGGGAGCAAAAAAATGAAGCTTTCATTCATCCACGATAATACTAGCTTGACAAGGGTACAGGCTGAATAACAACCCAAAGAAATGTTTAGATTGACGTTAGTCATCACTCGGAATCATAAACATGCTAACATAGCAGAGAATTAATTATAAAATCATTTTTCCCTCGCATTAACGCTTCCTTGCTTTCGACTGTCAACACAGCAAGTCATTTGCTTCTAACAGGTAGATTAGCTTTCACATTGATATTATTGATCACATGAATGGAAATAAAAGTAACTATTTCATCCATCAATTACTGACCTTGGATGTTATCATGTTGGATTACTAGCTATAATATAGAGACCACGAGTTACAAAAAAGCTGCACTATTCCTTCACGCACACCACCCTGTTCTTACTACGCTGACGTCATTTGTCGGCATATCGTGATTGGGCCCACTGGGTTTATAGTAGGGGAAAACATGGAGGACACGTAGAAGGCCGTCGTCTGCAACTGTAGTAGTACTTTTCTCAAAATGGTTTCGATTATTAAGAATAAGCTGCTAAAACATTTATCACGGTTAGTAGTTAATCTATTTGCTATTCTTACAGTGATTTGATGATGAAGCTGGAAGCCATATCACGAAAGAGCATTTTTTGTGGTGTAATGCATGCTCTGTTGTCTTTTGATTATTTCACCAAGAAACTTGGCTAAGAATATTCAGAAGAAGAAATTTCCCATGAAACATAAATATTTAACTCATTTTCTCTTACCTCGTAGGTTTACCAAAAATTTGTCTGCCGATAGAATTAATCTCAGCACATTCAAAGGAGAAGGTGACTTAACAGAATTACAATTAGACGAAAATGTTCTTACGGATTTACTCGAGTTGCCGTCGTGGCTTAGGTTAACTCGAGCTTGGTGCAATAAAGTTTCATTTCGCATTCAGTTGACAAAGCTTAAGAGTGTTCCCATTGTGTTGGTGAGTTGTAACTATTATGTAATTTGATATCCTAAGATGTTTTTCATCTTTGCTGGATAACTTTATGCCATAATTGTATAATATGCCTCGTATATTATTTTCAGACGTTAGATGAAGTCCATATATCAGTCGAAACATGTGAGGACCTGAGACCTTTATCTGCCAGTTATGGAATGCCTCCTGATGGGTCATCCCCCACCAAGTACAGTTTTATTGACAAAGTAATTGATGGGATGACTGTTTATGTGAATGCTGTGTTCGTCAATTTTCGGAGTCCTGCATTTGTGGCATCTGTTCAGGTACTATTTATGTTTTGATTATTCTTCAATATGTTCTACAACTGGTATGACACTCGCCTATGATTTATATATTATTTCAATCTTAGGTCATCTTTCCGCTCCAATTCTTTTAAAAATTTTGTCAATTGTCTATCCATGTGATTGTGAAATGTTTGAGTCGTGTCATGACGGCTTTTTACTTCTATCGTTTCTGATGTATTATAAAGTTAGTGTTTCAATGGCCATTTAATTGGCAATATACACGTATACTCTGTTTGTCTTTATGAGCAAGAAGACTGCGATGATGCTTGATTGGGTTTTTAAGAGATTGAGTTACTGCATTTTAACTAATAAGCTTACTACACGAATATCTACTCCACCTTGAAGGCATCTTAGCAGTTTCTCCTCATTTAACCTTGTGATTATCATCATCATCACGAGTCAACACTAGTTAGATTGGTCTGATGCAGCTCTCTATTCCAGGGTCTTACCTGCTAGCCTTATCATAGTAATATATTTCTTCTCTTTTACTTCCTTAATAACCTGTCCTATGTAACTTATTTGAGGTCATCCCTTGCCCCACCTGTCATTTGACAATTGTCTTCATCAAGCCATCATGATGTGGCCGACTAAATTGTCTTCTTTTTAGGGTTTTTAGAAGACTTCTCTTTTCTCCCACTCGTCTTAGTACTTCCTCCTTAATTACTTGGTTGATCCATTTTGTCTTCATCATTCTTTGCCAGCAGCACATTTGAAATGCTTCCATTTTTGATTTCTCTGCTGCTGTCAATGTCGAAGCTGCACTTGAATGCAGAAATATGCTGTGTATGTAGTGTCTGATGAATTGTTTCCTTACTGCAATGATTTCTGAGTTATAAGTTGATTCTTCTTTTTGTAGAATGTTATCTTTACTCGAGCTGTTCTACTGGGTCTTTCTTTCTTGCTTCGTGCATCATTGGTTTTTCAGCTTCCTAAATAGCACAACTTTTTCATCTCTTCAAGCTTTTGTTGTCTTAATTTAATCTTTGTTCTAGCCTCCTCTCTTTTACGGCATACTAATATATGAAGCCACTGCTGAGTAATAAAACACTTTCTGCTTTGGGGGCTGGTGTAATATAGGGTGAATTGTTTTGCCACTTTTCTAAAGGTCATTTTACGTGGGACACGCAATGGTGGAGAACTGTATTAATTTCTCATTATGGCGTGCTATTGTGCCAATGCACAAATAAAACTAGAACAGGGGCTATGTTTCCCTCTCACTTCCATGCATTCGTTGAGCATGCATGCATTCTTGGAAGAATTCCATTATTGCATGCATTCAAACATTTCACCACTTTACAAAATGCAATTTTGATTGTGTGTTTGTGCACACTTCTGATTATGCAATTATGTGCCCTGTTTAATACAACCTTAAGAGCCAAGCATAATACATTCCAGGAAAATGTGGCCTACCCACATGTGACCCACATATGTTCTTGGTTTATATAGAAAATTAAACTAGATATTTAAGTTTTTTTTTTCAAAGTTTCAAATTTTCTACAAAAAGCTTCAGAATTTTCATTTAATTTTTCCCATCATAATGACCTCATTTTTAAGTAAAGATAGATTAAACATGATGAATCTCTCTTTTAGTTTGTGTGGCAGCAACTTACCATTCTCGTCTTATTCATGCTTTACTTTTCATTACATAACAGGAGATGCACCCCATATCAATAATGATTTGTGCAATGTTGGAGAGCTTTGGACCTCAGCAGCTTCTTCTTTCAACCATTCATTCTAATATTGTTTTGACTAAATGCTTTCTTTGTAGTATGTGTAATTTTCCATTTTTTATAAATGCCATTCCTTCTTTTCTCTGTTCTTTTAAACATTTCTGTATGTGCTATTCTCTTTTCCCAGCTGCCTTTCTCCACCCTATGGGAGCACTAGGATACAAGCTCATACAAGTGACATGAATACTCTCAGTATTATCTCGCAAGCATGCTTAAAACCATTCACAATCATTGTTTCTCCTAGTTATGATGTATGTCTTTGAGTAAAAGACTTCCTTCTTCTTATTTCTCTTTTACATCTACCTTATTTTTTGATTTTATTTGAGGATAAGTATATGGTTTAAAACCTCAATATGCTCCTTACATGTCAATTTCTCATCAATTAGGCGACTTAATAGATACTGTGGCCAATGGAGTTACATTTAAATAGTATGCAACCTGCAACATACAGACTCCTTTCTCTCAGTTGGTTTGATTATTCTCGTAAAAAAAATTTTCTGAGAATTTAATTTCCATAGCCTATGGGCTGCATCATTACTGTTATAATTTTAAACTACCCAACCGTGTAATATTATTTTGCATCAAGGAATTTTTTTATGCGTGTGCCCTAAAAAGGAAATAAATTTCTATTGCAGATGTCCAGAATTGCAGTGTCCTCCAAAACACCTTCTTGGAAGGAATGCCCTAACTTAAATAGGGGCCGAGTGAAAGATCCAGATAGAGGGGAGATCCTCATATTCAAAGAGTTGGAATGGCAAACTGTTAGGATTGAGGCACAGTCAACTAATATTGACAGTAATGTGGATAAAGGCAGTACCCTCAGTCCATTGAGATTGTTGACTAACACTGCTCGGTGTCGGCTTATAATTAAGAAGCGTCTGTGTGATAAAATGGTGAAGAGTTCTCGTCTAGTCCTTATTCTGGATGATCTACTCTGGGTGCTAACTGATGCACAGCTGCGGGCAGCTCTTACTTTCCTACATTCTCTTGCTGATTTGGTTCAAAAAGCTACTGAATTAACACGCAAAGCAAAGGCTGAACGCAAGCTAAAGGTAAGATTCTAGCTGTATGTAACCAGTTTCAAATTAAGACAAATATTATTGGACTGTTGATAAATCAGGATGTCTTGTATGATATACAGTAGGATGTGATGGAAGTTCTTAATGTTGGTTTGAAGAGAGATTGCAATATTTCCTCAGCGTTTATTAAAACACACCGCATTTCATTGTTATAAACAACATTATCAAGTGCATCACATGCCTAAGAGTTCTTCCCAATATATGTATTGGTGCTTCAGGGGAGGGGGGGTAAGATGGAGGATGGGGTTTGAGTGTCGAAAAGTGGAGATATTGAAAGATATGGGAGAAAGGGTGGTTTTTAGGGTCTGGGGGAAGAGTGGGAGGGAGAAAAGTTCTAGGGTGAGAATACCATGCAAGCCTTCACTGTTTTCTTTTGAATTGTGGTTGTTCGGATGGAGTCCTCGTTCCAGATGATCCTCTTCTGGTGGGTGTTGACCCATGTCTTTCTTCTTTGGTGTGAGGGGGGGGGGACATCGTTTACATAAGATTGTGTGTAAAGAGTCGATTGAAAATTAGAAAAAAACCTTTGTATTCCAACAATTTCTTGGGGGCAACGGGGAAGGTTGAAAAGCTAGGGTCCCAACTCACATGTGGTGGAGATAGGGGTCGGCGGGTAATAGTTTTTCATAATTTCCTGGATGAAACTGTTATTATATGTGTGTGTTGGTCCTTGAGATTGTCATAGTAATTTTATTTGGAAATATTAATAGAAAATGGAATAATCTGACTTAATTGCTTGCAAATACTTTCTATCCTCTAGGCATTTGTAGAAAGCTAAAATTTAGATCTCTTTCTAAAATCTCTTTTTAGATGCATTAAAAGTAAATATTAGAAGACTGTTAACAAAATAACAATCTCAACAAATTAATACTTCTTATATCAGCAATGGAAACTGTCAAGCTTATTATTTAATATGGAAGTGTAATTTTTTTTACACAGGGTCACTAGCATTACAGGTTTTTCTCTCTGAAAAAATTCTTAGTGATCAAGGATGTAATGTTCCACATATTTTAAATATTAGCTCCCATGAAATTAGAGTCCCAAATTTAAAATTTAAAACACTTGTCAGACTTTTGATGATGCAAAAACGTTTTGAAATATATATACATATGGGGCTATATCCATCTTTTTAAAATATATTTATGTTTTTAAATTGTTTCAAAACTCAGTGGCACGGGGTCCGACCATCTTAGGGTTTGAAAATGACTAAACAAAATGAAAAGTATGAAGGAGACTTAAGGAAAGGTCCGAAAATGATTTATAGTAAGGTAATGATAACAGTTGGTTCGTTTGTTGCTGAAGAAATGATGTAGAAAGATTATAAACAAGCCTAAGGTTTGCTCATTGTGGAGAATCTCTCTCGGCAGAAACGTTGCTGTCCGCAACCACCCTTTCCAATGCCATATTTTTAGCATTTGGGTAGGCTAGCCGTTGACAAGGCCAGTGAGTCACTGCTCATTTGGTTTTTCGTAGTCATGCTCGGCTGCTCATGTTAGGATAGGACATTCACTTACCACCAGTGTTGAGGCAATATTGGATGGCAAGTCATAGAATGCAGTTGGCATAGTGCGGAGCTTAAGGAGACAGACCTGTGGGGTAAGAGCACAAGGGCAAACTCAGACCTGTGAGATACTGTGCAGCAGCTCGTTAGTATACCTGTGCTAAGGCATAGTATCGTGTGACTTTCAGGTGACCATTGAGTGGATTTACGAAAGGTGAAAGGAGGCAGTCTCCACATCTGCCCCTCTCTTTTGGATCAAATGGCATGGTGTCAAATTTAAGTTATCCAGTGAAAGGAGATGCCTATTTTTTTAGTTTTCATTCGCACGATATCAGTTTGCAAGTAAATAACAGTGTACACCTGTTTTTGGAGTTATTATTGACCCCCATTTATTTTAAAGATGTTTACTTATACACCACTTGGAAGAGATATACCTCATAATTCCAAGCATATACATGGCATACATCGATTTTTTTTACATGGTAATCTTTTGATGCTACCCTGCCAATCTCTCATTACAACATATTCTTACTATATGCAGTACTCACTAAAACAAGCTTCCACTGTATTGCCAATTATTGTTTGTCCTTTAATAGATGCCTGATAGGTCATATGATCATGTAAAGGATGAAAAACTGGTGAGAAAGCATATTTTTTCATGCTCTACATGTGGATATCTGTCTGGTTTCCAACGGTAAAGGAGAAGATTTCACATTCTCATTCTGTTTGGCCCTTTAATGGAAATTTTTAATCTGCTTGGCAAAGTTCTTGTAGAGCATGAATATTCTCAAGAGCCATTATGAATCATCTTGCCCTAGAACTGTAATTGATGATTTAATGAAGTACTCTTTGAGAATGTCTGCTGCATCATTGATTCTAAATAAATTAGATCATGCTAGATTTCCTGCTATACCTAGTGAAGTAATTGATGGACCAAAATAGGTATATCTTTAAGAAAATCGCGGAGGATCAATACATACGTAATTATCCAATCCCTCGCGATTGTTATACATAAATCTAATTTTTCATGCGGAACTAAGCTGCATTTGGAGAAGAATTTAATTTGAGTTCCTTTTTTAAAAAGTTCTTATATTTAATTGTGGTTTTTGGAGTTAAAGTATTTATCTCCTGCTGCATTGCATACTGCAAATTTGATTGCTTTCATTTGTGAAAATTCACAATTCTCCAGAAAGGATGCTGAAAAATGAAACAGTATACATAATGTTTCTGTTTCACTGCTGCTGAATTTAGACAATCGGTTTAGTGATAGTGTATTTAAATTAATTATAATTTATTAATTTTTAGGATCTCCCTGAGCATGTGGCACAAGTTTCACAATCTCAGCGGCCCAAAGAACATAAAACCAATCCTATATCTATAATGTTCGATAAGCATGATGTAATAGAAACATCATATCACTTCCTATCAGAAAGAATTGATCTTCACCTCGTGGATGACCCTGGTGGTAAGTTAGCTTCTAAAAAATTCTGTATTTAACGTAATGTCCAAAAACCATTTATACTAGTACTACATGTATATCTTCTCTTGCATGCCCTTTTTCTGGTTCTATGTCATCAAACTTTTTTATGAAATGCCCAGTTTCCATTATTATTCTTATTTTCATTTTCTGAATAGATGGGTGTTCAAAATGATATTCCATTGCATGTGAGACCTACAAAGTGCATCTCCTCTAGTAATGTATGTGATGGTGTAAGGAGTTAAAAATTTGATAAAATCTGGCTGAATTCATGCATTTATATGTGGTTGATCCTATTGATAAGAGATTTGACTCATAACTATGTATTTTAAGATGGGATAGAGCAGTGATTCGAAGATTTTAGCCATCACTAGTACTTTTGCATGTGGCTGTTGTTTTGCCTCAGTAACACATTAATTAAACTGGCTGGGGCAGACCTTAGATGCATGGAATTACAAAATTGAAGAATGGAACAGGAAATCAAAATAGGGGAAGCAAGTGGCAAGGCAAGAGTGCAGTTAAATGAACGGTACCTGGAAAATATGCAATTAAAACTATAGTTAGGTCTGTGTCAGCCTGAAAATATCATCTGCTTGTTTTTATGCAAATTCATAGTAAAGGAAAAACAGTCCTGTCTTTATCTCTCATTAGGTTTTCACAAGTAAAGCGTATGAAAGGTTTCTATGTCTTCACTCTCAGAGCCTCTATCTGAGAGACCATGAAGGGCTTATGGGTAGACAATTGATTGGCTAACTGAATAGGAGAGATAATAATTAGGGATGGTCGGATCAGATACCTCGGATCCAAATATCTGCGGATATTGCCCTTCATCAGATACATCGGATCCAAACTTGCGGAAGACATGGGATCTGGATCCGAAATTTTAAATAATAGCTTCAGTGAAATAAGGGTGGAGAGAGTTCCGATTCTCTCTTCGAATGTGCCGTCGCATGCGATTCTTGTCCTACTCATGAACCGTTTTGTTTGAAAGTTCTCGCTGAGGTTACGCAGGAGAATTTCAGCCATGGAAAATAAAAAAGGCAAAATACGACTGGCACGTAGTGTGATTCTTCCCAAGAGATTGAGCAATCATCGGGGGAATCTCAGCGTCAGGAATTTGAAAATGGATTTGGATCCGAAAATATCCAATCCAAAAGATCTGGCTCCGAAAATCAAGGATCCAATCGGAATCTGGATCCGAAAAAAATCCTGGATCCATCCATCCCTACTAATAACTAATTGCTGATTCCCTATTGTAAAGGCCTTAGATTAGATGTTTACGGGGAGGTGAGAATAAATTAAAAAAATAAAAATGCTGGGAATAGAAAACAAAAATTCACATGTAAATGTTACCTGTAACTATTTTTGCGTTGCAATGGGCACCAACTTACAGTGTCAGAACTTACATGCCTGAAGAAGTGTGTTGTTCGACTACCATAATAAGTTCTTCCGAATCTGAGAAAAATTTAAGGATTCTTTCAGTCTTCTGTGATGATGGAGGTAAGTTGGATTTGGGACTGAGGGATAGATCTCCCATACTGATTCTGAGAGTCATTAGTCCAATTTACATTGTATTGTAACAAATGAAGGTATTTTGTTGACCATTGGCACCAAAAATGTTATTTGCTCAATTAATATCCCACGAGTGGAAATTAGTGTGCTCTCATCACTTACATCTGTGGGGAATGTTTTCCAGCTGGTAAGTATTCAACACCCAGACACGTTACGAGCACCTTACATTGTGATTATCATTTCCTCCATCATCCCCAAAATGGTGCACTATAAGCAAGGCTTCCTACACAGAAATACCCAAGTGGTAGGCAGTCCACTTCTTTAAGATCCAGAGATTTTGGTTTCAATGGTCCAAATTTAGGCTTGCGTCTATCTTCAAAGATCAATTCTTGTCCTTGAATATTCTACTCTGGTGGTATGTGATGGTATTATGTATTCCATCTTCCCTCCAATATATGGAGCTGAGGGGGGATAAAATTTTCAGACAATCCAAAATCTGGTAGTATGTAATGCAGTTAAGCCTCTCTAGTGAAGTTTGAAAGAGGTCATTGGAAAAATCTTCTCTACATACCTATTGGTTAAAAAAATTGAGTAACACTATCTGAATGAATCACCCTTCACATACTGCAATGCGCCATCAACCTCTGAAAGTCTGCTAGCAATGTGGGCATAGACAGTGATGTTGCCATTTTGTAAAGGGCTGATTTGGTTTTGAAACAAATGAACTGGCAGAAATAGTATTTCTAGTGCACTACATTCCTCCTATTACAGGACTTGTATCTAAAAGGAACACATACTCTATCCTGACCAGGGAAAACGATTGGTGATGCAAAATCTGTACTGAAATTAAATGTGGCATAATAAGCAGAAGCTACTATTTTGTACCGTGGGCAGACAGCTGTAGCAATGTTTTCCAACAATGTTAGGTTACCCTATTGAGGCTTGTTCTACTGATCCAAGACTTTATTCCCTACACTTTAAGAGTTCTTGGAGATAGGAAAAAGGAACGAAGTGTCAAACAGTGGTCGGAAAGGCTGATCTGACTGGCAAAAAATATCTCTAGAGAGTGCTTTTGCCTGCAACTGAGCCAAACTTTAATACATAGTATCTTAGGAGGATAGCCATCTGCATTTTAAGTTTTTTCTTTAATTTCATACCCTAAGGGTGATGGGGTTGTTGCAGGCACTCAGAATCAATCTTGTTAATCAATTTTGTGTCATGGAAAAGGATTTAAATTTATCTGATACACCTTAGAATTTATTCCAATGCTATGTACTTGTACTGTAATTATGTGTAACTGTAGATTTCATGGTTATTGCTGCCATGTAAAGTTATCAAGATATGTTATGCATACATGAGCTACCACAAGGAGAATGGGATTTGATGATCCTTAAGTCAGGAAGACCACCTTTTAGAGGAGATGGCTGAGAGATATTCCTTAGATGTGCTCAGATACAATTGAGTAAATGAGTTAAAACTTTGCCGTACATCCATAAAAATGAACATTGTTCTGTACGCTCTGCGGAAGTGTCTACTCCCTAAAATGATTGACAAAATCCACAATATGGTTTTAAGTGTTAGGCGAATCAAATTGCGTGATATAGGTAAGCCCACAGGCATATCGCAATGCACAATTTCTTTAATTTGCACGAAAATTTGGGTGTAAAAAATATGTATTGACAAAACCACTGCCGTGTTTTCTCACAGAGAATAAACACAATTCTGTGGTCAACTCAAAGGCTGTTTTGACATTTTTCCTTCGCAATCCTGAGGATTTTTTGCATCAATTCATAATTTTTGATGAAATATGGATTCATCACTACACTACAGAGACAAAATGACAGGTAAAACAATGGAATTTTGAAAATGAATGGGCCCCGAAGTAGGCGAAGATGTTGAAATGGGCCGGTCAAGTCAAGGGAACAATATTTGGGAATTTATGCTGAATTATTTACATTAATTGATTGGAAAAGGGAAAAATCGATAACAGAAGAGTACTATGCATCGTTATTGGACCAGTTGATGTTAGAAATCAAGAAATGCACCCTCGTTTGAAGCAGAAAAATTTCTCTCTTCAACAAGACAATGTACGGCTGCACACCTGTTCAGAGTTAATAGCCAAAATCACAGAATTCAAGTTTCAATTATTACAAAATTCACCGTATTCATCAGATTTGGCCTAAGGTGACCATTTATGATTTCAGAAGTTGAAGAAATGGCTTTTCGGGCAAAGGTTTATGTATAAGGAGGTCATCGCTCAAACCAATGCCTAAATTGAGGAGATTCCAAAATTCCACTTTTTGGATGGCTTAAAATGCTTGGAAAAATGCTTACAAAAATTTTTATGGCTGAAAGAAGACTATAATGAAAAATAAAAAAATTAGCCCATTATAATTTGTTTTTATTCCTTTTTCTATAGACTTATTGAATGACCCTCGTATCATCCAATTACATGAACAACCCTCACCTTGGGGCAAAAAGATTTAAAATTAAGTCCGTCCCCGCTTGAACAACAAGTGATAAGAATTATTGAGTTGTGGTATGATGCACTTTTTCATTTTATAATATTTAATTTGGTAAATACATAACTTTAGCTCTAGCCTGGGTATATTTTCAATAGGGTGGTTTCCTATTATTTTTTTATTGCCTTAATCGAAAGATTATTACTCCTGGAGTACGTATTTCACGCTTTTAGATTTTCAAATGACGATATCTATTTTTCGCGATTAAATGAAAAGTGAAAATTTTCAAGTGCGCGAAAACGCGACGCGCAAGTAAGAATGATGGGAAAAAAGTCCGTGTGACGCATTTCTGGTTCCCCCTCCCGCCTTGTGAGGTGACCTTGGAGAGGCTCTGAGCGCTGATACGACGCAGGATGCTAGCGGGTAGCTGAGAGCCATGCTATCTGGTAGCGCTTGGCTTAAAAAAGGTTTATTAATACCTTATCAAACGAAGAAAACTTTCCGACCTTAGCCAGTTTTAATAGGTTATTATTAAGACATGTTCCCCTGAGCTCTGTGCCTCTTGCATGCATTGGTAACCTCTGACGATGTATAACTCCTATCCTCTCGTGTAGAAACTAGGTCCCTGTGATATCATGTGGAGTGGCATCGCATGGGCGCCAATCTGGCCTTTTTCAAATGAGGATAAAATTTGGCCCTTGCCATTCGTCTAAACCGGTATTTCTAAAACCAAATAATTTGTGTATTATGAATACACTAATGGTGGGTAACGAATCGCAATCAATGCCTTTCGTTTTCTTAGATGAAGGAAACTACCCTATTGAATAAATGACTGGCCTGTGCTTATTAAGTTTTTCAAATTGGTTCTGTGGTCACCTTTTACTCTGCTGTCATCCTAAAGGAGGAAGTTGAAAGGATAAAGCTTGCTTTCACCTTAGAGATATTTGTCATGTAGTTTGGAAGTCATCTTTGTTTAGATCTAGTCTTTAAGATGATGGTTTTTGGATACAATGAATGTTGACCTAACTTAAGAGTTCAAATTGATACTCACACAGGTTAAGTTGGTAGATGAACAGTTTTCATTGATCAAGTAATTTCTTCTTTGCAGGACGATCGAGCCATCCAGACCTGAGAGATGGTGGTGCTCTGCAGATTGAGTTGCGTCATTTCCTTGTAGACTTTTATCCATACCACCTAGCTCGTAGTGAACGCAAGCATTGGGTTAAGTATCGGGAGGGAGTTCACACCCAGTGGCTTGAACAGTCAATGTCTTCATTTCGCACAACTTTTCTAGATCTAGTGGATGTTGGTGTTAGTACTAGTTCATCTCAGTTGCCATCGCCTTGGAATAATCCACGAGGGAAAGTGGAGGAGGAAGGGCGGGAGAGAAGTGATAAAGGAAGTCAAGGGCGACCACCGTCTCAAGGGACAAGTGCCTCATCAGAACATAGCCTGGTGAGTAGAATTACTAACAGTAGACATCTTTCCTTTGTTGCTTACAGCTGCCATCTTGTTAATGTGAATTTAAACTTATCATTCATTGAGTATCTTTAAATTCCTATCTGGGCGCTCTTTTTCTTAAGATGATATTCATTTTTTGATGAGCCGTATTAAGAACTATGTTGTGGCCTAGTGGTGTTCAGTAATTTTGACTGGTGAAGCTTTTGAGACACCATTCTCAAATTCTCACTTATGATTGAAGTAAGAATTATTATTTATCTTGGATTTATGATTTGTTTGTAGCATTAGTAAATGATGATCTGTTAGAGAGCTTGTATAAAATATGTTCGTTATAATGGGTTTCGAAGATCACTTTTTATATCGAGAAGTCGTTAAAGATGATGAATATTTAAAATAATTGCTATTTTCTATTTATTATGGCATGAAAAGTAGAAAATTTGTTTTACATTTTTCTTAGTCTATATGGAAATGCAACAATATTTTAATTTAATTTGAGAAATAACTAGGTTACAATTGTAAATAAAGCCATTGTATAGCAAAAATTGCCTCATTAGTTGAAAGGGTGCAAAAGGACATATTTTGATTTATTTGTAAAATGATATTGATATATAAATGATATCCATCAGAAAATACTGCCAAATCACATTTTTTAAAATTATCAACTGCTTAATTAATGAGCATTAATATGTAATCCTGGCAACTAGCGATGAGTTCTCAGGCATGTAGCTGTGAAAAATATCGACCAAAAAAATGACTCAACCACACAGAGTGTCTATAGATCGACCAAATTCATGGGAATGGACCACTTTTCATCATATTCTCAACCTTCATGATTGGAAAATGTTATGATGGATTGCTCCCACTGAGTTGCTATGTTGTGGTTGCATCAGTGGGAAATTAAGCTGCTGTTGTGGTAGCAGCCGTAGTGCTCACTCCCTCTTAATGTGGCCGTCGTCAGGGGTGGAATTCGAAGCTCCTGTTAAACCTGGTTGGTTTTCTGGTTATTTCTCACTCTCGTTTGGACTCATTCTTTCAATCTTGCACATACAGCATGCTCCCGATTATCCGGGTTAATGGTGGGGAGGGGTGGCACGAATAATCGGGAAACATGAATAATCCAAATTTTCTCTTTAATTTCTTGTAATTTTCACCATATACATATAAATCAATCAATCTATTATTATCTACGCGCCCTATATGCTATTTTAGATTGCTTCCCGGAATCATTTGCAGATTTTTTTCCCGTCTGCAATATTTTTTGCAGCGTTAATGTGATTGTACTCGTATTCTTAGTGTTCCGTGTAATACAGTATATTCCGCTTAATGGGTCCACCGGTTACTTGGGGCAGCCGCTTAATTGGGGCAGATCTTGAAGAACAGAACCTAATAGAGGAATATCCCTGAGTATTCTCTGCTTAATTGGGACAGCATGCCGCTTTATTGGGTCATGAGTCGGCGACATAGACTCCATACTCGCGACTAAATTAAAATTTTTTGATTTCAGAATACTATTTTTTTATATTTCCCTCCTTTGATTTACTCTTATTTTTCACAAATGTTCCTATTCTTTCCCTATTTTGAAAGCTATTGTTGTTACACTATCCGCAAGAAGATAGGACTTTTCTTTAATAGGACTTAGTAAAAGACATTCATTCAGCGTCGCCCGAGGCTGTGAAAAATATTTTTAACTAAATTGTTATAATTATTAAAAATGATAATAAATTAACTTAACTCGCCGATTTATTAATCAAATTAATAGTTTAATAAACTTATGTTGCATAATAAACATTCTTTAGTCTTTCCATCATTTCAACGCTTGTTTATGCCCATATACAGGATAGTTCGTCTAATTGGGGCAGCCGCTTAATTGGGGCATAGTGCACAAGTCCCGATATGTCCCAATTAACCGGAATCTTCTGTACCTAGTTTTGGGAGTCTGCTGTGTTATCAATTTTGTTACCACATGTTGAGATAGTATTAGTAAAAAGTCGATGGTGAGGAGTGCTCTCTTCTAGTGAGCAAATCTAGCCAAATGTCTAACATTTTAGTCCTTAATAATCTATCAAAGCTCCATCTGGTCTGAAAAGAATGAGCAGCCTGTTGGGCATTGTAGCTAGGGACATCAGGAAAAGCAATCCATTATCAAAGGAGGCATTTATGAGTACAGAGAGTAAATGAGAGGATTGTTATGTAAGAATGTGAAGGAAATGCTAGTGAAGAGTCTGATCTAGTGTAGCACTTTATGGTGCAGAAACATGGTTGTTAGAGATGTGCGAATAGTATCCGCGAATACTCGAATACCTCGAATATTAGAAAGTATTCGATATTCGAGGTTTCGAATAGTTATGCGAAAAGTACCGCCTCGAATATCTCGAATACTTTGAATTTCGCGTCATACACTGTCGCACGTACGTCGTTGGTAGTTGACTCGGAAAAATGTAGATATCTGTAGTCATTTAGTGCTCGCAGCGCCGTTTTACGCAAGTTGACGAATTACATCAAATTCGTGGATTTTAGCGGTGAAAAGAGTTCGACGAGGGGAACCGAAAATGGTCGGGTGAAAAAATCCGAAAATCCCCGATTCCCCCCACCAGGAGAACCTCAGTGCCGTGGGATAGCAACCTTAGGGCATTTCCCACGATCCGCTATCCCCCTCCATTCAGCACTTGCCTCAACCACTCTGACGCTTTCCTCTTCTCCGAAATCAAACAAAAAGTCCCAGCTCGCGCAGGGATCGCATTACGAAGACCCCTGCTCCGAAAAAAATATCGAGTTACGAGAACAATAAAAACGTGTTTCACGCCCTCCCCCCTTTTCTCACCTACTGACCTTTTTCTGGCTACCTGATTCGAAGTTCCCCATTTCTGGAGGTCAACTGCTGTGTGAGTACCGCGGGATACTTACATTAGCGCATTTCCCAAGATCCGGTATCCCTCTCCATTCAGCACTAGCCCCCCTCTGAGGCTTTCCTCTTCTTCGAAAAAAAAGGTCACAGCTCGCGCAGGGATCATATTACGAAGACCTTGGCTTCGAAAAAAATACCAAGTTACACGAGAACAATAGAAACGTGTTTCGGGCCCTCCCTTTTCTCCCCCACTGACCTTTTTTTTTCCTACCAGCTTCGAAGTTCCCCATTTCTGTGGAGGTCAACCGCTGCATGAGTCATCTATTAGCACAAAAGGTGTCTAAGAATGACTTTCGTCAATTGATGTTACACCTTTATTGAATTGAAATATTAGTAATGTGCGCGTAATTTCAAAAAGAATAAGACCAAACACGACGTATTTCTGAGTTTATTTAAGCATTTTACGCAAAGAAATAGGTGTCAAAATACGACGGAGACTTAGCATTCTGGCGAAACACGATATGAGCAGCAAAGCATCTCCGAAGTTGATGAGGTATTTTTTTCCGAAAACATATATCAAGTTACAATTTATCAGTGGTGCTATAAATCTTTATTGTTACAGTCACAGACGAAGGGATATTTTCTCAGAATATTTGTTTTCTCCCTGATAGCAATTCCAATTCATCTTCTTATCTCGTGAGAACTCCGAAAGATGGACTGAAAATAATTGAAGAAAATCCGGTGGAAAAGAGCTTGTATTTTGCTAAATGCCTCAGATTGTCAGCTAGCACTTGGCAGCAGGAGTGGGGGCAAAGCGATGTTAGTTGAATTAATTATATGCCCAATTGTTTCCATAAAATTAAAATATTCATTAATCAGCTAAATTCCTGTTCGAATCATTTAAAGGAAATCAAAATTACTCCCCAAAATCTTGTGTTGCCTGCTGCATGGGCAACCGAGTCAAATAATCCAGCATTCATCATTTAGTATTCGAGGTATTCGAAATTCGAGGTATTCGAATATTCGAGCAATGATTTAATATTCGAATTCGATATTCGAATTCGAGAAATCTGCTATTCGACCCATCTCTAATGGTTGTTCATGAAAGAGAACGAGAAGAGACTGAAAGTGTTTGAAATGTGGGTGTGGAGGTGAAGTGGGAGGGAGAATAAGGAATGACAAGGTGCTGAACATGGTGGACAAGGAGAGAAAGCTGGCTGATGAGATTGGGAGGAGACAGAAGACAGGTTTTGGATAGAGCTAATATGGAGGGGGGGGATAATTCTTGGTTGGCATGGGAGTAGGAGGAAGAAAATATGATTTATATAAAAAATGGAAGGAAGTAGGCCTAACTGTGAATTGAAGAGGGAAGTCCATGATGTGAGGAAAGACCGTGAGGAAAGTCCATGATGTGCCATAATAATTTGCTGTCAACCTACCAAATTCAAACATACCATAACTGGTTGAATATTTTAATAATAATCTTCTATACCATCATAAAATCAAGAATATTAGTTATTCATGAAAGTATAGCGTCTTAATTAGGAATGGCTGATTGATTATTAAATCAGTTGTGCTTTCTGTTTGCTTATGGTGGTTATTTCTTAGCCGAAGCAGGTTTACCTTAATAAGGGGTATGTGATTCTACCTAAATCCACCATATCCTTTTTTAAAACAATATTGCTGGAAAAAGTTCTTTGAATTGCATTGCTAATGCGGAATTAATTTGCCAGATGATCTCTTTATAATGTAAGTTTGCATTTAATTTAATTAATTGATGTTTCTTTTCTCAATATACTATTTTAAAGTGCTTTTTTGTTTTTAGGGAACAAAAAAGCCTGGAACAAGTAAAACCCCTAGTGGAAATGCGGTGAAGAATCACGTGTTGAATCAACTGTCGAAGCTCATGACAACATGCATTATTCTAAGGATAGAGAACTTCACTCTCTACAGAGTAACAACATCTAAGAAGAAGACAAAGCCTAGGGAGTTCATTGCTGGTGAGATAATTTTCTGTTATTTATTAACCTTCCATTGATGGTTTATTTGAAATTCCTGACGGGCGAATGGCTCCTTTTCTACCAAATCTGTGTTGGGTATGCCGTTATGGTTAATGTGCATTGTGTTACACTATAAATGGCTAAAAATTTATCGACTGGCATGTGTAACATGCATTAGGAAATGACCTATAGATTGGGATGACAGGAATATTGGCAATGTAGATATCATATGTTTATGTAATTGTCCCAGCTGAGGTATTTTTTTAAAATCAGTGGATGGAAAAATTTATAATTTAATGATGCACATTTTCTTGCTCAATTGTGGATTCAGTGAAATTAGTTTCTAAAATTTTGCGTCATCCATTTTGAAACCAATCAATTTTCAGCCAAATCATAGCAAATTTTTTTAACAAATTGATGTCCATTATAGTGCCAGTTACCCAGCATTCGATAAACTGATCCTCAGATTTCCCATGTGTCATTCCCTCAATAACTCCCTCATCTCCTTTTTACTCTTTATTACCCTCCCCTTTATTACTCTTTATTACTCCCTTTCTAACCCTACCTGGTCTCCCTTACTGTTATCTCCTACGTTATTTTGCTATCAGCAGTCATTTTCAAGTTAACAAATTTTCTTCATGTGCTTGGATGAAAGGTGTTACTGCATTTTGTCCTTCACAAAGGCTTTTTCTGCAGACTGAACAGTGACTCTAACATCGCTCTTGATGAGTTTAAGACATGGTTAGGTCATGACTAAAAGCATATTCTGCCTGGTGAATAGCATTAGTCAGTTAAAAAGAAGAGATGCGTTTTGTGTTTGAGGTACAGATTCACCTCTCAGTGTTTCTTAAATTCTATTACAATTTTATTTGTGGTGAAATTTCCATTGGAAGTTTCTGGTGCTCAGTTTTTTACCTGAGAACAAGTTTTTTTCTTGTTTCAGGGTATTCTTAAGATTACCTCATAATGAAGAAACTTTTATGTGTTCCTAGTTAAAAATTTTTATTTGTTTTTATTTAAAAAATTGAACAATGAAATGATATGTATGTATTCTTTATCTTTGAGATACCTAGCCTCAGAATCATAGTTGTGTAGACGGAATGCAAATTCTTTGTATAGGCTAACTAAATGCATAACCTGTTAATAGGTTAATTCCATTACCTAATAATAATGGTTGAAAAATGAAACTCATAATGAGAGAAGTCATTAATTTTTTATTTCCTTGGTTTTTAAATGCATTTTAGGAGGTTCTGATACAGATATGTTTTATTTATCTTAAGCATAAGATATTTTAGAATTTTTTTGGGTAGTTTTCTTGTTATAATGAGAACTAGTCCAATTCACAATCCCTATTTCATTTATTGACAGGAAATAATGAACTTTTAGTGGATTATGCGATGAAAGTTACTACCTTATTAAGTACTATTGAAATGGCTATTTTTGTATGAATTTTAATGGAATAACTTCTTTTATTTGCAATGCAGCCATACGGAAAAGGAAACATAGGAAAACAGGTATATCTTATCATTATCCTAAATGAGTAGAGAAACTTTCGTTTGATTGTGGGTGGTTCTTTTGTAGCATGATCACTCAGTGATAATCCTCCTGTATTATGTATTTCAATTCACAACTGTAACAGTAGTGAAAATAGTGGCTTACATACTCTTCTATTGTCTTTGCAATGATTCTGGAACCCATTCACATGTGTTTTTAGTTATTTGTGTACTTCTCTTGAAATATTTGACCTAATTGATCTTGACAATATCGTGAGATTGATCCTAAAATTAAATTTAAACAGAAATCTACCTTTTCCATCGATTCACTTCTCATTATTGGCACTGAGTTTCATTAGTGTTAGAGAACTCAAGGTAATTGATAGCTACTCACTGTAAAGTTATCATTTGTTATCTATATTCACATGGTTGTGTTATGTGCATTATCACAGTGTAGTTCATGTTTTGTCCTTAAAAATGACTTGTTTCCTGGTTTTGTGTTTAGATAGGTGTAGGGAAGTATTTGTGACATTGCCAAATAAAATTTGTGCTTTTATTATTATATTTTACTGAGCATGTACATTTTTGCAAAGTCACACTGTACATTCTAGGTATTCATCATGCAATATATCTATGAATTTTATATTGTGACAGGCAGTCAGTCATTCTGTATCCATTGTGTTCATTTCTCTTACAGGTTATGAGCTATAGGAGTGAAGTTTTGTGCGTTAAATGTGGATTCTTTTTCTTTATATTTCTGTTATAGTTTTAGAATTGTAGTAGTTGATGGAGGAGTGAAAAATTTAAATAGCATAGATTTTTATCCAGTGATTTATATCACACTCATAACCACATCCGTATATATGCAGCTTACACAACAGGATAGATTGGTTCTTCTTTAGGATGCTGTTTGAATATGGGACAATCATAATGGATTCGAAACATGGACTCTTAGCAACATAACCTATGTATATAACTTAGTAAAGCTGCTCTACTCATCAGAAAGAGATAGTGCAGTTGGGTGCGTTTAATGTGGATTCTCTGCCTTTCATATTTTGGTTGTTGTTTTGTAATTTTAGCAGTTGAAGGCCAACACAAAAAACATGTTTTTTTTACTGAGGGAGAAACAACATATCAATGCAAATGTAATATCAAAAAAAGTGCAAAATCATAGGATATTAGAATGGAGCGCATTACTAGTACACTAGGGAGAGCCTGCCTGCAAAGCAGGCTGCATGTCTGCGAGTGTGTATTGGTATTTATTTCTTCAAAAAGGGTGCATAAAATCAGATGGATACTCTTCCCAAACTCTGTGCTACATCAAAATAATGGGAAATTTTATGTTTCAGTGACATTTTTGCTTGACAGCATGCTTTGAAGTGATGGATAGAGATGATTTTTCTGACATTAACATGAATTCAGTTAAATTTTATCATTCTTTCGTATAGTGAGTGCCATTTAATTGAAATTTATTGTACAGATAGTGATTGAGGAAATAGATGTCTATGTTTTGGTTTTATGTACCAATTCTGCTGTCTATGAATTGTGTGTCATTAATTTATGACCTCACTGAAAAAATAAGATGTAAAATAAGTATATAAAATAGTAATAAATAAATTATAATATTAATAATATAAGTATAATAGTATTAATATAAATATAAAATATAATATAATGAATAAAATATAAAAGTAGTAATTGATGGCCATATATTCAGAAATGGGCTCCCATTTTTGGAAATGGTAATTTTTTTTTTGCGTATGAGCAGAGATCTGTGAAATTTGCTAGATGTGATATTGCAAAATAACACAAAATAATATGAAATAATACGAAATCAGTAATTAAAAATGGAATTTCGCATTATATGCAATTTTAGGTGAATTAGTGAAAAAATAACATTAATGAGTGACAATCTTTATAAGGCCTAAGCCTTCATTGTTTAACGCTGCTGACGTTCATTCGATCTATCTCATTACGATTCCAAAGTCAATTGGCATGTTTTGTCTCACACATATTGAATTTGCGTAATAGCGCGCACTGTGGTGATTTCTCCCCCGGAATTTGCCGTTAAATTAATAATAGCCTCTTTCTTCACTTCCCATTTATCAATCCTGAAATTCTCGGAAATGTATAGAATGACGTGATTTCTCTTCTGAAGAATTAGATATTCAGAATCAATAAAGTGCTGAAAGAAATTTAACGGCCGTGAAAGAGCGTAAATATAAGCTCAAGCACCTGGTCACACGTCATAGCCGAGCAGTAATTCTGGTGACTCACCGTGACACAGTAAACAGCGTTATTAGATAACTTGTTTCAGGAAAAACTTAAGTATGGGTCTAACTTAACAATTTTGTCTACTTGAACACGGCCGCTGGCTGGGAACGGAAAGCTGCTTTCAGACGAGACGACTTTCCGCCGGCTGCCATTCTCGGCTTGGCACACAGCGTGGCGAGCGAGTCGTCTCGTCTGAAAGAGGCCTGAATTTCACCCCTTTGTGCCATGTACGGCGGCTGGCGAAAAGTCGTATCGTCAGAAAGCGGCCTCAATGTAGCACTGCCTGCATTTCACGCCATAGACGGCACACCGTTGTGCTGGTGACTGCGGCGGCCATCAACAGTGCCGTGCCATCAACGGTGCAATTTGTCTTGTTTGAAGGCATCCATCAAGACCTACTGTTATTTGAAAGCATGAAGCGCTAGCAGTTGGGGGAAGGGAAGGAAGGAACAGAAAGCGTAGGAGAGGCGGTGCTAATTATTAGCAGACGGATCTTCGGATATTCGGTGCTCCACTGAGCTTCAATGCAAAAAAAATCATTACAACACACCCCCCGTTCAAGTTTATTTGTATCCAATTGTGTTTAGTTATGCGTGCTTCTTTCACGGCCTTTCTTGACCGATTGGCAACAGCTGTAATCTATACTAAGTGTTTGTGACAGCTACTTTCCCTCGGCACCTAGGTGAGGGCTATCAAAAAGAAGACCATGACATGAGAAATTTTGTTCAAAATGTAAGTTATACATTACTTATGGTTATACCATAGCTACCCAGCTCTCAGTTTGAAAACAATGTCATGATTGGTCGTGATTTGCATTTGGACTTTTTAATCACGGCTACAGTGTTATATATCAAACGAAGGAAAGGAATTTTAAAATTCCGAAAACCTAGTATTACTGTTCATACCAGGGCGAGTGAATTCGGCTCAGAAGGATTTTATGTGAAAGACAAAGTATTACTATGTTAATTTTGGGATAAAAGACTTGAATCTGAAAGGCATGACACCTTGTTAAAGCACATCAATAGTGATACACATAAACGTGTGAAAGAAAGGGGACCCACAAAACGACAGCTATCATTTGAACAGACAGTTACTCAATCAAAGAAAGTGAAGGAGGCGAAGGAGGAGTATTTTGTCCCTCTTACAGAAGCCTTTTTGAAAACTGGAATTAGTGTAGAGAAACTTGATAATCAAAAAATTAAGGAAGGGCTCTTGAAGTAAATACATGAAGGGTAGTGGGGATTTGCCATCTGTCGATCATATTTGCCAAGAATACATTCTGATTATAGGGATAAAAAAGCAGGAAGAGCTTAAATATTGTGTTTTTGGTCTAAATTAATACAATGAAACTGAAAACAAATTTCAGTGCTATTTGATCAATTTTTGCTCAAGTCGTCCTCTCAAAGACAGTCAAGTGAGGTATTCACAGTGCCCCATTTCTAGCTCACTCATTAATATTAAAGTTTGAACCATTAATATACATATGTACCTTGAACCATTTCCTTCATTTGGTTTTATGAAAAAATTTTTACTGTTGAAATTGTATTTAATTTGACATAAAATGCAAATGCAAAAGTATAAGCAATCGTGAAATTTGCACCAAAAAACAATAAAACACCTAGAAATGTGCAAAATTTTTAACTATTTAATAACACTGCCAAGATTTTCTATAACACCGAAATCACATAGTTTTAAAACGAATTTTAGCAAAAAATAAAACGGCTTTCACGGATCTCTACCTATAAGTTATTTATTACAGTAGAAAATTACTTAGAATTCGTTTTACTTATAATGAAATATTATTTGTATAACAGGAGGTGTATTGAATTACTGTGTTACGAAGTTTCACTATTTTGTATGAACAGTTTTCTGTAGTACCAACAAAATTTAAAGGTTAACATGCCGGAAAGTTTTGTGATTACAACATTAAGCTTGGTGAAAGCATTACCTTTTTTGGGCCCTCTTGAAATTTCGTGGTATCTATATTTTCCCTCGTGGTATAATTTCAATCAATGTTTAAATTTTCATCTTTTCAATCTGTGGTTGAGTCTTGGAATTGGGCTGCCAAAGGAACTGATAAGATTTGTACATAATTTATTTTGTAGACAATAGTTTCATTAATTTGCCAATACTTCTTTGGGACCGTGTTTTGTAGCTTTTACTTTGGTGACTTCTGTGAAGGCTATTTACTTTTATGACTCCTATCTAACTTGTCCATACTTTCTATGTCTTACTGGTGGTCTGTAATTTTTTTTCTGACTTAAATCTATTCCTTTTTTCTGAGCTGAAGGTGAAATATAGAGACCTGAATTTGGTAAAGTGTGTACCTCTTATCTTGGGAAACCTGGTATTAGCATCGAAGCTAGGAATCATAGTCTGTGTTCTCATTAACGTAGTGAATGTCTTTTACTGAAAGTATATTTTAAAAATTTCATTGCAAGCATATGCTTCATTCAGTAATGGAAACATCTGTTCTTAGAAAGAAACTTCATAAGAAGTGGTTTCTTACAAGTACTTACCCATAAAATGCTTTATAAGATTTTATTAAGACCATTAACTTTAAATTGAATGTAGATATATCACATCAAGTTTGTTTGATACTCCTTCAGAATTTGTATGTTAACTTCCTGTGAGTGTTTATCCTTTTTTATATCTTTCTTCATGTCTCAGATATTTTCCACTGCTGTTCACTTCTTAATAAGTTGAGTTTTTTTCATCTGAAGAGAAGTTAACAGGAAATAACTATCTAAGTGTAGAAGTGATAAGAGTGGCTATTATATCAAATGGAATACATATTTGAGGAATGATAATATTTATGTCATGGCTTTCATCCACATTTCTGAGATTGTTTCTTTTGAATACATGTTTTGCAAGCCCAGTATATATTTTTACTTCATGTTGGGGTTTTCTTTCTTAAATGGAATATTCCTTGGAACAGTAAATATTTTAGCACTGTACATACATTATTTATTTTCAAAAATTTGAGATTCACTATCCAACAACTTTCTTACTTTTATATAGGTGATAAGGAACGATACTTATTACCAAAGGAAGACAATATCGTCCATGCTGAATTTACTTATTATTATTACCCAGGGGATTTGCCCTATCCTTGTAAGTATGTTAGGTACTGTTTGGTTTTTATGAGCCAAGGATCATTGATTTTTCTCCAAAGTTTTATCTGTTTGATTAAAATGATAATTTGTGTTTTCAGTGCCTCCACCAAAGTTTTTTGTACAGATGTTTCCAATTCAAGTAAACTTTGATATAAACAGCATTTTGTGGGTCAACTCATTTGCTCTGAATTTGATTCAGTCCTTGTCCTCCCTGAGTGATGAAATTCCACCAGCCCCTTACATAGATATCAAGATTGAAGCAATACATCCCAGAGTGAGTCTTTTTTTCTTTTCTTTTGACAATTTTCTCTTTTTCTGAAGCAATTTTTTTTATCATATCCTTAATGATTTGGGTTATTGCTAATGTTAGTGTAATTTTAATCAGGTGTGCTTTATGCTTCATGTAGAAATATTTGCAAGATTGCTTTAATGGAAATGCAAGTTTGGCTGAGTTTCTGCAGAATTTAACTACTAATTCTGTGGTTATATATATTATGATTTACTGCATTTTATTCGTATTTGAAATGCCTGTTTTGTTCACAAAGCTTTTATTTTAGAAATTCCATTTGGCAATTTTGTATGTCAACCGTTGATCATAATCATGTTCTGTATGATTTTGGTAAAGTTTCTTTGAAAATGTTTCATATAAGTGTTTTTTTCATAAAACTTTTTGGTAGCCTTTGCTCAAAGGCATAATTAGAATATTTTAACTGGATATTTCATGTCCATGAAAAAAACTGAGTATCCTAGGTTTTCTATAGAATGCTTCTTAAATTATGCATGGAATTTTTGGTCTAAAAACGTTTTGAGAGTAATTTACAAAAATATTGCCATGAACTGTCAACTGCCTTTGCATATTTTTAATATTCAAATACTAGTACATATCATGATTTTTTAAATTAGTTGGGGGAGTTTATACTGTAAGACAATGCTATAATATGAAATATGCTGTATCATTCATCTAAGTGAAATCATTGAAGTGGATATACCTCTGTAAAAATGCATTTTCACATATCTAGAGTGATAATTTCTGATTAAATGCAAATGCCTGTGTCTGAGAAAGTTAACCTTACCTTACCTTTGTTGTGCTGAATGTGTTTCTGTGATGCGTTTTCATGTCTTGTTGTGTTATTCTAGTTCTGGATGTATTTGCATGTTTACTATTTAGTCCTTATCAGCACTGCAACATTTTAGTCTTTTTTGCTGTCATGTCATGTTTGCTGTAGTGCCCTCTTATATTTAACATTAGGTTCCGTAATTAAAAAAATATTCAAGTTTTTCTAACCATTCTAATTTTACATAGCAAAATTTTTGGCTGCCTATTGAATGTACATATTTTAATTTTATGGTTTTAATTTGTGTAAATATCTTGGTAATGAGACAATTTGTACTTTAATGAAGTTCATTTCAAATAAGTTCAACGGATTCAGGCTTCAATTGCTGGAAGTTAGACTTATTTAAATAAATAAAAGATCGTAGCACTTTTCCACAAAATTTTTTTACTTCATACAACGTGTTTCGGTTCACTGAGCCATCATCTGGTACAAGATGATGGCCAAAACGCGTTGTACGAAGTAAAAAATTTTGTGGAAAAGTGCTACGATCTTTTATTTATTTAAACTTTCATTTCATCTCGTGTGTCATCAACTCAAATTTTTAGTGCAAAAATATCCTTTTTCCTGATGAGGATGAGCCTTGTAATGAAGGAACTGCTATGGAGGAATTTAAATTTGAGGCATGATATAACTATGCGATGGTGTTGGAAAAAGTTTTATTGCGATACAATGGCATGATAAGTTTGCATAGGCACGTAATTTGGAGTATTGTGATTCAGAATGAATGTTATTTAACAATGAGTTTATTGAAACTAGCCATGGAGTGAACGATATGGGAAAGAAGCTAGAGTCAAACTTGACCTTGGCAGGAGAGGCTCTTTATCACCATATAATGACTTTGCTTTCCTTGATTTGTTCTATATATTACCCGTTGCGGCTAAATTTAGCTTTTTGTGCATTATAATGGCTAAAAATTCTTATGTTTCTATGGTTGAATGATATGTTTCCTCAATATTGTAAATCATAAATAGTTTTATAGTTCTCCACATAAGTTATTAATCTAAGTATACTCACTTCTTTTTTCCCAAAGTCTCTGGTCGAGAAGTAGTGGGAATGGTACTATATTTGTGTTTAAGTCCAAAATTGAATTCTCATAAATGGGGGGATGAGAGGGAGGACCATGTATTTCCTGATAATTATGGTATTCATGTGTAGTAAAGTTGAGTGACAAGTATCTTATCTAATTGTTGATTTTTACATCCATTACAGTTGATTCTTGAAAGTAGAACTGAGCATCTAAGTCAGCGGGATCGGCCAAAAGCACTCCACTTTCAAACATCACGTGCTCTGATCACAAACATGCGTTCTCCAGAGCTTGGTTCCCTAGCTGACTTATCTATATGTTTGAATGCCTTCCAAGAAGGGAGACTATTTTTTGGAGGATCAACATTTCCATCACAAAATTCTGACTTTCAGGTTGTCATTGACAAATTTTTGTCGCATCTAAATGGTAAGGATATGCTTAATTCATTTAATTTTAAAGAGCTTGTTTTCACTCATGCCTCTTATTTTTTGTGTTTATTCCTCTTTTTTGTCATGTGGGAGACATTGGATGGGAGAACTTATTACATACTTACAGTAAAACTTCAATTTTGCACTTTGATTTTATGTCAAGTCTTGATTTCACTCAGCAACGCTCAAGTCCAGCCAGAAAGCATAGGAAATTACTATTGTGAAATTTCCATTTTTTCTCTTTTCCTGATTTTATGTAGGGTTTTTGATTTTGCTCATCATAACCTTAGCCTCAAAGAGCCAACTAATCTTGATTTTATGCACTTTTCTACAGATTTCGTACAGAGTAACCTCAGTCTTAAGGAGAATACCCATCTCAGTTTCACCTATATTTTTTCAAGTTTCTCAAGGAGTTACTAATGCCTAATTACTAATACAGTTGGATTTAAGGAATTAAATCAAAGCATAGGTATCGCATTACAATGAGTAGTATTGAACACATCTAGATCTTGGTGAAGGAGCTTTTCATTTACAAACCTCCAAATCATGTTCGCATGTAAGTAATTTCCCTGCTCCATGTTGTGATTGCATATGATTACATACTCTTGAAGTATCTGGAGTAGTCGGGACTCCAGAGTCATCAGAGCCGGTAATAGTTCATATAGTTTCTGCTAGATGGTAATGATGTAAGAAGCTTTCGAGTCAATCTAAGCTCAACTTTTCTTCTTTGTCCTGGGAATGATATGGCTCTATATCATTGTGTTCATGGCCAGAGTATCAATAATTGCTGTCAAGGGTTGGAAAATCTGAAATCCCCATTGGAGTAATATGAAGTTATGTTCTTTTATCATCTGATTGAGTTGTGAAAAAGGAACGCAAGAATCGTTAACATGATGCCATGCGGTTGAGCATGAAACTTAATAACTGATATGCCTGTGCTTAAATTAGGTCTGGCCTAATGTTCCACTGCACCCCTTTTCCTGCCATTATAGAAGCCAGTGGCAAGGACATGGCTCGATCTAATTATTACTCATCACCGCAGCCTCTCAGTATATTTTCACAAATTGAAGGATCTTGTGTAGTGAATTAGCAATGTAAAGTGGATTGATTGCATTGAGAAAGTTTGATGATGATGAGAAGTTCTCTGTTGTATTTCTTGTGATTCATGTCATGAAAAATATTGTTGTTTTTGCATTTTTTGTAATAATTTGTTTCAAAATAATTTTTCCATTTGTGCATGTGCAGGTAAGGACCATCTACGGGAAGCGCCCCGGCTTCCAGGCAACTCAATTCCAGAAACGGACAAGAAAGTCTCTCGTGAAATGCTCTGGATTGAAGCTAAAGATGTGTGGTATATCACCTGTGAACCTGTGTGGGCAGAATTCCATGGAGCGAGTGCAGTTGGAGGGAAAACTGTGCCATTATTTGATGCCTTTCCTCTTCGAGTGTGGGCATATTTACGACCACCCACCGAAACCCCCTCCTCTCACGATCCTCGTGTGGCAGACATTCATGTACTAGCACACATCTCTGCCTTGGTCAGCGTGCAGCTAAACCACTATCAGTACCTCTTTCTACTACGCATCTCGGATGATATCAGAGAAGCATTATCATACCTATCCCTTGACTCTGACACCATAGCTACAAAACAGAAGTTATCTGGAAAGCCAGTTTTAAAGGGATCTCTGGTTGTTGGAGCCATTCTTCCTCAAGTGGAAGTTAGCTTAGTGATGCCATCCCAAACCCCAGGGAGGGAGGAAGATGACTCTGATGCGGGCTCCTCAGTTGTGACTGGTGAGGGTCGAGTAGCTCTTCCTCCATTACCAATTGAACCACAATTAGAACATAATTTGGATGTTAGGCATGACAGTATTCCTGCAAGTGATTCGGCCTCACCACTCTCAGAAGATCCTGGCCCAGAGCTCCACTGGGCCACAGACTTTCCAGAGGTAGTTGGACCACGAGCTAATGGTGATGCAGCCGGACCGTCAAGGGATTGGGTGGACGTGAAAAATCGTCAGTCAATTGATCGGAAACAGCTTCCATTGGGGCCAAACAGCAACCCAGGTGCGAATGTCAGTTCAGGGTTTAATTTCATGAGGAAAGGGCTAACAAACTTGGTGACGTCATTTGATTCAGCCTTCACTATTAGGCCAACCACTGGGACTGAGGATTCAAGTGATACGGTGTCCATGAGAAGTGATGCCAGCTCAGAGGACAGTGAAATGTATGCTTTTGTGAACTTAGAAGTCCAGGAATCCAGTGCTGATGCCATTTTTAGGGTTTACGCCAGAACTGCACCGAGTGTACCAATCCCTCCTGTGGAAATGGCTAGTGAAGTGACGGAAGAGGATGCGGAGGAGACATCATCATCAACGAATCATTCATTACGTAGTCTTTGCAAAAGGAAAGATCTGGTAAGTTAGTTTTCACTTGTTTAGAATTGATGGATGTTACCCTTATGATACAGTTCTTTATTTGCTGATGAATTTCAGGTCAATGTGAAGACTGCTGTAGCAAATATATGTAGCATATTTTTGATATTTTATTTCATTTAATTAAAATCTTAGTATTTTATCTAATAATAATAATAATAATTTATTTGTCCGGCGATTTGTTCTCACAAATATAGGACACGTCAATTATGGTACAAAAATACACAGATACAAAAAAACTACAAGGTATTACCATACATCATGTAAAAAGCAAGGTGTTATGGATGAAGAAAATCATCCACAGAATAAAATAACTTTTTCAAAAGAAACTCACGAAGCTTTGATTTGAAGAGATATATGTTTTTGACTCCCTTCACTTCTGGTGGGAGTTTGTTAAATAGCAGTAGGCCCATGTGCCAAGGTGCATAACTTGAGTTCTTGGTTCTTGTAAATGTTTGATGGAGGCTTGTAGAACTCCTTGTATAATGACAGTGGTAATCACTATTTGTTGCATAATTCGAAAGATTCTTTTTTGCACAGACAATTACAGCATACATATATACACAGGGGAGAGGTAAAATGTTGAATTTCTTAAAAAGAGGGCGACATGGAGCATAAACAGGCACCTTGCCGATAATACGGAGTATCCTCTTTTGAATTCTGAAGATTATTTTGGAATTGGGTCTAGGGCCCCAGAAGAGTATACTTAGGTTTATTCACTGCATTCGTGCATCAAGTGAAAAGTATAAATTATTCCCCTTGCATTTTTAAAGGCAGTGAAAAAACTGGAGAATGACTGCCATGTTGAGCCAAGTCCAGATCAAAAACTGAATTTCAGTTTTGACAGTAAGAGACACTACCAGTGTTAATTATTTTCTGTTTATGTGTATTTATCTTTGAATTTAGTGCCTCCTCTGAGGGAGAAAATTAATGAGGGAAGTATATTCGAACACAAATTACTTGGGTGACTTTTAAGGCAATCTGAACATCACCGTCAAGGTGCTTATGTAATTATTTGCTGTATTATCATTTTTGAAATCTAATGAAGATGTTTTAATTGATGATTAGAAACCAGTATCTTGGTATTTCTGTCATGCTTAGCCTGCAACTCATAGATTTCAAATGAATGATTTCAAGAATGTGAAGCATGCCCATTGCAGTAATGAGGAAATAAGAAAAACCATCACCATCAAATTTGGCCATAATCCATAATGAGAATGCCGATGAAACCCAAAAAACAATACTGTGGTTTTCTATTGATTGGATGAATTCTGTATGATGAGTTGTGATGTTTTAACATAATTTTTCAAAAGTTGTGTATGCAGAATTTATGAATATCATCAGAGTAATCGAAACTATATAAGAGCAATGACTTTACTAGATTATCAGGCAAAAATTTTTCTTTATCCATATTGAATTTCACAACAATATATGTGCTTCGTAATTTTTGGGTACCTTGAGTTTTTTCTTGCTTAGGTTTTACTGCATGTATATAATTATTTAATAATTATAAATACATATATAAATAATTAATAAATAAATTTTACTTACTAGTTTTGAAAGCTGCCGGGGCTTTGCAATTTACTGTTTTGAAGTTATGAATTTTATTCTATATTCCCTCTCTAATGTGAACCTGATTCTTTTTTATATATGTACTCTAAAGCCCCAAAGCAGAACAACCAGAAACAGAGCGATATTGTCGCCGAAAGGAAACAAGACCTGCAGAAATATCGTCCACAATGTAGGTACAAGAAAAATGAATCAGAATAATATAGAAATGTTTGTGACTAAAAATTAAAGTAAGTTGGGATGTGAGGCTAGTTGGAATTCACCGTAGTCTCAGATAATTTCTGGAAACAGGAGGTAGAGTTGTGCAGTTCTGCACCACATGTGTGTGCCTGCTGAAAGATTTAGTTTTTGATGAAGGTGTTCCAGAAAAATTAAAAAAAACATTCTGCTTTGGGGCCTATGGTTGATGACTTGTTCTTGTAATCATCCCGATCACTTGCTTTTCCCAGTGGAAATTGGCTGTATGGTTGCATGGAGTAGGAATACTCTGGTGTGGTATTTAATTATGTACATGTTGTTTTGTATAATTATAATATGCTGATTTTTTTATGTTTTATGTATTGATTCTCTTGGTTTGAGTTATAATAGCTCACCTGAGTGCTGAATGCATCACATATGATTAACACCTGCACCAATTCTTTTTGGATTCCTATGTTAATTTTTTAACCCTTTTATGGTAACAGCCCATTTCAGGTGGGATGTGCGAAGATTGCCGAGACTATTTTCTGAAATTTGCTGGATTTCAAAATTTAAATTATTTCAGTTATTTAATTTTAGTTATTAAATACATATGTATGCAGAGAAATAAATCACATCCTTATAAATGAGACAGCAGCCATTGAAAAGGCCTCAGTCTTGAGACAAAAAAAGTAATAAAAGTTGGGCTTCTACTGAAGTGCATTTATCGGCCCAATGCAGTTTTCACACCTCCAGCAAGGGCCAATGTATCATGCAATAAGAGGGTTAAATCACAAATATAGATGTAGAAATTCAAAGTTTAATTGGTAAAAACTAGAAAATTATGTAGTCCATTCTAAATGGACTCCAAATGGGTATTAGATGGAGGAAGTAAAAAAAATTTTATTTCCCTTGGCCAAACTCAAATATTTCATGTAATATGCTTAGTGGTACTAAGCATGAAGGTAAAAAATTCAAATTATTAAGATGAATATTTTGCTTTTTTGGGTTCCAAAACGTTTTTCAATCAATGATCATTTGAATTTATTTTTTATGGAATATATATTTATGAACATTATCTGGTTTTTCTTAGAATATGGTAAAAAAATAAGTATTTTTGATGTCGATTTCTTCCTGATAAATGTAACGATAAAAATTGTAAACTAGCAAAAACAGCCTTTTTGAAAGTACCCGTTATTTGTTCTTTAAGCTTTATTTGATTCAATTTCAATGTTTTACATGATTCGTTTTGATTTAATTCAGAAAATTTTAGACGATTCTGATTTAGTTAAATTCAAAATAAAAATTCACGGTTTACACCACTCTATTCCGTGTACTTTTTCGGCTCATAGTTTCCTTGGGTTGATTTTTGTTTTAGGTTTCCATGACTACATTCAAGTTACGGAAAGTGGAGTTCATCCAGCAGTCTGAGGGCTTTGTGTCATCCATGAAAATTCAAGTTGGCAGCATCGTTTCTGAAGAATGTGGGTCAATCCCATGGGATGAGTTCCAGGTATTTTTCATGCTCATTAATGAAATGCCTCCTCCTTCATTTTGGTCATTACTGGTACCTAACACAGTATATGGGACCCTTATTCAGTTCATTATTTCCTCAGCTGAAAGGAGCTTTTCTGCCATTGCTACTTGTTGTCTTTTATCCCTGCGTCAAGGGCCTTATATTGGCTTCTTGGGAGTGGCCGCTTTATAGTTCATCAATTAACCAAACTCGTTTATAATTGAGTGTTATGTTGTTCTTAGTGAAGCAGTGAATAACTCAAGCTCAAGGGAATGATAGAAGAGGAAATTTTCTGCTGTCGATTGACAATTATAATTTTAATATCTGTGTTAAATGAATAGAAACCTTTTTCACAATAGAGTTTTTTACTTATTTCATATGTATGCACATGTATGACATCTGCAAATTTAGGAAATTATTATCTCTGGCTTGGGTAATGAAGATCCTGGGCGAGGCTAGATTTTCCATGCTCTTTTGGATGAGGGGAGTGGAACTGCTGTTTAACTGTATTGCGGCAGCTAACTACCCATAAGAAGAATTCTAGTGGAACATTTAAAATGTAAGACAAAATTCTCTTTACACCAGCGGCCCAGTTTCCCTGGGGCATGAAACTTTAAGGCCAAGAAATTGGAGTAAATCAAAAGGTTGAGATTTATTTTTAAGTGAAGATGTCACACAAGGGATATTTTCTAGGGTTGGCCGCATTAAGATGCTATTAAGGGAGAGAATCAAAGCTGTTCATCAGTCTTTCATGTGGGGAATATGCAAAGTAGGCTCATTTTTTTGTTATCTGATTGAATAAATGGTCACTCTTATGCTTTTCGTTGGATTGAAATTGGTCTCTTTGTTTAGATGATAGAGCTCCTCAAACCAGGTGTCTTGCTTTTTTCTACAGACAGTAGATATATCCCTTTGATGCAATAATAGTTGATTGGAATGCATTGGTTAAATGTAATGTGTAGGGTTAGAAAAAAATGATTTTTTTTCAATATGCAATGATGGATAGTTCATTTTCAGGATGTTCAAAATAATGTGTAATGGGCATCATCATTTTATGGTTCCAAGAGGTGGTAGTATAATTTTAGGGAGATCAGCAGTACATCTGAAAAAATTTTCCAGTAAAATTAACCTAATTTTCCATACTCTGTCTAAGGAGACTCCATGATGAATTTTCCTTTCATTGGACTTCCTGATACTGTTTGTGCATTCTTTTCCTATATGGAACTAAAATATTGATTGTACGCTTATCTTGACTACTGTCATCATTTTTTTGTGACTCATTTTAAATTATTTTTTCTGTGGTTATGCACTTCTTTTCTTGGAAAACTTGATCCTTTACTTATCCCTGTCTTGAACCTAAAGTCTGTGTTGAGCCGTTAGTGGTACATAAGTCAGCTGAAACTTGTGACATTAATCATCCCATTTTGTGAAATATGCCACAGATTCATAATTTGATTAGGGTGGGGCCTAGTAACTTTTTCTGACAATAACAGTGATGTCATGAGGATTTTATATGCTTGTCTTTGTCATGTTTCATTGGTAAATGTTGATGGTCGAGTGATGAGAAATTTATATGTTATGACTTTGCTTATGCTTTACTTTAATTTATTACTTTGGTCATGATGACATGCGTACCATAATGATTTACATGCTCTGTGATTGATGCTGGGGACAATTAATGTGGAAAATCTGCTAGAAAGGATTACCTGTTATTGTTAGAAGTTTTTGAGTTTTCATCTTGGTATCTTTTCACATTGGATATAACGAGTTCTTATGTAGTGAGTGATTTTCCAGGAATTATCAGAATTTGAGGTACATTTTAGACTTCTAGTGTATATCCAAAAATGGAGTGTTAGAGAATAGATGTCCCTGGACTAGTGATCTCCTCAGTAGATATGTCATGGGCCGTGGCCCCCAGGAAAAAAGTTTCTGGAGGAGTACAAGCAAATTGAGGTTTGCACATCAAAGCAGTGCTTGCCTATAAAATATGGTTAGCAGAGGGAGTATGTTACAGCCATGCTCTGGCTTTTAAAACTGAGTATCTTCCATGAAAATTGAGTGAAACATCTAAAATTGTGAGGGGATTAAACATGTCTAAATGATTTTAAATTATCAAATCCAAATCTAAATTGTATTGATCGTTTCTATTATGTTGTTACCTTACTGTTGCGGATTGAACACCAGTCATTGAGACTCAAATGTGTTATGGCAAAAACTGTGTAAAGCAAATTTTTATATAGCGAGGAGTACCTGTATTGTCTTATACTTAACACAGCTTAGGTAAATGAGCTGCAATTTGCGTACGAGACTTATAAGGAAAAATTAATATGGTGTGTGACTGCTTTCATCTCTTGATTCCTTTGAAAATCATCCACATTTTTAAGGCTTTGCCATATAATGCAAAAGTGAAGATAATTTGAGCATCAACTAATATGGTTATTCTGTATTGTAAAAGCAAATTATGCAATTAAATTCTTGTGGCTTTTAGAATGATCTTAGTCATAGCTCATTCTATTGCAAGAGGAAGTAATATAAGATGTTTCATACAAGCAGGTGGCCGTGAGTTTGTGCAAGGTTCCACTGAATTGTAACTACATGTGTGTGAGAATCTATCTTCCCTTGAGTCTGTGAGCTTGAGCTTTACTATTTTCAATGTAATCCTCTGCTGTTCATGTGGAAAAATGATATGCATTTTAGCTTTTTCAGTTTTATGGCATTCCCAACTTATCAAACATTTCTCTTCCTGGGTAATTTTTAATGGAAAATTATCTTACATCTCTTTGTCTTCAACTTTTTCACAAATCAGTACTTTATGCCTATTTCTTCTCTTGTTCTGTCACACTTTTTGGCTTCTTTAAACAATTTAATTTAACACTGCAAAAGAAAAATTGCTATACTTACTTGGCAATATGGAAATACATTAATGAGACAGTTAATGCTAATAAATATTATTTAGTTGTGGATCATGATCAATCTTTGTACCATCCAAAGACTTCCACGTAACTTAATTTCCTTCGTGTGATTGGACTAAAAAGCACTTCAGTATATTTCCTATTTTTTGATAGTTACAAACTTATCTTTTTAACCTATTGTGCATACATATGTTTCTAGTGAGGTACCTCTATGTACATGTATTTTGTTAGTTTACTAATCAAGCAATTTATTCGTTATGGCTACTTTTTTTATTAATGTACAATAAATTTCATTAAGCTTCTAAATTATTAAATATGCTTTTAAGACAGTATAAAATTTAGAGGACTCTGTAAGTCATGATTTCATTTATTTATGTTTTTAAATATAGCGAGATAACAGCAGTAAGTCCTGATTTATAATATATAATAATGCTACAGAGTCAATTTTTATCTCATTGTTACAGCAACTGAATTATTTGTTACATTGTGAATGAAAATTAAAAAAGAATATTGTATACATATTAAATGTCATGAAGGTGATAAGGTACATGGCCCATCCAGTACTAGTTAGCTTGCGTTCATTTTACTTACTCCAATGCTCTTCAGGTATATCTGTTAGTTTTGATGTCTTGATTGCTGCCATTGTGCTGATCTGTTAGCTTGTGACCACAAATATGCTGCCATCAGCTCTATGTTTCATGCTTGGGAACAAGCGTGGGTCTCTCTATAAATGCAACACAATGTTTTTTTAATGTCACTAAGTATTGCGCTTTTTGTTTTAGTCTGTCACATCTGGTGACGGTGAATTATATATGCAATTGTATTCCTATTCATTACTGTTGACTGGATGAACCTTTTCATTCTGGTTATGTTGACAAAATAGCAACTTAAGGGTCACCTATGCTATCCAGCTGATTATTCATAAACTATGCATTATGATTTTATTTTATGTATTATTAAGCCTTTCCCAATACAATCAACACTAGTCAGAAAAACAAACCCTTTCTATTTCATTTTTTTAATAAATTTACAAAATCTTAAGCTTTTTCTTGGAACTCAACCTCTTAATACTTGAAGATGTCATTGGGAAAATTTAGGATCTTTCTGTCTCCTTACCTAATACCATCAGAGAAGAGTTCGTGCTTTTAAAATATACTCTGACTTTTATGTGAACTGTGAAAAACTCTCAAAATTTAAAATTTCATTGATGGTTCATCTCTAATCAGTAAATTTTAGCAGTACCATTAGCTTACTATATTTTTCAATATCTTCTGACATTCTATACTTTTCTCTGTGAGAAGTCACAGAGCCAAAATGCAATCTCCTGTATCTCTCCTTTTCTGGCAGTGAATTTTTTTTCAACAAAGAACTCCTCTTCCTCAATTTTAATTGTTTTTTTGCAATTATTGTAACTTTGATGTTCATTGAAGTTAGTTTAAAGCATTGTGTACAATGCCTTTTGCTTGATTTCTTTTTTGTGAAATTTCTGATGAGCTGTTTTCATTTCTTTGTTACCTTTAGCCTTATTGCAGTTGACCCGGCATTAATTATTTTTCCTATCTAGTCTCTGGTGAGCCTTCATGGAACTTATCCATATTGAATCAAACACTCTAAACTTTGTTATCTTTTAAGTTCTTCTGTGTCAAACCATGATTTAATTTTATGATTAGTGTAAGATAATTTGGATAACTTATAGCACACATGTTTGCAGGATCAAATTATTTGGGGCTTAAAGATTATAGGTAGGATTCAATGATGATTTAGCATTTGTTAACCCTTGAAATTCATAGTGTTATATTAACTCAATTTCTCTCTTCAGCTTGGCTCGTGGCCTGTGTTTCTTTGATCTATTTATGAAAATTTTTCTCTTTACTCTTCTTCCTAGCCTGCAGTATCTCCTATATCTATGCTTTCATTATCTCCTTGCTTCTAATCAAATACAGCAGACTCCTGATTATCCGGTTGCGGTTTATCCTTGTTGGGGCTTATCCGTGCATGAGTTTTACACTTCTTTGTTGCTTTCCGCGATCTTTATAAAAAAAATTAATCGGACGCAAAAGCACTGGGATATTTCCATTTTGATGCAAGACTACACCGGGATTACTATTTTCATTGGAATCCTCCTCTTAAAAGGGAATTATTTTGTTTACTTTTTGACAAGGAATTTTCCATCTGGACGTCTCTAGCTCTAGCATGCAGACGATGATCAGCAGTGGGAAAAAACTCTTGATTAATTTTAGAAGATTCTTCAATGGCTAACTTATCGCAAATTAAGAGAATTGTTGTCTACGATCTTTAATTTTACATTTTATATCGCAAATGTGCAATGCACCACGAATTCGATTGGATTCGCCCCAAAGGAACTGGAGATTTCGTCTGCACTCGCAGGCTCCGTGATCTCGCAGTCACGGTTGCATGGTTTTCGGAAACCAAGTGTTTGCATGGAACATTATGATTACGAGTGCAATCAAGTTATCGCCCCTAAAAAGATCGCGGTTGGGAAAAGAAAACTCGTAATGATTCCGGAGAGCAATCTTAAATAACAGGTAATGTGCGTGAATAATATCAGATTGTTTGATTTACATAAATTATGAAAATTGCAAGAATTTAAAGTGAAAGTTTGGTTTATTCGTATTCTCTGATTGTTCGTGCTGCCTCTCCCCATCATTAGCCCAGATAATTGGGAGTACACTGTACTTAATCCTCTGGCTGTGCCTCATTGTTAAAAGTTATTACTCCTTACTTGCTATTCCTTAACTTTTTGTCCCTTCCCTTTCATTTTACTAAATTCAGTGTTGTTTCATGTTTGAAATTATGCCTGTTTCTCAGTTCAGGTTCTTGCCTAATGAGTACAAAAGCAGTTACCCATCAAAATATTATAATTCGTAATATCCTTACTTAAGATTCTTGCCATCACCTTTCTCCAATGTATTGGTGCCTTAATGATTCTTGAAGTAAAGTTCAAAGTATACCGGGACTGGCCGCGGTGATAACTTTTTACGGGAGTCACCCGCAATGCACAATCGTGCGAAAGATCCACAGAGAAAAAATCATTCGCCTTGACCGGGATTCGAATCCGGATCCCCCAATTTCCGGTCGAGTGCTTTAGCCAGTTAAGCTACCGTGGCGTCATTCTTCCCTGTGGATATTTTCGGACACTACCGGACAAGATGTTGCTCGACTGCAGAGCATATGATTCCACAAGCAGTCCAAATCGTGCGCACAGCGCCACAGCCGGAGAGCAGGCCCGGACATAGAACACAAAGAGGTGTTCGCTCTAGACTAGTTCAAAGTATACTGGGTCTAGCCGCGGTGATAACTTTTTACGGGAGTCACCCGCAATGCACAATCGTGCGAAAGATCCACAGAGAAAAAATCATTCGCCTTGACCGGGATACCCGAGTCCTGGTATACTTTGAACTAGTCTAGAGCGAACACCTCTTTGTGTTCTATGTTGGGGCCTGCTCTCCGGCTGTGGCGCTGTGCGCACGATTTGGACTGCTTGTGGCATCATATGCTCTGCAGTCCAGCAACATCTTGTCCGGTAGTGTCCGAAAATATCCACAGGGAAGAATGACGCCTCGGTAGCTTAACTGGCTAAAGCACTCGACCGAAAATCGGGGAATCCGGGTTCGAATCCCGGTCAGGGCGAATGATTTTTTTCTCTGTGGATCTTTCGCAGTCTTGAAGTAAATGTGCTCGCCTTATAATTTCCCTACCCTTCTGTACCCTTTAATTAAGATTTGTTTAATTTGATGGTAATTGTTTCAGTAAATTTTTGCAGTTCATTCCATACTTAGTTGTGTCTCAATGCAGGATACACTCCAAAGAATCTTAATATTTTTTTTCTTTAGTGAGCAATAATTAATTCCTATAAGTTGTACAGAGAAACTTCCTCGAACCTGGTTTCCTGGTCTGCAGCATGTTATTCACTTTTTTTCATGGGAGGATTTATATTGAAACTTGATTAAGGAGTAAAACAATAAAAATGCTTATGGAATAAATATTATGATGCCTTGTGTGGCTGCTTCTTTTTCAGAGTGAATTATGATTATCGCCAAAACTTGGCTATCCTTAACAGTATCACAGATGTGTTCTTTCTTCTCTTGATATTTTCTGTCAGAATCAACACTGCCGTTTCTGAAGCTTTGCCGTGTGATAACAATGATTTCGTTTATTGGTTTTGGTCAAAGTGATAATTATTTTTTAGGATAAGTTACATCATGCATGATGAATACTGACGTTAAGCTAGATATATGTCCATTTTTCATCGAGTAAATGATCGAATAAGATACCCTACAGAATCATGTATGTCAGTCATGAATTTAGGCCTGCAAAAGTCAACGATTTTAATTTTCATAGCCTTTAAATGATAATTGTTTTGTTTTACTCTGTAGGAAAAGCTGCTCCTGCAGTTTCCTTGATTTTAATTTTTTTATTTCTCGCTCATAAAACTATTTCATTTACTGATTAATTTCATTTTAAGTGTCTAATTAATTTCAATGCATGTGCTCTGAAATCTACCTGTGCCTTTGGGGTTGAAATTGAATTTTTAATTAACTTGAAGCAAATCAAGTCTACACCATTTTATGTATTGGATCTAAAAAATAGTGTCACTATTATAGAATTGATTAATACATATACATATTGAATTTGCTTACCCAAAATTTGATTACACAGTATTCATTTGCTTCCTTGGTTCCAGAGTTGTCACTGTAAGAGAAATTAAGGCGGATGATGTGTAGTTATTACAATAAAAGCATCCTAGTCTTAATTATGTGGGGAACATTCTACAAGAGCCCATATCATTAGAACCCTAGAATAGAACCCCCTTATTTTCATAAAGCTAGTTGTTCCTTATACACGAATTTGCTCAGGGTATAATTTTGGAACACAACCTGCAAGTTTGAGGAAGCTTCACTGTACAATCATTGATCAATTTCCACCACAGCAATGCAAGGTCATTTTGAAGATGCTCTTTATTCATACATTTTCCAACTTTGTGATAATTTGGATAGAAATTCATTTTTGGGCATAATATTTGTAAGACTTTATGGTTGCTTGTGTTCTTCTGTATGTACATACAAATATACATTTTTCACTCCCATGAATAACACATTTTAGCTCAGAGCTGAATGAATTCATCTAATGCTTAGGGTGATTGATAGTTGGTAGTGAATGATTTGTTAACACTTTAATGTGATTCTTTCTGTAAAAAATTATATGTAATACTTTACTCCCTCCTTTATTGTCCCCCTTAAAATACTGTGAAGTCGTAGGAATAATTAAGTTTTAACTTTTTTCTTTCATGTTCACTATCTGTGGTTATGGATTGTGTTCGACTGTTTAAATAGATATAATCCATTTCTAGTTTCAGTAGACATTTGGGTAGAGTGAATGCTCTTAGTAGTGTTGATGGTGGATATTGAGCTGTTGTTGTACTTCCTGGAGAAAGGTCTTAATGTCATCTAATTGTTAATTGCTGTGGCTCTTCTCCTATAAGTTATGGTCCGAAAATAACCACATTTTTTATCCCACTATTTTTATAATCATTTCACATTATTTGAATCACATATTCCCACAATTAGATTTTTTTTATCCATTAAGTTATGAAATTTCATTTGCAATTCGAAACCATAATATTTCTGACATTTATTTCTAACATCCTTCTTTGATTCCATTTCATTCAAATTTTCAAGTTTCAAGTAAGCATGAAATGCAAATTGTTTTTATTAGCTTGAAATATCTTGGCTGTATTTATATCGAGAAAGATCCGATCCCCTTACTTTAGTTTTTTCACTTATGAAATCTTGTTGAAAACAAATTGCCTGAAAATTTATTGAGTATAATTATTTTTTAATGCAAAAGGAAGCTCTACCTTTAAATCAAATGAATGCACTGAAATGAATCACAGTGTTTCTTGTCTTAAATAATTTTCCTGCCTGGAATGTTAGCATCATAGTGCGTAAATATTTTTCCTATATTTCTCATTGCGGCAGTACGAGCACATTTTATATTCTTTGTGTCTTTATTCTAACTTATCACATAGCATTTAATAAGTGTCTTCTTTATTCAATTCTATTATTATTTTATTTTTAACTAGCATTTTGTCAAAGTTTGTGGCTATGTAATTATGACTTATGCATAGTCATTTTCAGACTTTCATGAGGTTGATACTTTAAGCATAAAGTTTTTTATATTAATTCTACTGTGTTTTGTAAAAACATTGATTTTAGTAACAATTATTGTGTCATTTTCAAATATGTTTATTAAGGATGAGTCAGTTCTAGTCCTGATAAGGATGAGTCAGTTCTTAAATTTTTTCGGTCTCGGTACCGGTCCGGTTCTCCCCAAATGGTTCTCGGTTCTCGATACTCGGTTCCAAGAATGAACTGTTATTATCTGAATTTATGGCAAATTGAAATGAACAACCATAAGAAGTGAATGAAAATAATTTCACTAAAGATGTGAATTAGCAGGAAAGCTCTGTTGAAGAAAACAAGATGAACTGATTTGCAGAGATGGGCAGTATCGAAAATACTTGTATATGAAATACGTATTTTCGATACTTTTGTAGTTTGTAATTTGTATCGGAAATACATTTTCTGAGAGTATTTTGTATTTTGTAACGAAAATACATCTAAAGAGTAGTTTGTATTTTTAAAATACATTCAAAATCAAAATACATGTAATGTTTTTGTGCATAAGTAGAAAGAGCGTGCGACGAGATGGCAGGGATCCCGAATGAGTCGGTATTAGCCTGCCAAGTATGGGACAATAAATCGCCCCTTAATTTACTTCTGTAGCACCCGCAGGCGCTTGTATACTTGCAAAACGTAGTCGCGGGTGGAATAGTTTGCGAAACGTAGTTGTGCATTGCAGGGGCGCAGCTAGGAATTAAGGCTGGGGGGAGATAAGGGGGGAGTTAAGGGGGGGGAGTTAAGGTGCAACTAATACCGGGGTGTGTGGGGGTATGGAATACCACCAGGATAAGCAGTAGGTGCGAGATTGATAGATTACGGAATTTTAGGGTTAATTGTTCAAAATGGTGAGTTTTACTTCTTTCTGAGGGATATTTTATTAATCCTTACACTATTCTGTTAGTAATATCAATCCAATTAAGTAAAATGGATTAAACACCCCCCCCCCCTTGCTGTGCCACTGGTGCATTGAGTAATTTGTGGAGGGGACTTGTAAAGTCTGACGCTGTTCCAAAAGGTCCAGGAGACATTTTTCTCCATTTTATTTAAGACATTTTGCCATGAATATGGTCTAATTGCCAGTTTCCTATAAATACGTTGTAAGAATGTTTGAGCCTCTCATTCTAAAAATAGTTCATATTTGAATTGATTTTAATTTTTTATTAGGTAAGAACTTCGGTGAAGGCATGTATTTTGTATTTTAATAGAGTATTTTGAAATTACACTTGTATTTAGTATTGAAAATACAATTTTTAGAAGTAATTTGTATTTTGTATTTGAAATACAGATTTTAAAAGTAATTTGTATTTTGTATCTTAAATACATTTGACATGTATTTTGCCCATCTCTGCTGATTTGTCACATTACATCAGGCAACCACTGGTTCTTTCTCCATGTTTTGATTTTAAAAATTCATCATTTTTACCCTATTTATTATTTTTTTGATAGAAATATTGCCTGCAGTACTGAACAGGCTTTCACTGGAAACAGTAGTGATCGATGTTAATTTTGAAAGCCCCTTTGAAATATGCTTGGAGCACAGTTTACACATTGCATAGCATTAGGATCAATACTGAAATTCCCCTAAATCATCCGTTAATTTGTTGTAACTTGTGAACCAGTACAAAATGTACTCTGCAATGTTGCTTAAATTGTTACTTTAATTGACTACTTAATCGCATGCTTCACTGTCTCAGTTCTTACTAACCTCAACAATAAACTGCTCATCACGCCAGTACAGCGAAACCATTGATAAACTGAGCAGCCGTGAGCTAATGCAAAATTGTAATGCAGTGTTGCATTCTGCAGGATAACCATACTTTTCGATGCTTTGCATAGGTTTATCTACTTACAAATAAGCTCTCGGAACGCATCTTGCTTGTGCGACAAAGAATTACTGTATATGTACATGATTCAATCTTAAGACCACTTTCAGACGAAACGATTATCCACCAGCCATCATTCAGGGCATGGCACACGGCATTGCAGAGAGTCGTCTCCGGTTGTCTCGTCTGCAAGCCGCATGAATTTCATGTGAACGGTGGCCGGCAGAAAGTCATATCGAAAGCAACCTCAACGTAGCATTTTCTGTATTTCACGCCTTAGAAGGCACATTGCTGGGCCGGATTGAAATAGCTGCCGTGCCGTCAGCGGCGCGATTTGATTCATTTGACCAGACCTTTGATAAGTTGAAAGAACGGCGCCATGGTGGATGGTGGCAGACGAAAATTCAGCCCATTTTAAAGCGGAAATGTTACAATGATGGTGAGAGCGACAAACTGCCGAACCCTTAAATGCACGTGTTAGTGAGCAACTCTCAAAAGAAAAAAACGTGGATGCCATGCGATCAGAAAGTAATATATGCATTTTTAAATCTTTTATTTACTTTTTGGCCTTGAATACACAGAAGACCATTTCGGCTTTGGGTGCCAAATTCAGATCCTCGCCACCATTCCAAGCCGGTTCCAAAGTACCGACTTTATGCGATCGGTTCTCGATACCGGTTCCTCAGGCAAGAACCGGCAGTACCGAGAAATGGGTACCAGAACCGACCCATCTCTAATGTTTATTCTTACATAAAACCATGTGTTTTAGCTCATAGTATTACAGAAGTCAGCAGGTTTTTATATTACCCTTGTCTGCATTATTTGTGACTTCTCTGCTATTTTCTGTGTGATCAAATTATTTGTTAACCTATCGATTGTATGACTCAGCATCATGAAAGCTAATGTCTGAAGTTAAAATTCCGTGCTGGGTAGCAGTTATTGGACAAAATTGGGAAAACCTGGAACTGTCGGAGAATTTTTAATTCCAGGAAAAGTGAGGGAATTCCTATAGTCTGGATGGGAAACGCACCTTATTTTTTTATCATTTTGCTTAACAGCTAGATTTTACCTTTCTTGCTTTCATCCATGAAAACTAATTTCCATCATTGGCATCCATGTTTCCAAGCCCCATCTTCTTGTAAAATATTCCGTTTTAAATGTTAATTTAAGACTTGCAATGTATCCTTTAAATGTAGCAGTTGAATTTTTGAGCATTAATGGCAGCATATTTTCTTCTGTAATTTTGCGAACATGCATATATGATTATAAGTCAAGCCTTTATTGATACAACAAAAATAGTATGGTTGCTAGCCTAGTATAATTTTAATGGATTTAATGAACGCTCTGGGAAGTCCTCTTACATGTTATTATTTGGCACTTCTGGTGATATCAGGGACTTTCATGCTAACATGATAATTGTGGTGAGGAATTGGAAGTGATTGAGATGAAAATTAGGCATCATGGAATATTAAGTGCTTGCCTCAACTTAGGTGATCCCTGAATATATTTCAATAAATGCAACATGTACGTTTTTAGTTATTCTAACTTATAAACAAATAAGTGACCATGAGCACCTTCCTTGAGTGGAACATTAAGTGCCAGAATGGGCCGAGATAATCCCCACACGGATAATAAGAAAGGGTCGCACCTCTCAATTAGGGACCCTAATGGCGCTTGGGACCCACTTGGCATGGTTGACCGCAAAGCCATGAAAACACGGCCTTCAGCCTTAAACATCAAAAAATATCAAGCTGTGGAAACACGGTCTTTGGCCTTTAGCGTCGGAAAATTCAAGCCATGGAAACACGGCCTTTGTAGGGAATGGGTTAAGCTACAACATAATGTCCGTGGAGAGAGAGAAAATTGTGAAGTACCAAAACTTACCTGTAGAAAAAACAAAATAGTATGTGGAGAATAAGTTATGTTAGCATTCATCTGCTTACAATATCTTCAGAAGGATTAATGCCACATGCATTTAAAAAAAGAAATCGAATAGCTTGGATTAAAAGATAATGATCAATCTCAGTCAAAAAGCAGTGTTTCTCCTAACTTGCCATATTGTGAGGAAATTCCTAAGGAAATAAAAGAGGAACTATTTAGGATAGGGTGAATTCTCTTCCTCAACCACCAAGCCTAATCTTAATCTATCCATAGGAGAAATGAAAAGTTTCCATTTGGTGCTACTTAGCTGAGAAAGTCTGATAAACCAAGTTATTAGGACAAAGTATCTCAATGTATGGAACAATTGTTTTAGAAAATTTGTGGAGCATGACAGATAAACTGACATCAAATAGCATTTAATAGGTAGTTAGCCATGTGAGACTCTAGTGATAAATAAAACCAATGCTTGAAAAAAATTTCAGATTTTGAATTTTTAGGGATTGTGGAAGTAACCATGTAATTTATTTGATGATGCCCAGCATGTTAAACAATGACCGCTGCTCCATGTGCGACAGAGACTGCCAAATGAAGCAGCTGAATCATGCAAATGTGATGTCCTATCAGAAAATTGCATTTCATCACTGTAATCATTTTAATGTCTGAAAGTCAAAATTTTTCATTTCAATATCAGCTAAAAGGTGAACACTGGCAAAGGAGGGACTACTGTAATTACATTATTGTACCTAATTGGCATGCGGAAATTCTATATTCTTTTAGAAGCATTCATATGAACCCATATTCTTGCTCACCTTTATTCTATGAACAACAACATTAATGATGTTGATTTTAAAAGCATAAAAGTGTGAATGGTATGGCAATTGATTGTATAAATATCACATATCACCTGTATAATTATCTCAAAGCGTTTGAAACCCCCAATCAATGATAGATTCAATAATGATGAATTAACTTGCTTTCTGATAATTTGAAATGGCTTTGATTTTCCTAATGGAAATTCTCTTCCATTTATTACTCCAATTTTAATTTTCTCAACTGGTTTCTTCTCTTTTATTTTCTTGTGCTCGTAGCGGGGGAATCCATCTCCACCAACTGTCTGAATTCATATTTTAGACAGACTCTTGAGACAGTCACTCTATAGTCTTTTATTGTGCAATTTTCTCAAACTTCTCATCTCAAGGGTACTAAAATATTTTATCTGTAAATTCTTACGCTCCTTCATTAGGAAGTAAATCAAAATCCAAACTCTCCCCCTTCGCTGTCTTGAGTTCCTGTTAGGAGGTGGCCGACTGTGGCCATTCACCTGGCATTCATATTTCTAGCCAACATTTGACTCTCTGCCTGAGCAAAAAAAAACCCATATCAAAGAAGTCTGGGGGCAGCAGGTATAGAGGCCTGCAAAGGGGTTTGCCCCAGAGCAAATGCTCTTCTGCCTATGGGCTGTTTGATGTTCACTCGGCTTGCCACCTCAGTTCACTTGCATTCTCTCTCTGAGACAGTCGGAGAACTTCAGTAATATTAGTGCAATACAGTTTGGAACATTCTGGATATGTCCCCTCTCTCTCAATCTCTTGCACACTCTTGCAGAGGTGGTCACAGAGAGTTCATTTTTGTGATCACTTGCGGTTCTCTAGCGCTAATACTTGAATTGTCACTATGAATGACTGCTTGTAGAAGTGGTCATAGAGGGTTATTGATGATTATATGCCATGACAGCATTTAATATATTCCAGATTGCCTCATTCCTTTTATTCTACTGACATTTACTTTGTTTTAAAGAAATTATTTGGTTATTTTGCATTTTTTTCATGTACAATTGTCCATGGAACGTAAATAAGTATTCTTAATATATACATATAAGTATATTTTTCTCATTTTCACTCTGTAAACAAAAAGCAGCTATGCATGGTAAAAAATATTTTAATTTAACAGAAACTGTCATGATAATATCCCCTATGAAAAAATTGTATAAACCTGTTTCAAATTTTTATACATTCTTATACATTACCATAGCAATGTATAAGAATGTATAAAAATTTGAAACAGGTTTATATAATTTTTTCATAGGGGATGGTTCAATGTTTTTTCATAGAAAATTAATTTTATCAATAGTAAGTGGCAATCAGCACATGAGATTTTTCATGTTATGGGTATTTCCTACACACTTTTTACTGTGAGATTAAATGCAATGGCATGTGAGGATTCAATTGGTAAGTGGGAAGGATTTCATTCATCCTTTTCCTTTTTCCTGTATTCTAAATGCATGCAGCTGAAATGAATTATGACAATGATGTTTCGACAGTATGTATGCTGTTATTGAATAGCTGCTATAGCGTATTAAGTTGATGGATTTTATAAATGCTAAATGTTACATGCTTAGAAAAATTATCTCTTTCATTTTTTAATATATATGTCATAATAAATTTTGCCATAATTCATCTTATTTTGAAAGTTTTGAGCTTATATCAACAGAGCTCTTGCATTAATGTGGATGCAATTCATTTGTAGACCACTCGCTCCTTTATTTAAAGAGTTTTCTTTCTCTTATTTGCAATTATTTCTGTGATAAACCTAACTTATGTTCAGGTGAAGTTATGTCCTTTCATCCTGTGATTGCAGAGAAATGACTTATTGGCTGATTTGTTTTGTAATTGAGAAAGAAAGACTTATTGATCATAGAGACTGAGATTCTAGATACCTACTGAGATCTAGGTGGCGATGTGGAGACTATTGACAATTGAAGATACCAAGGGGACAAACCTTTTTGGAAATTCTATTTTATCAAAAAAGAAATGAAATGCTCACTCAATTAAAGAATTTGAGTTCATAGGAATTGACTATTTAAAAAAAGTACTACCACCTCCGGTTTGTTTGATTAATTGTGGAGAAACTGGTTAATAAAAGTTAGGAAATTTTATGTACTTTGATTATAAACTGAACACTTATTCCTCTTAAGTTGATAGATTCTGAGTTTTAAACAAAAAGGCTATGTAAAAGTAACAATTATAGACTTTTTTGCTGTATATTTTTCATCACAAAAATGTGTTAACAACACACCTCATACATATTTAGATTCAGCAGCCCATTAGACAATGAGGACAGAAAAATCAAAACTACCTCAAAAATTTCTATTAAAAAGTGCATCTTGACTGGACCGCCTCAGCTCTCATGAAAAAGCTAAATCAATCCTTTCCAGTCTAGTACAGGCTGCACTCAATGTGTCTCTTGACAGGTCATATGTTTCTAAACTTGCACCTCTGTTTGGTATAGGAGGAAAAATGGAGTTCAAGTGAATGATATTTTCATTGAAAATGTTTCAAAAAAATGTGAATGTGAATAATAGTACAAATAGTTAGATATTCTAACAATCATAGCCACTTATCATGATGTAAGTTTTTGGTTCAACATATTTTGATCAATTGAAGACTTAGTCAGGCACATAAATTCATACATGCTTGAATGAATGACTCATTCCTTTTTTGTTGTTAGAGTTTACTATATTTTTTATTCTCTAAATAATAGAGGTAATACTGTTTACAATTACCAAGACATTTTTTTCCAGGCCTTCTGCAAAATAAGGCTGTACATTTTATTTGTGAAGTGCATTTACATACTGTTATATCTTTTCTCTTGAATTTTTCAGTTTAAATGACTTCTCTATTTTTTAATCAGAAATGTCAGGCTTCTCTTTTCTACACATACCTTTCTTCTCTTTCATCTCACCGTTTCTGCTGTTTTAAACCCTATCGTTCTCATGGAGGTAGTCTGCACGCTAAGAACAAGATATTTTCCAAAGACTTTGTAGACTTTCAATAGCTGCATCACAAGCTGTCTGTCACATGCAAATTTGTTCAGACTGCCACAGATAGAATTACTGTGACAGCCTTGTTACAGTTATATGGTAGCAAAACCCCCATCTGGGAGATGGCAGCCTTCCCAGGAAAATATTCTGATGCCACCACTTTGTAATACAAATGCCAACAGAACAAAGAATGGAAGCACATATAAAATTTTGAGTTCTTAAGAAATGTGGGCATCATTGAATCTAACTATGAATCTTCTCTCTATTACCTCAGTGAAAATTAGAGCTGAGTGATAATTTTTTGCTATTTATATGATCCAATGCTGTTCAAATTAATCAGTGGAGAAAAGAGGAAAGTTGTTAGCCTCTAAATCACCTTTCAATTTTTTTTTAATTTTAAATAAAGAAATGTCACATTCCAATAATTTTGATTCATCGTCATTATTACAAACAAAAATACATATTTTTAATGCATTGATTGCTTTAAAAGTTCATTGGAATATGCCGTCAAAATTAATTACCTAACAGAAACTTTCAATAGCTGCAGTAGAATTTATCACATGGAAATCTGGTCGGACTGCAACGTATAGAATAACTGTGCTTTTTGCTGTGTGAAATATTGCCTTGATTGCCCCCAGCTATACTCCTGTGAAACTACCACTTACCTTGATTTCTTGTTAGCAAAACTATCCTTAGACAGGTATTATCTGGTTCTCCACTGTGCATGCATTTTGGTATGCTCTTATTATGTGCTTTTTAACATGTTCAATACCAATCCATGTCTCCCTTTCTTGCTTTCGATTAAACCCTCCTTATATGATTCTAACTACAAACAATTCCTTTTTAGTTCTGCCGTTTTCCATCTCACAATTTCTATCAACAGGCAACTCTGTTTCTTACGTTTATAAAACACTTTATTTCAGCCATTCTATCTTTTTGAATCTTCTACCCAGCCACCTCTCAAAATATTTCTCTGTCTTGTTCCTCACCATGTATGCTTCAGCTCCGAACATCATACTCAACACTCAATACATTATATTCTTCCTAAACAAAAATCTCTTCGTAAAATACTTAAAAATAAATTAATGTGTTGCCGTATTAAATGTGTGCTTTGCAAGTAAGTCTTTGAAGTTTTACAAAAACTTATCTTTTGAAATAATTTTTGATGCAACTTAGGCTAGTTGTTGGTTGGTTGTTTGTAAGTTGAAGACTACTTTTTTTTGTCTTCCATATTTCAAAGTTAGTGTGGAGAAGGAAATTATTTATAGACTAACTAATTTTCTGTGTGTGAAAAAAAATGTTGTCTGCTTGTGTGAAATGTTCAATTATCTATCTTGCCATATAATATAATATTTCCTCATGGGTGACCATTTAATGATATTGGGGTAATTAAATAGAATGGCATTGGTCTCATGTCAGGTTCTATTAATGCTGTTATGCAGTAGGCATAACTAAGTGGAATGTTTCCTATTAAATAACATTTTCAGACAAGAGAGTAATAAAACTCATTCATATGTTATTTAAATAGCAGATGCTCAGTGGAAGTGAGTTGAATCACTCAAACGTGTGTGGATAAGTATGCTGAAAATTCTCTTTAGATGTCTGAATTATCGCTTGATTTGTAAGGAGATTCAAGAGCTCTGTATGCTTTTCATTACTGACATTATACATCCTTGTCTTATCTGTGTTTTGTTCATTAAATTTTCTAAGATTGCTTTAAAAGACATCAAACAATTCTTTATGTTGGTTGAAACTGAAGAAAAGAAAACACTTGATTAATTTTCTTTGTCCAAATAGAACATACCTATTATAATTTTTGTTAATTCGATGCTTCAACTGAATATTATATACAAGAATTAAATGTCTTCACCATAAATTGCTCTTTTTCAGCCTTAAATATTCTATGGGAATCTAAATTATTAAATAAGATTACTTTTTTTCTTGCTTTTTGTCTAATATAATCAAAAAGATTTAGATTTTATTCACTTTTTTATGCTGAGTGACTTTTCACTGCATGAAGTTGACTTTAGAAAACAGGGTTTCTTAACACCTTAATAATTAAATCCATAGCTTGACCAGGAAACCATATCGGTAAAGCATTTTATCTCATATTTTGTATAGAAAAATTAATATTAATCCTGAGTGAATGAGTAGGATTAATCTTTAACAAAAATAGTGAGTCCAAAGTTTTAGGATTACATTTCAAGGGAAATGAAAATATAGACTACATTTTTGAAATTGTACCTAGGTCTCACACATTTTTATTTCAACCAAATGATTATAAATTTAGGAATGCATTTCACCCATGATTAGTTGTGTTAGTAATTATTAGTTCATAGATTAGAAATTTGAAGACAACTTTTGAGTTAGTGGTATCCCTAATTTATTTGTTAAGTTTTGTTTATTTTTATACAATTTGATATTTATTACCTTAATTTTCTCATTAAGAACCAAGTTATTATCCAACTATTCCACTAACTATTAATTAAACAACTTTTAAAGTGCTTTTCATTCAGTAGTGAAAAATGTTAGTGGAATAATTATGGAAATAGTTGCCTCAGATTTTGTTGGCTCTTAGATTGTATCTTTTACAATTTTTAAATGATGTAAATGTTTGCTTAAACATTTTGAGTGAAAATTGAAGTGTCCCATAACTTTTTAAATCGGAGAAGTTGTATTGTCCGAGTTAGGTTTAGCCTTCTCAGGGCTATATTTGGAACATATTTCCTTCCCAAAAAATTGCTCTTTTGGTTATATCCCACATAACATCTTCTCTTTGATCCGATTGTCTAACAGAGCCAAATAAAACTTGTTAGTAAATTATGAGCTTAATTTATTAAAGTGACTAAATCAGAAGTCAATTTAAACTGGCAAGGAATAAATATGTGATTAACATCACATATTTTTATGACTTAAATTTAAATGGTATTATCTAGATCTCCCTCCTTATTTTGGTGCAGGGTTTAGGCATTCATTGAGTACATACTGAAAAAATTAATACATCAAATTGTTTGTATATTTTTATTAAGTATGTATTATCCTTATTGTTACTCAAATGCATTTTTGAGCTTTGATTGGCTCTTCAGAGTTTGATACGTAAAAAATAACTTCAAACTGTAATTTTTGGTATTACAATGGAATTAGTTAACAGCCATTGTGGTTCTGCCATTTGCTATGTAAGAATTAGTTTTTTACTCCGGGTTTCAGTTTTTACAGTTACTTCTAGTGATTCATTTGTGCAAATAATCATTCATGTTCCAAGCCCCTTATGATGATATTTTATTGAATGAAAGGAGACTGCCAAGATCTTTCATGTCCTGCCGAACTATGCATACCTTTTTGAATCTTCTATTTGTTTGGTATTTGGTACTTCATTGAGCTCTATCCATAATCAAGACTTGTGTCATCATTATGCTTTCCTTTGTGGATTCCTTATCATTAACAATTCATTGAGTAAATTAGTAGGCTGGCATTTAATCGTTGCCATTTTAATGATGAAGGAAATGTTTTCTTTATTGAAAATATTGCTGCACGATGACACTCAAGAGCAAGACAATTTCGGGGAAAATGTTTTTTAGATTCCAAATCTACATGCATATTTTACCTATCCCTTGGTGTCTACACAATGCTCCTGTTCACTTGTAGTTAATAAATGGAATAAAAATTACCTCCCTTGGAGTTTGATATATGTGCTAAAAATATATTTATCTGATACTTGGGTATTTGCTTTATATACTTACTACCAAGCAGAAAAAATTACACCTTTTATTGTATACTTTTATCAATGGCATTGTTGTTTGAAATTAAAAATAAGTGTGTACCACCATGTTGTAGTTTTAAACTTGAAACTGGATTTAAATTAGGGTGTAGTTTTTTCTGCCATGCAGCATTTATTAATATTGTGAAACTTACATATCATGTAGACTACAGAAAAATTTTTCGACTTTTTTGCATGCCTTCCATCTATTCTGAATGTTTTTGTGTGGCACATAGCAGGCCAAGAAAAAGGTATTGGCAATCTTTATCTGCATTTTGTGTTATGCTTACGGGCTGTAGAAATTTAGAATATTGTAATTCCAAAATGCAATGGTTTGTATTTTTAAACACTTTTCCGTCTCAAGATTGAAGATTTAATATAAATGATTTTCATTTAAGCCAAGAAAATCATTTCCTTTTGAGTCATTAATTTTGAATAAGATTTTTTCAATGTTTCTAGCTTTTATCTCAGTGGACTACTTTCACTCTCCTTATCCAAACAGCATAGGTGTTTGAATCAGCTATTTGAATTTTCAAACATGTGAGATGGATCAATTAAAAATTAAGGCTTAATTATTAAACTACTCAAGACCATTGCATTTGAAAATAAATTATATGCAAAATAAATTTGTGCATCTTATGTGTAATTTGGAAATATTCTCAGCATTTTTGCTGGGTTTTGATTTTTTCGACCATAGGCATGGGATTATTGCAATCATAAAGCATATATTGCACCAAAGTTGGTTGTTAAATGCAAACTCAAACTCTCACATAGCACTTGATTATTCTATATCAGTATCACCAGGTTGAAAATGCCTTATGTTGAGGAAAGGAAACTGGTGTTCAATTATGTAATTTAAATATTTTCATGTTTTGATGGAGGAGTTTTGTGTGGCATTTTTCATTGCATGTGTGCATGATTGATAATAAAATCACAGTTAATTTATGATGCACAGAAAAATGTCTATGAAGTAGTTTAAAGCACTCATATGTAATTAACTATGCACAGAATCCTTGTTTATGACTTGAGGAATCACATTGGCATATTTCTGCGAACATTTAGTAATGTGTCAATTTATTATTGAGCTATTGAATTCTAATGAGAATAAATTTTCAACAGTCTAATGGATTGTCAGTATACTTGAGGGTGTTCATTAATCAGTGAAAAATTTTCAACGCGCTTCTTTCATTACGTATTACTTTTTGTGGAAAATATAATTAATTCTCCGCATTTTCATCAGGTTATTTTCTGTATACATAGTTTATTCCAATAATCTTATTCTGCCAAATGAAGTATTGGATAGTTTTATTCCATGCCTATGGTTTGAAATTATAGTAAGTTATGGGAAATATGGCAGCCTTGAGCAATCGGAGCATGTTAAACGCTTTTTGCTCACCACCTCACTTGGCTTTGGCTCAGTTTGATACCCACCACTCTAGACCTCCACTCTTTCCCATGCTCGCTTGTGTCTGTACCCTTTAAATCTCAATGCCCTGATCCTGGTCACAACTTGGGTCTGTCACAAGTGAGTAGCCATTCTAAAATTCTCTGGACAGATTTCACCGATGTTCATTCGAAGTGTATCTACTATGTGTTTTTGTTAGTGGGAATTCACTTAGTATTCCTTTTTATGTATGTTATTCATTTTACAAACATTTATTTTTTTAGAACAACTTTTTACAGATTTTTGAATCAATATTTCATTCTTTTGATTTTTCTTCCTTTTTATCTCTTAATCTGATTCTTTCAATATTTCTATTCCTTTGGAATGTATCTCCTGAAGTTAAAAGTTACTAAGACGTTTAGGTTCCTTTTTATTCATTTGTTACCGCATTAAGTAGCTTTAATGGTGAAATGGAAATAAAGCCTGTCGCAACAATAAGTGATGTCACTTTAGTCATATTCGAATCAGATAGCTTCGGTGATCATTTTAATTTCTGGGCAATACGGACTTGTGGGATAGTGCTAAAATCGAGTTATTCGGATGCACTCCAATGGAAGGGGTGAAACCCTTTTTTCCAAGATTCACTAGGTTTTCCTCTCACCAAGAAGGCTCTCAGATTTTGCGTGATTACATTATTTGGGAAGTCTGTCCAGAATGGTGGTGGTGGTATTGGTAGTTGCATCTGATTCCATGGTTGTGTTTAGGCCTGGCTGTGGTCGTCAGTAATGTTCTCTGTTTTTTGTCCATGCAGAGCAAGTTTGCTTCCCGGTCCAAAGCATGGTCTGGAGTTCCAGAGCCTGAAGAGAATGAAGACTTGAAAGCCGGGCCATGCACCTGCTTGCGACTGGATCACAGTCCTGCTCCAGGGGTGGACTTAAAGACAGCCTTGCTCAGCAGCAATTCCACTTCCATTGTGGATGATCTGTTTTCGAACTTCCTGGAAGTCCGAGTCCATGGGCTGTCTCTTGCTCTGTGTACAAGCACCCTCTCTGGAATGGCAGAACTAGTTGAGGATGAGATATATCCAAAGCCTTTGCCAATGAAGGTAATTTATGCTAATGATTAAAAAGTATCATGTCTGTTACAGGATCACCAAAATACTCCTGGAAACAAAATTTGATATGAAGATACATAGTTAGCGTATCATTTTCCATAGGCTAAATAATAGGAGTCCTCAGGTCCTAGAAGACATCCCTATCATTGCTAAAAGTGGGCTTAAAATAGATTTCTCCCTTGTACTAGAAACATGCTCAATAAATAACAATGGATGTTCTGCAAACTTGTGGGTCGTGAGTCTCATTATGGCTTAAGGATTAATAAGGGTTAGAGGAATATGGAATGGGGGAATTATGAAGTGTTTGGTTCCAATGGGCTGCATATTGATCCACATAGTGTTGTATATGAATGAAAAACTAAATCAAAGCATTTTAATCCAGTGTAGCGGAGGATAATGAAATGAGTACTGATAAGGTTGGGGGACTGAAGGTTTTACCATTAGATGAAAATTGGAATGCAATTCATTATTTTTCTATTTAATTATCTGACTCCAAATATATAATATCTCTATGATAGGAAAAGGAAGTCAACCTGCTATGTATTAATTAGCATTTATGGAGCCCTATGAGAAAGTTATCTGTTACTGAACGGGGACATGCATGCTTGCATTGTAAACAATGGAAAACCATTTGAATCTAGAAATTAGATCTAGAAGATATATGAAATGTTATAACTTATTTGGATTAAGTTTTACTCTTCTTTCCATTTCTAGACTTGAAAATGGAGAAGTTTTAAAATTTGAGTAAATGTGGACTTTATACGTAATGCATCACCTCCATATTAAAGAATTATTTTCTGTACTAATTGTCTATGAATGATGTAATATTGGTGTCAGTTGTATGGGTTATGATTTTTTTTCAAATTGGAATACATATTGTGGCGGAACATGAAAACGCCACCTTTTTTACTGGGTGGGGAGGGCATCAATGGTCCCGAGTACGGAATGATCGAACGATTATTGAGTACTTTGAAACATAAAAAAAATATATTTTCCACTTTGAACATAGCATACACATACACTTATTGAAATTAAATACCCTGATGAGAATGGGGTGAACGACAAGTGCACAAGATGATATGGTTCGATTGCCCCCCCTCCAAAAGAAATACAAAAAAAAGCAACAATTTGTGATTGGTAGGATTCGTGGGCCGAGTTTACAATTTGCCCAAATTAAGTTTTTAGGCTGCTCTCGTGGTAACACTGAATTAGATTTCTGACAAGGAGTCAACAGTTTGATGATTACATGCGGCGCACCGGGATGGAGAGAAAATACCCAAATAATTTGGATACACAGTTTGGGGATTAAATCGGGTCTGGGTGAACGAGCACGGGGACGGGTCGCTGACTGCGACGTTCTTACGGTTTCTCGGAGCCTTGAGCAGTAGGAGCCGTCGATGATGCGACACGTTGGACCCCAAATGTCCGTGGGATCGGGGGTACTTTTCCTCCCGACCTCTGGGCGTTGGTCCTGCTTGTCGCTCGTCTGCAATGTTGCTCTCCGCTGCTGGCTACCTCCGTAGACAATCTCGTCCCGCTAACAGCACTCTTTCTGCACACCCAGATAGATGACGACCAATCTGGCACGTCATCAATCCCTTTCTGCGTCGATCAGGATAGCGTTTCTCGCCCGTCGACCGTACTAGAATTTCTCGCCTGGAGGCTCTCTCCGTCCGCCGCTTTATAGTGATATTGGAGGGGGATGATACACAGGGGATGGGTTTTTTGGGACAGGAGGGGTTGCACTTGGGCCTCACTGTTGGGTGGGGCAACCATCGGTCCGAGCCGACCAAACACTGAACATTTGTGAGTCACATTTACCTCATGCCTGGGGCATGACACACCACTACGCACACACTCAGACATACCCACACTCATCCACACATATGTGATCATCCCCTACTCGGGTCATTACATAACGAGAGAAAATACGTGACATAAGGTCAGTATGTCACAATATCTATAACTTCTTAGTCAATTAAGTATTTGTCCTCCTCATAGTTTTATTCTGGAATTTTAGGCCAGAATTGATGATGTCCACCTTCATTTGAAAGAGGATCGACCTTCAGGAAACATCACCTCTCCCGGTCCTCCTCCTCCAATGGATGTAGCCATCTCACATCTTCTGATCACGAGGGATTTGTCTGGTGTTTTTTGCATTCAGCCAATGAGAGGTAAATTACTAATTTGTATCAGTCAGAATATTTAAGTGTTTCCTGTTCTGTGAAGCTGCATAATTGGAAGCTAAATGAGTAAACATTTTTTTTTCTTGCACCCAATCTAAATTTTTTGAGGATTGGAAAGCATTTCATATTTTTAAATCTCATGATTTATTTCACACTAATTTCTACTTATATGTATCTAGTACCACTGTATTAATTCCTTATAAAAAAAGTGTAAAGTCATGTACATTATCTTTTTGCATATTAAATATTTCCATGAAACAAAGCATGAAATTATAGACGTAACTTTCTAATGGACAAAAATCTGCATTTTATAACAAATAGTTAACTTTCAATTTCAATTCAAAATCATTGTTAAATAATTGCATCAGAATTCGAAAATTTTGTATCAAAATAAAAAATTAATTTATTGCTTATTTTTTTTGCCTCTGAGTAACCAATTCCTGGAATCAAAAATTATAAAATAGGTGTTAAAAATGAATTGATGGATATTTTACACTTTTTAATATTCACTACGATAAACTTACGTGTGATGCACACATTGAACATTTGTAAGCTTTTATGTTAAACTGTTTGAGTTGCTCTTTCATGTGATGTAATATTAATGCTGTAAGTTAATAATAATAAGTATTAGAAAGCGTTGAAATCCCGCTATTCATTTTGAAAAATATTAATGCTGTAAGTTAATAATAATAAGTATTAGAAAGCGTTGAAATCCCGCTATTCATTTTGAAATACCCATGATTACAAATCTGTTTGTTTGTATATCTAGGCAATTTTTTACATGCTTGTAGGTGGTAAGTTGTGATTACTGTGATTTAAAAAAAAATAGATCTTGAATTTCCTTAACACGTTGCGTACGGATGGCGAGAATTCTCGTCATTTTTTTCCCGAACATTCCGGACGGATGACAAAGATTCTCGTCATTTAGGTGCGTCAACCTAAACGATTTTAAAGCGTACGATATGTATTCTTTAGTACCTTTTCAGTTGTTGTTCGTTATTTATAATGAATTGATGCATCATAACATTTGATTGGGTAAAGTTATATTCTAAAGATTAGCTTACCCCGGTACGCAATGTGTTAAAATACTGATGGGAGTTTTCGACTTGAACTTGAGATAAGAGCTGTGAGTGAAAGGTTTGAAATGTGCACAGCATATCAGGATTATAGGTGCTATGTATTGCTAACAAAACATCGTGGCAAATTAATATATGAGCAGCTTCCATTTTAACATGCATCCGGTACTTCACAGCAAACGGGGTTGGTTTTTATCATATTTCTACTGACTTAAATTCACCTTTTCTGCCGGCATTTTATGTCCGAATGAAATTTTAGGAACATTTTCTTATGTAGGTCATTATTCAATATTTTTCCGGAAAAGTTCTTAAAAATGAAATTGCATTGTTTTCATCTCTTCGCAGACCTCATGTTTAACTATTGAACTTGATTGATTTTTGAGAAGATTGTCCCAAATAAAGGGGGTGATGAATTCTTGGGAGACTGTCATTTCTTTCTGTCATCTTCATGGTCGTTCTGCTAACCTGTCCTTCTTCCACACTTCTTTTTCTCTTGTAGAGTTTGCCTCAGAAGTTGGTGCCTTTTCAATCAGTCAGAGCCCTGTCCCAGCCCAATCAGTCGAGACCCAGACGAATGCAGAAATTGATCTCCTCTTGGAAAGGCAGCGTTCGAGGGAACTGAGGGCACGATATGAGGAACTACAAGAGAGGCTCATTGCTCTCACCAAGGAGAAGGACGTGGCTTTGTCCCGGCTGGCTGCTGTCTCCGAGGAGAACATTCGCCTCCACCGTGCTCTTCAGAGGGAGGGATCCGTCGGCTCGTCGTCGAGTCGGGTGCCCTCCCTCTCCAAGGTATCGATCCGGGAGAGTCACTCTCGGGTTGATGACGAGGAAGATGAGGAGGAGTGCCGGGAGGACGGTAGATAGCATCGGTGCTGCTTCGGCTGCCGAAAGTGACGCAGCACTCGGATGACAGCCCGTGGCGTTGGGCCGCAGGACCCGGGCCTGGATGACCCAGGTATGTCTTCCCCACGGGTTGGCGACGTGGCATGGTGGACCCGGAAAGGGTCGCGAGCTCCGTGGAGCTCGGGCTGTGACAGCCGAGTGGCAGCTTGGGTGTGGGCTCACCGTCGCTGGGGCGTTGAGCGCCTTGGCATGCAGAGTTGTGGACCTGGAGGCAGTGCTGAAGATTGAGCTAGTGGGAATAACTCTCAACTTCTAGTCATGAACGCAAAATGGCAAAAATAGGAAAGATGCCAAATATGATGGTGATTGAAATTTGGTGCATATTAATAGAAACGCATACATACATACATATAAAATATATATATATATACATATATTTTTCTTGGTACCATTCTTGGTGGTTTTAATTCTTAATTGATCTATGCAGATTGGTTTGATAGAGTTTTAAAATGGATATGTTGAATATATTGAAGTCCTTGAAGTTTGTATAGGTTATTGTCCAACCAAGAGTTTATGATGAGAAGTTATGTTTCCTTGTTGCCCCATAAATAATATCAGGTTCTAGTCCTAAGTGGAGAATGATGCCTGCTAGTTAACAGTTTGAAGTGAAGAGGTGGAGTGCGACACTGCCATGTAACGTTTTCTACTCCTGTGATTAAATGCTTATATGCCAGGGACATTAAAGGGTGGGTTTCATAGCTGTGAAAGTAAAATATTTTTTTAATTCTGTTAATGAGTGACTTATATGACTGATAAATTGTACCTAAATATTAATTACCGTTCCAATAGAGATTGTGTGAACAATTGAGATCTACGTTTACTAGATATCTTATATAAGGCTCCCATACCTTATTGTGCTGCTGAACAGTTATATTGAGCACCTATGGCTTTTTCAAATAAATATGGCAGTTTTACGCTAATTTCAGCATTTGACTACTTGTAAATGATATTATTTTTTTGCCTCTTTTTTGACTAATACATATATTTATGGTATCAGAAATCATGCATTTAAATGGAGTGAAATGTTCAAGCATCTGCTTTTTTTGTTATACTTGGTGCATATTTCCATATTTTCCAGTATTTGAATGTTCAGGGTATACCTATGTTTTGAGAGCATATTATTGAAAAAGAAAAGCTGAATTGCAACATAAATTAGAGGTAAAAATACACTTGTACAAATTTTTTTTTGGTGAGAATGCCAGAAATGCTTCAGCTAAAGTTTATGTTCCTGTCCTAAAAGTATTACAGTGGCCCAATCATTGGGAAAATGAGTTTAAGATTATTTGCAAATAAATATATGGAATCAGTGGATTTTCAGAGTAGCAATAGTTCTATGGTATTGAACATTGATCATTTCAATTTAAAAGTGTAGGATCCATTTCAATGGAAACGTCTTTTGAAAAAGAGTCCTGTAAATGCTGGAAAATATGGTATTTTGAGATTATTTTCTCATATTATTTTTCTATCCCTATCCAAAGATTTTTTTTAGCCTGTGGTCATGTACTGACATTCCTACCTTTTCCCATATTTATTTAGGTGTTCCTAAGTTAGCATCTGCTTATTCACTTCTGTGTGTGTTGCTTGATTGAATAAGGTAACTCCATAAGAAGTAGATATGCATTATATTTTGCATGTTCAAATTTGTGGAACATAAGGAAACGTTGTGTCAGGTACTTACATAAAAAGGGTGTCTAATAAATAGGTATTCAATAGTAAGCCTTAAGACATAAAGTTCAAGCAGTCCTTGGTGTTTGTAATCAGTCTCCTTTGACATCAGGCAATGATATTCAGTAATGTGTTCTATCAATAAATGAAATTATATATCTATACATACATGGATAAAAAAATACATGTACATATAAGAATAATTATATGGCTCAAACTTTGAAAAATGATTTCTAAGTATGAATCTGTTGTGTAATTGAAGTACTTGTTAAGCTTCCTCTTCCTCAGAAAGCCAACATATCGATAATGAGGGCTCTCTCATTTATGGCTTGTGTAAAGAAGCACTAAGAGTTTAACAGTGGTGTAAATGAATGAGTGTGTTGAGGTTTTATTCTTGGCTGGCCCATAAAAGGTGTTTGTGTAAGAAGTTTAATCTTGAGCTGATATGCTGTATGCATATCTGCAAACAATGTGTAATTATTCTTAGCATGAAAAATATTCATTCCTTCAAACTGAACTTTACTAAATTTATCCAAAAAAATTATATTGCAGTATACTTATTGTCTGTGATTGTTTATACTCATGGACGTATGAAAGTGTGTACATATCTTACAAGCATTGATGGGCAATAGTAATTGTAAACAAACCATAGCTTAATTATTCTATAATTGTCGTAAGGCTACTAAAATATTGTTTTATGTATTGTTGTTCCAAAAATCAAACAAGCCTGGGAGGTGTCCCATTACCTTCGTTTGTTTAGGCTTGATTAATATGGTGCAGAAGTGGTTGTTGTTATATGTTACAATAAAGGTGGCCATTTAACCATTACATGTGGTTTCATGGCTAAAATTTTTATATGAACCAAATGAATCATTTTTCCCGGTGAAATTTTTATTTTACAGATGGTGTTAGCATTCTCTGAAATACTTGCTCTTTTATGATTTGAAGTTTTGAGTGTCATATCTAAGCAAAGAAGGTGAATGCATTTCCAATTATGCATCGGAAAATATAATTTGTAAACTGGCTGTTGTATGAAGGGGACCCATTTGGATGTGCACTTTATGGTTTGGTATCTAAATTATTTCAGTCTTTCCTATGCAATTTCTTGCCATCTATGTTGAGTGCTTCATGAGGCGTGAACGTGTATCGAAAGTGGTGGTTACGCTATATTTGGATGTAAATGCAAATTAATGAAGAGTTAATTGCAGGAGCTGATAGTGAAATCTATGAAAGAGTTATTTCATGATGGGATTTTGCTGGACATGAAATAGGCCTCAAGTCATTTGAATATCTCCACCCATATATTTACTCAATAAAAAGTGGGAGTGTGATGAAAATGTATCATATACAAATGAAAGTGAATCACTTGAAATCAGAATTTTTTCCTGGAAGAGCAAGGTAAATTGTATACATTTTTCTTTGCATTTTTTTGATATGATGTCTTTATTTAAGAGGAATTGGCTGTAATATTTAATTTTTAGAAGGCGTAAATGTTTCATTTTTTGTGTTGAATACTGGGAAAACAGAATTTTTTATTTTTTACACAGTTATTCTTTTAAATATTTCAACATATTCTGATCTGCAGCTATGTTGTTTTTCAATGCTGAAAGTTCTTTGGCATGTTTGGAGCAGAAGTGTATGGAATTCACTCCTTTATATGGCCGACGAAAGCCACTCCCTGAAAAGATTTTAGGTAGAAAAATATTATTTTTGATACTTTATCCAGACATTTATTTCGCAAAATAGCTTGATAAACAATTGTATGACCGCTAAGAGGGGTAATATAAGACAAGGGGTCCAGGTACCTGCTCCCAGATATCCAGGGTAAAGCAAAAGCCCCACAGTGTTGGGTCCCAAAACAACGACATCGCACACCTGTGACCGTCATAAATGGGGGAGAGCTAGGAACGTATAAATGCAGCATTCGTTCACCTGTGTTGGAAAATCTCCGACAAAAATTTGCTTTATCTCCAGGGTCAAGAAATGTCCAGATGCATATTTTCGTCTTTAGTAGGGAAAAGGTTAAAATATACTACTGGTTAAGGTAGGTTAGCATTGATAATTTTATGATATCCCCACCCAAATTGAACAACCCCCTCTTTAGTTCCTATCAGGCCTACTCCCATTATCCTGTCTGTAAATCTCTCATTTTATTTTATGAACTTGCTCTTATTATTATTTTCCAAACTTCTTTGTCCCTGAATCTGTTGCAGTCTTCTTCACGTTTAGATTTCCTATCTTCTTTTCTTCCTCCTTGGATGTTGTGGCCAAAGGCAATTAAGGAGGTGTCTCAGGAGGGGGGGGGGGGTGGTTGCTATGGTTGCACAGTAATTCCGGGAAAGGCAGGGTGTAAGATAATCATGAAGGTGCCTGCAGAGTAAGATAATCATGAATGCAGATATCTATTTCACCACCTCAATAAACAATATGTATTTAAACCTAATTGGAGAATATCTGAAAGCCACTTTTCAATAAGATGTCACATTATTGATGGGAGGTATTGCATACCTCCAAGGCACTGTTGAAAATATGTATGTAGTTAACTGCCCCCCCTCTCCCCCTTTGAACTCTCCAAAAACAGCAAATTTAATCCGCTCCTCTCTGTTGTGAGACTTTCATGAGACAGAGAATTCAGGGAACATGCCAACTTACTGCCTTAAACGACGTTCTACCCGTATGTGCTAGGGCCTATTCTGGGAGGAAGCAATGCATGAAACTAGTGACCTTGACAAGATAACACTTTTCAGGGCTCGTATAATTATGCTCCCATGTTTTTATGGAGAAAATAATAGGGTTTCACACCTCCATTCCAACAGTTTTGTTGTGATACCATCACTTGAACTACCTTTTGCCTGGCTCTTACCATTCGACCCATGTATCGGCCTTGGTGCCTCTAGTGGGAGTAATTGAGTACTAATTCTGACAATGCAGCTCCTGCCGTCATTGGAATGCACAGGCCAGTCTGGTGTGCCAATGTCATTGCCAAAAGGAAAGGTAAAACATGATAACAAACTTAAATTATGTCTGAACTTCTAGGTGGTAGTAGTTATCCTTCTTTAAATGTTCATGTAATTTTTTTATTGTTCTATCCTCTGAAGATTAAAATTGAAGCGTGAGAAGGTCATGTTTGGTAATATTTAATGACCCAGATGGTGATGAATCCTTCATTATAGAATGATGAAATGGGGGATTGGCAGTGTAGTTAGCTTAGCAGTGTCTCTAGATGAGCAATGGGAAAGAAAGTTAAATTGCGTGGAGTCACCGAGGCTTTTGCTTTGGGGAAATTTGCCTATCCAGTAGAATTCATTCTATGGTGGAAATGCTTGATTGACTTTTATTATTATTTTCTGTTGAGAAATTTCATTTTGACAATTTTTTATGTTGTATATTTTTATATATAAGGGACAGCAAATTGTAGTCCTTTCATTTGTGAGAGGAAAATTACTTTAGATAAACAATTAATAGTAACCATGATCAAGGCAGTGGCGGATTCAGGGGGGATTCACAGGGGTCATGACCCTTCCCTAAATGTTATCATAAATTTTTAATTTTTATTCGTTCAATAGTTTATGTATCCTTGTGAAGGAGTACTCGGAGTGCTTATGGAAATGCATGTCCACAAGTCTGAAACACGAAATAAATATGAGTAAAATTTGCTGTAGAGTGTAGCATTCCCTGCAAAAACTTTTATACGAGAGATCATACCTTTCTCCTGGGGAGTATTCCATACTCCTCGGACCCAGGCATGACCCCCCCTCCCAAAATTTGATGCTCAATCTGCCCCTGGATCAAGGCTCAATTTAGTAAACGTCATTAGGAATGGATGGAATCCTGTAATTTCAGCAATTTTTATCGTTATTTAAGTAAATTTAAAAAACCATGTGCCCCATTAGTAGAGATACGTGAAAATCGCACTTTCATTTTTATTTTATCGCACTTTCAATACCAGTTTATCGCATTTTGTAGCGTCTATTTTTTATTTTCATAATGACGTAGATGACGATAAAATGTAGTGAAACACAGTTATATGACAAAATAGAGAACATTTAAAATAACTATATCGTAGAGCAATTATAAATTAAAGAATAAGACGGAGGTGGCGGAGGTGTAGCTTGCCCGCGCCCACTTGTAGTTCGCGGCCACGTGGAGTCCCAGCCAACTAGCAGCTGGCCAGTCGCTCACATGCTTTAAGCGGTGAGTGTCGGCGGAGCATTTAAACTGCGCTCGGCGCAAAATGTTCGAAATTTGCCGTCGAAACGGCAAATTTGCGTAAAAAATATCATCCAGTCCAGTCATCGCATCTATGTCGCATTTATTTGCGCACATCGCATCTATATCGCATTTGCGGTTTTCACGCATCTCTACCCATTAGCTTGAAGATTTAAAAAAATGTTGGGAGTACTTGCCATTGGTACTTGGAGAACCAGAGTCAATGCCAGTGGGGTAGCCAGGAATTTAGTTTGGGGGGGTCCAAAAAAGGGGACGTGAATTTTTAAAAACGGGGTACAAAGTAGAGGGTTTACACAAATTTCAACACTTTTCATAATCGAAAAAACATTATTTTCAAAATATTCTGTAAATTCATTATTTATCATTATTTTGTTGTCTTTTATGAAGCAAAGTCTGGACCCCCCGGACCTCTCCCCTCGCTACGCCACTGTTTAATGCTATATTGACTTTTATAAACTTTTATCACTAATTTTGGGCAATATTCATTTTTGAATCCTTTTCCAATTCATCCTCCATATTTGCAATTCATCAGTAGACATTCATTGCAGATTTTGGAGGGGATCAGTCTGGTGAGAAGGTATATGTGTTATTGGCGCTGATCAATGCTTGTGGAGGTCGTTGAAAGGGCTGTTAGAACTGCCCGCGCTATCACGCCAGCTGTTGGTGCCTCTGAAGGCGGGCGGTGCCTTCATCGAGCGGATTCTGAGAGGGATAAAATGTTCCGCCGCTAGGAGGCGGGCGTCGAGGTTTTTGGGTTCGAGCTTGCGACACATCGTGAGCCAGGTTAGCAGACGGAAGCGGAAGGACGGAAGAGCGGACTCGCCTGCGACCACTGTGTTTGCTTGGTTTGCATGCTGGAAACAGGTCAGTGACGCCTTTACCTGCCTTTAATTTCTTGGAATTACGTCGATTAACGTATCTATCGTGTTGTTTTGTGTCGGCGGCCTTTGGCATTTGATGTTTTCGTCCGAGGCGAATCGCTGTCAATTGTTCGCCTACCTAAAGCGTGCTATGTTTGTCAGTCTGGTCCTTTCGTTGTCTAAACGGGCGGTGGGAAGTTGTATCAAGCCATTTCCCTGCCCGATGCATGTACCGTTTCTTTTTTTAGCGTGTTTACCGAGATTCGTCACCGCTTCCTTCCCGGTGCCTTCCCCCTGCAATGTCAAGCGGGTGTGATAAGTAGAAACATAATCGGTTTATCTCGCACTTCCTCGTTGAAGCCCTTGCCACTATGAGAAGTTCGTTCATTCTCATTTTGTGAACCCGACTGGAAATATGTGTGCTACGGCATTTTGGTTTTTATTATTGATATTCTTAAAACTCTTCATGATTATCATTACACGCTTTTAAAAGCCAGATTTCGGAATATCCCCTCGACGATGTCCCAATTTTGCCGCGCAATGGTGGTGTATTGATGAAAGACAATTCAAAAGCAGAATTTATCGTGACTCTGGCCTCAACTTTGATGCGTGTCAGTGCTCAGCATCTGAGAATCCAGCCTGGTTTAGGTCTCACCCGAATAATTCGTGTCCATGCTAACAGGTTGTTCTTCTTGCCAATTTTTTTCAGCGGAAGTCCTGCGGACAGATTTACATCGTTACCAAGGCCGCAGTCAGTTAGAATGGTCAAGGGGTTCTGAGTGTTCTGACCCGCCTCTCCCCCACGAATTTTTGGGAAAGGGAATCTTAAAGTGTAATCCTCCCAATGGCCCCGCACCCCCGAAAAATTGTTCTGGTCACGGCCCAGATCGTTGTGTCTCCTATCTTCCGAAGTACAGTCAGGCAATCCTTAGCGTGGAGAATAGTACTATTGTGAAATGGTATCGTGGGCTTTATTGTGTTTTGCTTGAAGAAATTATTCTCGGGTTCTCCACCGGGCCGAAGTACCGAGACATCGGCTGTGGACAACTTCATCCTGTCAGGGAATCCGAGATAATTTATTTCACCAGTGCTTACTATGAAGTGCAAAAATATTCACGTATCCAATATCTGAACATGGACGGAAATGCAGCGCATGGGTAATGGTGTAGCTTTAGGCTATGACGTAAGAGATGGTGTAAAGCGAGTCGGTGAAGGTCTAAGTCCTCCCTAATCGATAGACATCTCATTTATACGAAAGGTTCTCGCCGCTCCCCCTCCCTATACCCTCATTTTTAGATTTTTTCCTCCCCTCATTTCTCAAGGTCATGGAATGACAGTAGCTGTGAAGTACAGCTACGCATATGCTTGAAAACTTACGATAAAAGCGGATATTTTTATTGTTTTAAGATCTCATCTCAACACCGACCTCGATGGCGCTGCTCGCAGAAGGATAGGTGAATTGTGACTAGGGTTTGTATTTTTGCTGTAGTTAGCCATCTTATCACCTCGAGGACTCTGTTCCAAATCTCCTTATTGGCGGAGATTATTCAGAGGAATCACGACCCCCTACTCAGGGAGGGATATAGCCGAGGGGGGGGGGGGGGTCACAAGGGTCATGACCCCCCTCCAAATTTTATCAATTTTTTTATAACACTATAATAGTTTCTGCATCCTTAAATGTCTAAAATTGTTCAAGTTAAGAATAAAAATGTAATTCTAGGCTCCAAAATGCTCTTAAAAAAATGGGTATTTGAATAAGTTTTGTGTTGGAAAACGGCCCTCTCGGGGGCATTCCATACTCCGCGGACCCAGGTCATGACCTTCCCCCCAAATTAGATGCGGAAACCGCCCTGGCCGGCCCCTACTTTGATGCTGTTAGTAGGGGAGTCCAAGTTCGTAGGACGGGACGTCGACGTCTGATTTCCTCGGCGCCTATGGTTGAGAGCAGGTTAAGGTGGACGCCGGGTTTCTTTCCACCCTTTCTTTCCGCCACGGCGCTAATGACTTCCGATGATATTCATCCCTTAAGGCCTGTTTACACGGTACGTTAACCCGTTTGAGTCAGTGTCTGAATGAATGAGTGCTTGAATGAATACGAAAATGCTCCGTGTAACCACCCAACTTGTGGGAATGAATGAACAGAGGATAGAACCTGTTAGTTTTGGTTCATTCTTTCGTACATGTTACGTTCCTGTCCACCGAAATCGTTCATACATTTACACATTAACTCTTACGAGTTAATATACCATGTAAACAGCCCTTTTCAAATAGAATTCGATTCGAAATTCTCATTTGTTTGTTTGGGCAGGCGGCCGATATGTTTATTTGCTCTTTCTATGATGATATTTTTTCTTTTAAATATGAAGAGAAAGCTGCTCGATTCGTCGAAAACTGCTGCGAGCGGAAAGAGGGCGATGCTCAACTTTTTCACGAGTTAGACTAGGAAACGTTGGTAATGAGGTTTAACATAGCTTGCATGAAGAATACCTATCTTTCCGTGTAGCATGGAGAACATCATCTCAGAACCACAACATATTTCCTGGCCCTGAGTCTATAAAATAAGGGTAAAATTTTGTGGAAAAATAAACTACTTAAACTCTTTTATTTTATTTTGTATAAAATTCTTAAATTTGTATCAAGCGTTGATATGCTCCTATTGTTCTTGCTAGTGAAAGTAGACTTTTCAATCTAAATGAATTGTACAGTCAATACGCCGCGCTGTTTACATCAGCCTGTCATTCCCAGTTGAATTTTTTCGTTGTACTTTCTTCCGCTTCAGTCATGTCCAGTGGCGTAACTGGGAATATACTTGGGAGGGATGGGATGGCCACCCCCCTCCCCCGGGCATCGGGGGGTCCGGGAAAATATTTGAAAAATGACATGCCTGGAAATACATGTTTCATCGTTTTGCCTCCAAAGAATTAACTTTAAGCAGGTTCAGTTATTAAGTGTCAAGACTAGACAGTAGCGTTAATAATTATTTTATTTCTATGAGGCTTTGGGGGGGATCTGTCCCCTCCCATAGTTACGCCACTGGATGTGTCATTACCTGAATTCTAACTGCCGCTTACTTTTGTGAAAAGCTTCATATAAGCATTCACAGAAAATCACTCTCAACTACAGATCTTTATCCTGAATAGTGTGATATAATTTAGCACGCGCGGGTTCAGGGATAATATGAGCAGCGCTTTTCGGTAATATGGAAAATGATAGCTTACGGCGCATATTTTTACAATGCATAGTCATTTTGGTCGTACTTGTGTCGTAGTGGACTTCATCATTTCGGTATCTGCGATTCAGAATGCTTGCTAATTATGTTAACTGCCGGTAACTCGTGACATACCTGCTTCCGTGCTTTGGTCACCCTCATATTACTCAATTTCAATGCAATTATACACGTAGGACTAACTTATAAATTACCTATATGGATTTTGAATGATTGTTTTTTCGAACCCATGTAAGGGCTAGGTTCAATACAGCCCAAATTGACAACGCTGGAAAATGACGAGCAGACTGCGTGAAGGATTGGATTGAAATTAGGTAATAAATTATTGATCAACTATAATAACGGCGTGTGATGAGTCAATTTCCGTATTCATCAGCAACGCCTCGGCGTGCATCCGTCGTATTTCCTGCTTTAAGAAAGTGCTTTATAGGATTATTTTTTTCCTAAATTGAATAAAGAAGATGTTGATGTTAAGTAGGATAGATACCACCTCTGAAATGGAGTTTTATTTGTAGTACAAGGTTTGAATCCATTTTACGTGACGTGTGTATCCACTCGAATAAACACGCTCGCATCAAGTGCATACTTACTTGAATATCCTGATTTTAGGAAGTGCATGAGCAATTGGGCGTAGTGACATAATATATTTTTTTTAACTTTTCTTTATCACCGAGTGAATTTTTTTGTACCATTGATGTACACATTTCTAGAAGCTCTGCGTTTTAACGATGCCCTTATCTATTTTTTTAATGGTGAGCACAAATCATTAAAAAAAAAAACGAATAGCTTTTGCTCGTTAAGCTTAGGGCTGTGAATGTTCTCCAAAATCTTCGTTAAAAAGTGGATTTAAGCTGTACGTGTGTAGAATTCGTAGGATTTCCACATAGGTTAAGTTAAATTAAAACGTAGCCCGATTCTTCCACGCTGAGCCTTAACTTTTTCATGCGTTTCCAAAATCCAGGGCCACGGGCTCTTTCGTCAGTCTCTCTCGTGGATTTTATCAATTATATCCTCTCTAATGAGGGTTCATATCAATTAACGTTTTGCTGAGGATCAAGCTGGTGTGTATAGTTGTCTTTCGCGCTGTTCACTATAACGAGAGGCCTCCAGTTCGTGTCTTGGCTACGTCCGATATTATATCAATTGAACTTTGAATTCTCGAGTGTATGTAACGTGAAGAGCAGTTCGCCAGTTGTTGGATGGGATATTGAAATGTCGCTTCCCTGTTGACAATTCATTTATTTCAACTGAAGCAATAATACATAGAGCGGGAATCAAATGTACCTGTTCCGCTCATTAAACCTATAAGGGGGCATGCATTAATTACGTGAGGCGTTTAGGGGGGACGGGGTGAAGCCGATTCTCACCCAATCTCCCGTGGATGTTCCTGGCATTGTCATGTATTTTTTTCCGCAAGAAACAGTATATAATTGCGTTCTTTGTTGGCTTAAATGCTGTTACTAAATAATCGTAGATAAAAATAATGAAAAAAATTGTTTTTGTAATAAATCAAACGCAATGAAGCACAGATTAACGTATTTACACTGAAAATACGCAATTTGAACAAGGTCACCAGAGATTAGAGGGAGGGGGTCGAGCCAAATCTCACTGAGGAGGTGCGGGGGGTCTAAATCGCCAAAATTATTTCGCGTGATGAATGGACTAATTGAATTAATTAATTACTAAGCTATCTTGGGTCTTTAGTTAAATTGTTAAAAGTTCGATATTCGAAGGTATTCGATTTAAATCCATTGAAGTTTATTAAACAGCGGCAACACAAGGGATTTTAGGACTTTGAATAATCCACATCTATCAGCTGAATCTCAACATAGTGGTAAAATATTGCTTGTTTATATGAAGCTAGCCTCTCTTACCGCCTTCATGATGACGAATTTTGCATAAATTTCCGAGTGAAAAAATTACAATAAAGTAGATTAATTCCGTTAAATGTAAGCTGAATCATATACATTCCTAACCTACGATAACCAAACAATGAATGCAAAGTTTTTATGGCGTTCAGCTTTGGTGACGCACATCTGCACTAAACATCTCTCCACGTAATTTCCGTCGTGCGTCGAGCTACACCCACGCCGTCCTTCGCGGGGGGCGTGCAATTACGGTATCTCCGACGATAAGGACTAATCACGCCTTTAAAATCCTTGGAATTACCGCGAACCCGTCTTAATCAATCCCCCGCCTATATCAGCAAAGTACGGGTCTTCAAGTGGTTTTTTGATTCGGTGGAGATTTTCGAAAACCTTTAATTTGCCTTGAAAAACTTAAAAAAAATATTTATTTCTTAAAAGCTTGCCTTGAGTAAACGAAACGCATGTATACCCTAGTTAGAATGACACGTACTTACGCCATGTATAAAATATTGCGTAATTTTAATGAAAATAAGGGAAGAGCGGGAGGCTATGAAGAAGGGAAAACTACTGTTGAGGAGGGAGAGAAAATTTGGAAAGGGAAGAGAGTGAGAGTTACAAATGTCAGAAATTTACTGCGAAAAGGTGAGTAATTGTGAAATTACTGGTAAGCCCGTCAAGGGGGAGGCGGGTTAAGTATAAATAGCGTGCTAATGTATGTACTGTCTTTTGTGTTATATTTGTGTTGCTGTGCCTGAATTTTCACTGGTATTTACTGTGTTTTTGACTGGTATTTATTGTGTTTACGTTATTATGTCAGTCATCACCTAAGAGGACGCTTCACTACCTCTCGACGGGTTGTCTATTGTCGTTATTAATGACGTATTACTCGTTCAAAAATGCGCGCTATCATTGTAAAATATTCAAAGTGTGTAGAGTAAACTCTTATTACAATTTGCCTGTAATCAAGTGTAAGAAAATGATATCTGGGAAAATACCGAAAAAATTGAAAATTTGATCCGCAGCCAACATTGTCGACAGTGGTGTACTTTTTTACCTTGAACCTTTTAAGATGAATTCATTAGTTCTAAACGAGTAATTCGTGGCGAAAAAGACCAGACGAGCGGCAGTGAAAACCCCTCTGGGAAAATAAAACTTACGAATGAACTAATGGAACCAAACTTCAACGGCAGCTTGATAACATGTAACTGGACGTGATAGATTACTGCGAGGTGTCTTGAATACACCATAAAAATGAAAGGTAGTAAATTTATTTCCACCCTAGTTTAGCCAAAATAGAATTAAAACTCCAAAATGGTTACATATTTAAAAATGATATCAAAAAGCTTGCATTTCAGTGGTAAGGAGAGACGCCATTTTTATTCACACTTGTGGTTATAGCTGAACCGAATTCACCTATCTCCCCTCTAAATATTCTGTCTAAAGCGACCTTGTTCGCGTTTCCCTGCCGTAATCATGACTGCGATTCGTCTGAATGCCGCTTACATATCAGGCATCGCCCTTTGTACGACAAGGAGGCTTGATTTGGTTAATGCCAGCTACTCTGCTTCAAAATCCTACGAAGTCCTATTTAACCACTAATGGGAGCCATGCGTATAAGAAAATCTAGGTTAAATGTCGTTGAGACTCGGATTCGGTAAACGTGACAGGTTAATGTTTTTCGAATGTAGAGAAGGCATTTTTATGTGCATACGTTTTGACCCGTTTGCAGACCATACAGTTCACCTTCAAAAGGAGATTCATTAAAAATATGTTCTCCTTGTATTAGTTTTAATGATTTTGTTGACAAATTAGGATAACTTATTGTGTTTAAGACTTTAACCATGATTTTTGTTAAAAATTCTCTTCAGTCTGGCTGACGCTGAGGTTTTGTGATAAAATTCACTCAATTATGGTAAAGATTGATGGAATCGCTAAGGTAATTGAATAAGCGATATTAATCATTAATAAAAATTCTTGACATTTTTCTATTGACCCTAACAATTTCTTAATTCATTACTTCAATTTCGTCGTAAGCATCTTTGCATTTTGTAGGGTGTATGACTTTGGAGGAAGAGTAGCTGCTGCCTTTCACTCCACAGGTATAACTGTTTATTCATGGAAAGGTTGGAATGTGTGTATTAGGCACGTAAGTACGGGAAGTAAAGTGCAAGTTTTTGTTGGAAATAGAATAGAATATATAAGTATATTTTCTTGGCATCACCCTTGGAGAAAAACACGGTATACGATAATTGGCTTACTAAATAGCTCATAAGCATATGAAAAATAAAACAGAAATAGGTGTTGATGCAAAAACAAAAATAGATACAACAGTAAGAAAAATATATATCCATGACATGCAGTATGGTAAAAAATAGAACAAACAAGGATTAACATTCAAAATACAATATTCGTAACATTTAGGCCGTGATATATTTAGCATAGTAAGTTTAATTTTGCTTTGCATTGAGTAGAGCCATGTATAATTCAAGTACTTCTGGGTGCTTGGATGACGAGGAAGGAGGAGGAAGAAACTGGGTTCATACACAGATAGAAAGAAAAAGACCTAATGCCGAACTGGAGAAGGAAATTCAATATGTGAAGGGGAACAGGTCGGGATGATAAGTATAGTACGTCATGAAAACTTGCTCTGCCCGCTAGAATACCTTTTCCATCCTATGGTGATGATTAATGCCAGTGGTCAATGTTGCGGCTTTGCATGTGGGAGGCTGTCAGGTTTTTTGTGGATAGTCACATCCTGGTCTTTGAACTCCTACGCAGAGGCTGATGTTAGGTCAAAGGTTGAATTTATGATTCCCGCGTTGGATCACCAATTCCAGATTCACAAAGGCGTATAAAAGGAATTTTCTCATTAACCGTAGGTCCGTATTCGACTTGGTTAACGGTATATTTTTGTCGCTCAGAAAAGGGAAATATTTTTCTTTCCACATCCTTAAGCAGATAATAAAGATAAATTAGAATATTTTTGGATGCAGTAAAAAAAAGTATTTATACTTATATGGCTGTTTATGAGATATATTTATACTTATATGGATGTTTCTCTTTTTTTCTAGCTTTTACGTGTTTCAATCGTTGTGAATTTTTTTCTAACTAAATCAAAAAATATGTTTTAACCACCCAAATTAAAAAAAATTAAGCATGCTCTTTATAAGGAAGACAGATTTTATATGAGTCCAAATAGTTGCGCCAGTTTTATGGCTTCGCTAAAAAAAACTTTTCTTCGCCTTTTTTAGTAAAAAGAGCGGAAATATATGGAGAAAAAAATTATTTACGATTTTTGTGTCCAAAATAATGATTTCTAAATAAAAATTCTGTGAGGGCCATAAATGTGTAAACGTTTGCGAAATGTAGCGCCCATATCGGACTAGGATCGTAGCCACAGGTTGTTGAACTTCCCGCCCACGGCCATTTCGTCTCGAATTGACCCGATACTCCTCTCCCAGGATAGGCTCGCGGAGTTGATTGATCGGTCTGGGAAGGCTTATTTTTTAAATTCAATTTGGAACTCCTATTTCTACCGGTGAATATTTTACCAGTGGTCTCTTTTCTGGTGATTCGTGTCGATTATTACGGTTTCTGCTACAGCATCATAATTGTGTGCATCCTGCTTTATTATTTGGTTTGTTCCGTTTGAATATTGTATATTTGCGTTTGTGTTTCTACACAAGTTTTAGTTTAAGTGTTATTATTAAATTTCGTTACAAGCCCGCGATCACGTGCCTTAATTTTATTTTTTATTTCATAGATTACTGTAAAACGAGTTTTTAGTGGAAATTATTTGTTTTGAATATATTTATTTGTCAAAAATGTGACTGTTGGAACCCTAGATTTTATGTTGATGGAAATACATCAATTTTAACATCTTTTATCCATGAAAATCGAATAATCTGAGGTTTGATTTAGAGTTAAATTTCATTTGATTAGTGTTTATCTACCTATCTAGACGTTTTTGTTGGCATTAAACGTCAATACTCCGCAGGCGAGGTTGCTGAAGCTGTCATACGGTACGGATATCATCGCGATGCTGGTAATAAAATGCTATGTTATTCTTATTGCCTCTTGTAAAGTTATATGTTATCGCTTTGAATACAATTTTCAACATAGAGGCATTGTAAATTCAATAATACGAGTTTGCTGGCTTCTACTAGCCTTAATCGCTCAGCTGCGATACGGAGGACGAACTTATCGCGTCGCGGCAGATCGTAGAGCATCGCGTAGTTCCTGAATGGTAGGCATTCAGTTGAACACGCAAGCCAACACCTCTCATTTAATTGGGAATGATACAGGGGCTATTTTTAATAGGGTGGTTTCCTGTTATTTTTTTATTGCCTAAATCGAAAGATTATTACTCTTGGACTACATATTTCACGCTTTTAGATTTTTAAATGATGATATCTATTTTTAGCGATAAAATGAAAAGTGAAAAATTTCAAGAGCGCGAAAACGCGACGGGTAAGTATGAATCCAAAATCCTGTATTATCCGTAAAAGTCAACCTTAATACCCGTACGTGTAGTGGTTGCTCATCGACTTGATTACCATAAGTCGATCAAGATTGATTTCTTCTCCCGATTTATTTTCACCTAGCTGAATAGATTAGGCGATTTCCTGCATGGAGTATTTCACTGTTATATCCAGTGGCGCCACTTGGCACAGGTTCACGGCGCAACGGCCGGGGGATTGATTTTTTGTGGCTCCATCGCTCCTTTAAGTTCTTTCGAGGAAACCGTCGCCGAAAACTATGAAATCGATGAGGGCCCATTTCAGGAATAGCCTCAAATTTCATCTTATAATGCATTCATTGTGTTTCAATAATATGTATGAATAACTATTTAAAGATTTTTGAGCTTACTTCCAAGTTCTTCACATTTATATTTATTATTTTATTTAACATAAAAATACCCCAGGTTGGGCAGAATCACAGGACACAAAAAAAGATTATTCATCACCCTGAAAACAGCTCTTTGTGGCCTTCACATCGGGGGTTAAAACATATATCAATGGATGAGCACATACAATCATGCCTTGGTTAGGGGTAACCTACCTAGGTGGAACTCGAACCCGCGACCTTCAGTTTGGCAGGCAAAGACTGTACCCCATCGCCACCGAGGCCCGCGCCATCAAAATTCATGCTCCACAAATAATCATTCTCATATTTTAAGTAAGCATTCCATTCGTGGAGCAATGACATTTAATGTCCACAAAATTTATTTTCCTCAAAATAAATGATTTCGTCACAAAAGTTCGTGTTCGCATATTATATAATAACCTTTCTGGCAGTTATTTGACTCATAAATTAGGAGCGTCGTCGTTAGTGTTCCATATCTCGTTAGAAGTTTACAAGAAACGTTATTTGAACATCCTTTTGTTCTCGTTAGAGAAGTGACGGTTTTTCTCGTCACATAGGTGTTACCTCTAGTCTATGTGCAAATTTTGGACTCCGAAAGCGAAATCTCAAAAATTATGTATTTGAGCTGGTATTACTTGTTTCCTTCTACATGAAAGCCATGCGCTGAATGAGTAACGCAACTGCAGCAAGTTCTTAGCCGAAGCATGATATCATCATCTGTTCATTCTTCGATCGGAGTTTGAAGTTCCGAAGAAAGCAGGAAAATCGATGTTATTTCTCCCAATAATTGATGATTATAGATTTTTCGATACTAAAACGAGTCGTTCCAAGAATGGTCCAATTAGCTACATTCTTATTTTGTGCGCACTTGAAAGAATTTTAAGCTGGCTAAAAGGGGTTTTAACGGTCGCTAAGATGGCAGCAATTCCCCTTTGTTTCGCGAGTTTCGATTCAGGGTCTCACAGCATGACGTCCTTGGTTACGAACAGTTTTCTTTTTTGTGTCATAATTACATCACGCGAAAAAGGACCTTAGTTCGTCTAATTCTTATGTGTCGTGTAAGTTGAAAATAGTTTCTCGTTTGGGTTCTCGTTAAGGTGGTGAGACTGGTAAAAAAGTCATGGAATCCTTAATGGAATCACGAAACTGCCCTTAGATCTTTGCTACTTAATGCGCCCTTTCATCCTTTTTGATAATTATAAAGGTGGTGTGGGTGTATGCAGACGGAAAGGTTGCTGAATGCAAATATATCTTTCTATTCTATTTTTGTCCTTTTTTCCTCAAGGCACTAATTACATCTTTTCCGATACTCCGTCGTTAACGCCTATGTCGTTAAGTTTTTGTGGTAGAAGATGTATTAATTAAATTTTTTAAATAATTCAATTTGATAAGAAAGATGCTGAAAGCAGAAAAATCAATGAGATATCTCCCAATAATTGATGGATTCTAGATATTTCGGTATTAAAAGAAGTCGTTCCAAGAATAGTCCAATCAGCTACATTCTTATTTCTGCGCAATTGAGAGAATTTTGAGCAGGCTAAAAGGGGTTTTAACGGTCGCTAAGATGGCAGCAATCCCCTCTTTGTATCGCGAGAGGTGAGTCAGGGAATCAGGTATGCGAGACAATGTAGTGGCAATATTTTTATAATCTTCAAAAGCTCAAAACATGAGGCTTGATAAATGATATGGTGAATGGAATATATGGTTATTGAATGGATAAAATAACTAATCCTGTCAGTCCTGATTATATGGTGTTACCAGCGGCGCGACGGATCCACATGAATGGGGAAAATTCCATCCCACTTAATTTGAGGGGAAAAGTTTCTTTTTTCCGAGACTTATAATTTGAGACATCAGAACTAAGCGCTACCTAAGGATGATGCGCCATATGTACCCCTAGATTAAGTTAAAAAGTGGAAAATTAATTTTAAAATGCAAAATTTGGCTCTCAGAAACCTCTCCCCTCAACAAGTGGTTATATCCTGCACTTTGAATACGATCTTCGTAAGTCGCCAAATTTATCTCGATCCACATCTTGTATTTACTATGTTTAATTTCATTTCAATCTGTCAGGGTAACTAGCAGTGGCGGATACATATGGTGGGCGCAGGGAGCGCGCGCCTTCCGATTGCGGGGCCGCCCGTGTAGCCAAACATTGCAAAACCACTGTTGTAACTTTCTTATATCATAACATGGCATTGTATTTTGTATGTGTATAGTAACTTTAATTAAAACTTTCTTAGACTTTGCATGTGAATTGATTCTTTTTCATTGCGATAAAAGTAAAGGTAACTCGAGATATCTTTTGCGCCCCCCCTTGAGTTTTTTTTCTATATTCGCTCCTGTTTACTAGTTGGTTCACTAGAATTTTGTGGACGATGGGTTGTATAAATTACCTTATGCGGCTGCGTATGTAACCTTACTATTTTCTCACTACGCGCTTTTCTTGACCCGTGCAGGTACACCTTCACATCTAATTGTGGATATTTTTCTTTTTCCATCTTTCTTTGAATAACTTCAAAATCCCTTGGTCCTTCAATATCCCCTCCAGTTCCCTTTTATATCCTATGTTATTGTTAAGGATTTTCTCTCCTCACCCAAAATATCGACTACCTCCTCGACTGTCCTTCTTTACTCCCGTATCACAATCTTTATTGTCGTCTACACTTGCATCTCAGAATATTTATATCACTTCTTACGCGATTTTAACTCTTACGTCAGATATGTGTACTACTTTCCAATAATTCAATTCATTAACTTATATTATTGCAATCCTAAGAACGGTAGACTCTAACGCTCCATTTCCCCTTACCAGGAACTGATTCCTTCAGTTCTTTGATGCTCTTCCTTATGTTTTTCTATAAGAATGAATCCGTATGTGGTATATTGAAGATGGTTGTGGGTGGACTGGGTTTTTGCTAGTACGACATGATCTTAAGTCATGTGAAATCCTAGTTTGGGACTCTATCTCTAATGGAAATACAATCACCAGCTCTTAAACATTCGTTTACCCCCAATGTAAGGCTTAATCTCTGCGACGAGTGACGATCTCGCCTGTCAGGATACTTGAGAAATATTAGTCAAAATCATGCGGTTTCCTTCCTTCGAGGTTTGACTCTTTGCATCTCTCGCGCGTACTCGGGCTTATAGTGCTTATCAAAAACTTTGGTAATGGATCGATAATAGTAGGGGGGCCAAGATAAGTCAAACTGTAGAATAACTCATTTTAAATAAGGACACACTATGATATAGCAAGACAAGGGTTCCACGGATTATTTTAATTGCTTATACTTTTTTATTTTTCTACAAATTTTAGTCGATTACAATATTTGTTTAATAATAATTTCCAGTTATTGTATTCTTAGTGTAGTTTGCAATGGTTTTTTGTTCATGTACTTTTTATTCATTAAATTAATTATACATGAGCACATGTTACCGTGATTGAGCTACTTTTTTTTAAAGCTTATTTGTAAAATGCACTGGCGAACATGGCCTTATTTTCATTGAATGGCAACCTGTACTTAACATTGTATCTTCTGGGGTGCCTAATTTCACTGATTATATCTATGTATCTAGGTGTGTTTTTGTGCAGTGAAATAAATACTTTATTATTATAATTATTTATATTCTTCAAAATATGTGCGAATGATAATCTATTTGACCTAGGGGACCGAGATCAACCGAAGGGTGGGATGGCTCATTTTTATTTTTCATTTTAACATGACCATGGGTTCCACGGAATACACGAGGGTATGATTCATTAATTAATGGTGACTGCAGTTCTTAATTTTTATTTATTTTCCTCATTTTGGGAAGGGGATAATTTCCGTACCGCCTGGCCCTCCCGTTGGCATGTATAAGACACCGTATAATTACCACAATGACACGTGGAAATCCTAGCCTTGAAAAATTCACTCCACCATTCTTCACATCGCTAATGACGTCATTTGTCCGTCTCCTCTTGGCGTGTGGGAGGGAGAGAGAAAAAACACATCCATCCACATGCGGATTACCCACTCGTTTTCGGTTTAAGCGCGCCCGGGTCAATGGCGTTTTTGTCTGGGCCGAAGGAGAAGGATCCACGACATGAAGGGGGGGGGCGCCCCCTTTGCGCGCAGTCTGCACAAAACCATGAGGAGTGTGGAAGGGCGTATAAGGGCACTGGGACAGGAGTCGGGGTTTAGGGGTACGACGAGGGAGTCCGTCGACGAGGAGGGGGGGCTTCGGTAGTGTTGTACGGGGGAAGGCGCTCGGAGAGGAATCCTTTTAATTGATCAATGCAAACGGAGGACTGCGCAGGCGCAGCAGGAAGTGCCCGGATTGTGAAGGGGGTGCCCTGGCTGGATGTGGTATCCCTACCTCTTTTCAAGGCAGTCGCTCTCAGAGCTCTCCAGCGGGCGCTTTCGCTTTTTTTTAATGCCCCGAGTGGCGGGTCCCTAAGACCTCTGGAAGGAGCGGTGACCTCCCTGGGTGAGGACGTGAACTTCAGGGTACACGGAAGGTGTACCAGGAAAGGGCCCTGAGATATACCGGAGACATTTTTCGTGGGAGGAAAACGGTTTTTGAGACAACTGCGCAGTCCAGCTCTTCACCTTCTTTTTCCCCGCCTCATACGTCTGCACGCTTCCACGGTGAGTTCTTTCTGTCTAGTGTTCTTGTTTTGTCACATGATACTAGTGGTGGTGCATATCCTATTTTCTATGTCGCTGCGAATGTATCAGTTTTATTGATACGCGATCGATTTTCGATTTTTTTCGGGATGTGCACGAAGAGTGGAGGGAAATCAAGCGTTAGCATTAGACAACTTTCGGAGAAAGCCGCCTAGTCCCCGCGTAGGTTGTCTGATAGGTTGAATGGTGTGTTATTATGGATCTAGCAGAATATACTGGGGAGTAGCTGTGATTAGGAAAGGCCGGGAAAGCGGTGCTTGGGAACGTAGTGTTGGTATTATTTTTGCCTTTAGACGTGCTCCAACTAATAACCAAATTTATGCTTCAATATTAATTGATATGATTTTTTTCGGAAATGTCCACGCTTTTATAGGTACGCATATGTGCTATTTCCTTTGCAAAATTATGTACTTATTTATAACTGTGTAATTTTATTGTGGGGATAAGTATATGGTGCAAGGTATTTTAGAGTTTCTCGATACATGAAAGACACTATAGATGGAAAATAGTGCATTGCCTATTTTGAATACGTATCTTGTTTACAGAAGTGGCATATCTTAGTGGAAAGAGATTTAAATATAATCTAATCAAGGTATTAAGTCACCCATAATGCACAACACGAAAATACACAGCCTCCTCAAATTTCTCTTTTCTTACCCGTCCTTTTTTTTACCAACCCTTCCAAACGCTCTTTTAGTAACTCATGAGGGGAAAGTAATTTTTGTTATTTAGGACCCAGGTCGAATTTCTCCGTCTCTTTCTGGGCTCACGCGCTTTGTAAACGGCGTGATGTGTTCCTCTTTTCTGTCGCATCACTTCTCTTTACAGGCCATCCGTGATAAGTATTTGGCACGAATTAATGCGTGCAAATATTTCGTGGAATAATGTATTCGGCAACATTACATCGTCCCCACCTCTAAGGCCAACAAAAATCCATACCGGAGAGGTCGCCTCGGTAGATTAATTGGTTGACTCTCGACACGGATGTGAGGGAACGTGGTGTGAGATCAGGTCAAGGTGAATAAGTTCCCATTCCAACTAATTGGATCTTTAAATTCCTTTTCCTTGAAAATGTAGTGCAATCTAAAAACTGATCATAAGGCTGGTCTTCGGTGTTAATGTCATAGATATTCGATGAAAGTCAATACTGATGAACCAAAAGTAATGTGGAGTAAAAAAGTAAGCATTAATTGGGAAGAACATAGCATAGAATTATTGACGGATATAATTGGGGTATGTATTTTTATTTTGGATTTCGTTGTTATTTCGCGGAGTTGCGAGGTTCTGTATTCAATGTACTGCGTAAATGAATTCACAGTTGGAACTATGAAGCTCACGTGTATAGCGGATCCTCGCAATGTCCGACAAATAGGGATTGGGTTCATATCAAAAGCTTTGGAGGGATGACTTCCGCGAGAATTAGACATGGCGCAATGGACGAGGCCTTGCAATGCTCAAAATTTTTGTCGTATTTGAAAGGATTTTTTAATCCAATGAAGAGATGAGGTCTGAGATTATCAGTAGGAATCAGGTTAGTTGCCATAACCCGATAAATGTAGCGGTTGGAAGAGATAAAAACGGCTGCTAATTTGTAAAATTTGGAGGTGAAAAATTGCAAGAATGGAATAATGTTTCTTAGGAGAGTCGCAGAGTTGAGGATTATGGAGAATCTGGGAAAAGGATAGAAGATTAATGAATTTTATGGGGAGTAACAATAATAAAAATGTGTGGTAGTGCAGAGCTGCAGGTTGCCGTAATGATAGAGCCTTTTTTAGAGTCAGAGAATTTTCCTGATTAGTTACGAGCTTGAATTGTCTTAAAACAACGGCTCGTTATCTTAGCGCCTCGAACTAATTCTTATGTTAGATCATCAAATGAAATAATTATGTCAGCTAAAACTTAAGTGACGGCCAGTGATATTTCGTGTTTCGTGAAAAGTGTGCCTTAATCTCAGAAGCCGTAGGCGAGAAATACCTATTTAATTAGCGTCGATTATAGGAAGGTTATGACCTCACATGCTTTCTTGTTTTCCAGCGGATTTGGCGTCAGAATTTCGTAATTTTCGAAACTAGAGAGTTCCACTTATCTGTTTGGGCATCGTGGGTAGATGTCAATCTGACATGCGCATCCGGAGTTTAATCCTTATTTAATCGTTTTTTTTTTCATTTACTTCTCTTCGATTCCATTTAAAATGTATAATGTATAGACATATGTAAATGTGAAATATTTACCTGAAGGTGAAATGAAAATTTACCTTATGTATGAAAAATAAGGTGAATGGAATAACATTTAACGTAGGTGAAATAACATAGCCTTGGAGACACCTTCAACAATTACTCTTACATAGGTTTAAATGTAATCTAAAATCACCATGCAAGCCTTGTAGGCAACAGTGTTTTTTCAATTCTCATGTTTTATATTAATTGACAGTATGTTATCAACTATCGGAATGCCCTACCTCGACTAATGGTGCTTATATGGTATCTCCCCCCTACAAATTTTCATTCAAATCGACATTTTAATTGTTTTATCCCCATGAAATTCTTCTCAAAATCAAAATCGTTTTGGTTCTTATTTTTCGCGTACCTAGAAATCATCCCTTTGTCTTTCTGATAGGGCTTTCGTGTAATTACGACCTTATACGTCTCTAGCGTTCTTTAACCTTTCTTATGCATCTCTCTCACCAATTTACTTTCCTTTCATGTCATACCCATGGCCATGTGCATTTCTAAACTAGCTTTACGCTTTTATTGTTCAAAAAAGTAAAATGCTACTATTTGCGTTATCTTTCAGCTTCTGTCGATTTTGTAACCATTACCAGTTTTGTATTCCAAAGGATTGAGTTTAAATATTGATTCACTTATAAAGGAAGATGTTTATTTTTATCTGTAATTAATTATTTGTTATCGGATTAAATTGATCACAAATGTCTAACAGCAAGTTTTTACTAATATTACCTAAGATCCCATTAGTGCAACGGCAAGAAATATAATTGCGGAGCGATGCAATTTTAAAATTTGAGAATTAAAACAGAGTTATTATAGTAAGAAAATCTGCCACGCAAGAAATAATTTATTAGCATGCGGTATTGATAGAAAAATTTATAAAGAACATTGAATGGCATTTTTAATGAAATTTCGAAAATGTATACAATGTAAAATATACTAACCAAGGGCTTTAATGGGAGCGAAAGAAACTTGTTGAAAAAGATAATGAATTATTTACCATCGAAATTTCCTATTTATGGCAATTGCAATAATGTGGTATTTCTATAATTTACATAGATATTTGCTAAAGCCGTGGCGTAGAGAAAATTTTCAATTACGTTGTACGGTTGGACATCTTGATAACTCTACATCTTAGTTATGCATGCAAGTGTATTTCCAGGAACAACACTTTATTTGGAAGCGAAGCGAAATTAGCCCTTGATACTTTGGCATGGGGTCGAAATTGTCAGCTTACATCAACCGCTTTTTTGAATTGTTAACTCATAAATATGTCTCGATGTTGGCACTTTGAAGCTGGGGCTTTGCCCAAGCGTCGAAATTAAATCGACATAAGTCACTCGATTTTCCATCATATTGGAATGCTTCAATGCGGCAACATTTGAAATCTATAATCGAATCTGCTGGATTTGTTTGCGAGTAGCGACATCAGAAATCATTACCGAAATTTTTATTATATAAATAAATATATATATTATTTCTATTACTTCTTAAAAATTATATAAATAAATATTTCATTGTGTCAATTGCCTATTTAAGCGATTTTTTCTTCGTTGTCAAACAATTGGCAATGACATTTTCAATTTTGTAGCACTTTCAATTTTCCAACTCTCTGTAGTTTTATTTTTTTAATTGTATTCGAATGAAAAATGTGAAACTTTTTTATTTGATTGATTTTATTTGCATAGATCATTTATAAAAGGTTTTGTTCAGTTTAAAAATTTTTTAATCGGTTTGATTCGAAATTAAAATCGCTCGTATCAGTGTGATTCATGGATTCTTACCGGTATGTGCGAATGTTGTATTGAGAGAAATGGCGTGGGAACGTATTGTTTTGTTTTCTTTCCATCATTCTAATTCCCCCTACGTCTTCAATGGGGTCTTACTTTCTGACCAAAATTCGGTATTCATGAATTAGATTGACGTATAAGTATGTTCGATAAGCTACTTTTGTAATGCCAGGTTACATGCGAGTTCTAATGGGAGCGGAAAAATTGTTTTTTTTTTTTAAGAAATGAAGTTAAGAATAATAAAGTTAAGTTTTGCCTAAGAAAATTCGAGAAGTGTTAACGGATTTTAAAATATGGAAGTTGTTTTATTTTTTATGGTCGACTTGTAGAAGATTTTGGTGGATAAGTGTATTGTTATTGTTTTAAGACTGATAAAAATGAATGGCAAAACATGCTGTTACATCAGAACTTTAGGTTATTGTACCTCATGCGAATTTAGTCCTAGTTGGTCATTTTTTCAGTCATCTTGCGGCCCTAATATGAGCTCAACCTCTTATCATCCCCTTCCTTCATACCCATTAATCATTTATAAGTTAATTCTATCATCTTGAAATTTTAAGGGTCGTAATACAGGAGGTCTTTTTAACGTTACCTGTTTCTCAAATTTGAAAAAAATACCTCGGTATTTTCTTAAAAGTGCAATTTTTTGTGAGACGTAGTGGCAAATGTTGACAAAGGTCCGCTCTATAAACCCTGAAAAGTTGCAGATGATGACGATAGTTCGCTCTGTGATTTAACTCGAAGAATGGTTTCTACAGGCGAGGATAGAGCTGAGCCCAGACTTAGCCATAGTTGCGTGACTTTCACTATTTCAACATTTACGGGCCAGTTCCGTTTCGCGGACCATCTCTCACTTCCAGGATGTGGTTCGGGGTTCCTGAAGGTTTTCACCCTGGCTATGAACCCAAGAATCTTCGATCAGCTTCCTAGCGCTCCACTCACTACGCTTCGACTTCTTAAGGTAGTTATAATTGGTTAAATTTGTGGCGAAGAAGATAAAACGTCTAGCCTATACATCATCTTAAATGTTTCCTCTCACAGCGGACTCCAGCATCCCTTTTCACTTAGAACCCGCTCTAACCAATGCTTTTTCTTAACTCACCCAACAGCTTCCTCTTCTGTCCAATTGGTCTAACTATCCCTCGTTTCTTTTCCTTTTGGCCTATTTAATCTTCCCCACTTTTCTTTTTATCCACATCTCAAATGGCCGAGTCCTCATATTGACCTCTTTCGTCACAGTGCAGATTTCTGCTACATAAAACTGTTATACTTCCTATACTTCCCCGTATAGTTTTGAATTATCTTTCTTAGTATTTTCTGATAAATTTCTGGTCATTCTTTTCTATACTGCATCGTCTATCATCATGGATTGACCAAGTTGGCGCTTATGTTTTCCTCATCAATCTCCTTTTCCTGTTAAATTCTTTCCCCATAAGTCTTTTCTCATTATTCTAATTACTCATTGGTATTTACTATTGGTTGCTTTCAGGTATAACCTAGTTATTTGAAATCGTAGGATTAAGGCTAGGTGAAACCAAGAGGAAGTTATAAAACAGTAAGTTTTGACTAATGAGAGGAGACAAGTCTGATATTAGGAAGGCGGTAATGTGGAATTCGGACATTCATCTTTGTTCAGAGTTCGTAAGTCTTTTTTGCTATTCTATAAAGAAGCGCTGTTTAGCCCTACGTTTCCATCCATTAAAGAGATTTCAGAATAAATAATTTTACGAATAGAGTAAAATTAACAAAGCTGCAAAACAATTATTTAAAAGGTCTAATAAAAATTAACTATAAACGAAAGGAACTACCTGAGGAATACAGTAGCAGGTGCTCAAATATGGAATTTTCCTTTGAAGAAAATGATACAATTGACCATTAAAACTGGTGGGGAGGGAGAATTATGTACCGATAATGGAAACAAGGTACATACAAAGATTTGACCAGAAATGAGAAAAAATCTGAGTTCAATACTTATAAACTGAAAATTTCGATCTTTCGCGCATTTTCTGGTGTCTCCGTAAATATTTACTTCTGACAATTCCTCAATTTTTTATATTGACGCTTATGATCGCTTGGTTGGCAAGGGTAGAGCTCATCCAAAGCAAAGTCATTCGATCGTAAATGACACACTTTCATAGTTGTAAATCTTGTATTTTTCCCGAGACCTCCAGTTATTTCATACGAATTTTTTGCATTCTTAAAATTGAACCGGGAGAAATTTTTGCTGATATGCTTCCCTATATTTGAGTTTTGGGAAACTCAGCACAGATTCCTTGCCTTTCCGAGGCCAGAATTGTTCCCTTGAGTTCTCCAAGCCTCTTTCAACGTAAGGGAAGTGGGAAATCTTCATTAGCGACTCATAAATTCGAGTCAAAGCCATTTAAAACTATTTTCTCATGCATAGTGGTAAGGACGATTCGTATCTCCTTTACTACAATTTAAACTTGTGACGCTTATACCTAATACTTCGGAAAACATACTGTGCGATTGATTTCGGAGGAAAATGGTTTGGCTTTTAATGAGTACCTGACCAGCAATTTGGAAATCCGGATAATTTTTTCATCGTAAATTCCACCCGTGGTGTAAATATAAGTTAATAATAAATGCATTGGATTTCCCATATTTTGCCTTCCCTTATTTTATTTTCCCATATTTTCTTTTATTAATCGATGCTTCTTAATTCACAATTTTTTTGACAGAATATTCGAAAAGTATCCATTTTGAGTTTTTCAGCCTCGATAGAATCTCCTTAAACTATAAAATATCGTTAAAAACAAATAATCTGATAATGATACGCTCTTTCAAGAACATATTTTGAGTTTTTCAGGCTCGGTAAAATCTCATTAACTGGTAAAATATCTCTAAAAAACAAATAATCTGATTGTGAAATAATCTGATTTTGAGTTTTCCATACGCGGTAGAATCTCCTTAACTGGTAAAATGCCTTGAAAAAATAATATTATTGTGAAACACTATTTCATCCCCATTGTGAATGAGGGTCCCATCTCTCTGCGCGCTGATCGACCGGCGGGCGTGTACAATCGAAGCGAGGGCATCTGCCCCACCTCACCCCCTCCCGCCCCTCCCACTCTTCCCCTCCGATCAATGCCCGTGCCCTCCTCCCGAATTTTACGCTCGCTCGCTCGCCCGCCCGACGTGTGCTGTTCTCGTATTTACGCTGTCTGGCCACCCACGCCAACAAAGACCATTCTCTCTTCTTCGCCTGCGTGGAAAGACACACCGGAACCGGTGCGTATGACGTTTGCGCAAGTTCGTGTGCTTGAGCGGAGGAGCGTTTACGCCAGGTGGCTCCACTGTATGATTTCAACTAGTCCCTGGTTACCAATGAGTGAGGAACCAGAAGAATAATTTTATGCTGTAAACTTGCCGTGTTACTCAGATTTTATAGGAAGTATAGTCTGTATACCGTAGGGTGACGCACGGGGCCGCCAGCTACCTGAGTCGGTCCGCGAGCGCCGGTGGGGAGGAAAGGGCCGACCGACATAAAAACTATTGGACCGACTCAGGTAGCTGGCGGGCCCGTGCTCCACCCTACGGTATACAGACTATAGGTCAGGTGCCATTGAAGATTCGGAGACTGCGTTTTAGGTATAATTCGTTTTCTGGGGCGTGACTTCATGGAATCGACTAAACATGATGATATGATAAAAAAACTTTGCATTTTTACATAAATCCAGTACAGCATATATTGGTAACTGTAATATTGGTTTCGACGTAGCACATCGTCATCTGGTACAGTCACTTTCAAAAGTCGGTCCACATGCCCGGCGCAGCCGTCACCGTTATTCTCCGAAGTCGACCTTCGCATATTTCTTACGCGTTCCTTGTCCACTGGGAATCGATTTGACTTTATTGGTTTGTGAAAATGGTGCAACTTGACTACTTAAACCCTCGCCAAGAGCCCCAAGCACAATTGCAGAGGTAGGGAGGCCCCGTGAACCCTCCTCTTTCCCCCAAGAGCCAGACAATTCCACTATCGAAGAAAGCGGGGAAGAATTAATGGATTTTTCCGGCGAGTAACCCATCGCGCGAGGAAGATAGAGTCGAGAGTAGAGATATGAGTCTTTTGGTAAACTTATACAGCTTACATAGTACAAATAAAATTTTCGGACCATTTCGAGCATAATACTTCAATATTTTTTCTCCGCATCGGCTTGTGAAAAATACGTGAATACGCCAATGTAAATAATGTTGTTTTTGTCACGGTTACCATCCATGCTCGCGTTCTCCCGTGTCGGCGACGAAGGATTTTCAGTCGTTTTTCAATGTTTACAAGTGATAAAGCAGTTCATCCCCAAGTTTTAGCTTATTTGGAATATAAGGGGTGCCTTCATTTTGAATACCGTAACCTAATGCCATCTTGTAAATAGAAAATAAGAAGTATTTTAATTTCTTACCTGGCAAAAACTACCGGTCAGGCAATTTTTTTATGAGATAAGGTAATTTTGCATTAAATATATTTTATTTTTCATTTATTTATTTATTTTTCAGATGAGCAATCGGATTGCCTTGAATTGTTTTTAAGATAAATATATTTTTTTACCGAAAGAAGTAGCGAGATATTTTTGTGCATTGAGAAAAATTACAGGCTTTTTGACCACAGCGCGTCGCAAGAAGTGTTATCCTTTTCTTTTTTGGGAATACTAGTGAAAAAGTTATGTTTAGCGTTTTTTAAGAAAAATAGTGCGAGCAACATCAGCGCGGCATTATGGTTGTGAGTCAACCATTTATGTTGGTCATGGAAAAAAAATTACCGGCACTTACGAAATGAAAAAGGGAGAGCATTTGATTTAAATTAGAGGTATCATGATAATGTTGGATTACATGGAAGGTTTTACGAATCACCCTGCTTGCGCCCCTCCCAACTTGAAATAACTTAACTTAAAATAACTTAAAATAACACTAACGCCAATTCGCCTTGTGACTTTTCATTCTATCCATATCCTCACTTTCCTTTCAAATCCTTTCTCTCCGCCTTCACCTCAAATCTCTCCACTCCTTCATTTATTTTCCTCTCCGTCCATCTCACCTTTTCTGTTCTTTTATATATTAACATCTCGAATGCCTTAATTTTTTTCTCGTCCCTCTTTCGTCGTCGTCTAAGTTTCCGTGCCATAAAGCGCTATATCCCAAGAAGTATATTGTACCTAATAAATGCAGTTTGTATTAATTGCGCAGAAATAGTTATCAGTTACCCAACACGGTATATTTTATCGGATGAAAATTATGCATGCATAATTTTGTGTTTGTAAGAATATGATCAGTTCACCCGTAAGACTGACTCAAGGTATTCATAATGTGAGTGTAATTTCTATTATTGTTGTGAAGCCACTTAAATATAATAATTTGGAGGACATTGACATGCATGATATCACCAGGTTTCAATTACGACTGATTCTAGCAGACAAAAGAAACGAAAAAGGGAAAAGTGGTAGTTTGACCTCTCAATGAAAGGGGCAAAGATAGAAGATAAACTAAATGTGCTTTAAATGGTTAGCAATAGGCAAAAAAGTCATTTAGTTAATGCTTTCGATGGTTTTCCAACTATAGAATATATATTTAATGATAACTATACAGACATTCGAACTTTCAATAAACATGAAGATATGAGTTAATTACTTACTGAGACCTGGAATATATTATGCATTATTTAAATATTTACTTAGGGAGATTTTAGTAATGACTGCAATGAATATCATACCGAAGTAAAAATAATAATTTAGCACACGTTAGTATTTTATACTTATCGTGCGATGAGACACGTAGGAAACTGTAGGATAATAAATGTTCCAAGAAAATGCTTAGGAATAATGAATGCGCCTATCAAAGTGCTTAAAATATTTAAAAGTAGAGCAATATGCATTGATATTATTTGGTAATTATGCGTTCAAGTCATAATCTAGAAGGTTCTTTTATAGGCAACTTTTAGAATACTCTTTCACAATCAGACGTAAATTCCGATTTTCGTTTCTTCCACATATGTGCGTTGCGACGCAGATACGTCTCGGTATTTTTTTTAGTACAAGCCAGACTACTACCAGTAGCGGATCCAGGATTGTTATATGGGGGGCTTAGTATGGGGTAAACTCCCAAAAGTATTGCGGGTCCGAACAAATATTACAATTCTATCTGGTGTAAATTGGATGTCCAAGGGGGGCTATAGCCCTCTTAGCCCCCCCCTCCATAGATCCGCCAATGACTACTACTACATACTATTTATCTCAGCATACTATCGGGGTGAGAATCGCATGACTGAGAACTATTGCTTCGCCTTGTGTTCTGGCACCGGGAGTCAGGGAAGTCGCGAAGAATTTAGGAATAGCGAAGAATGCCTCGGCAAGACTTTCGCGGACGGTGAGAGTAAGTCAAAGTGGCCCTTTAAGGCATAGAAGACATAGGCTATACTCGAAGTTCGAGCTCATCGGAAAACGTAGTTCCTCGCGCTGGCCGTGGGGACCGACTTTTGAAAGTGACTGTACATATGCTTCGAAGATTAGAGATTAGGTATTCGTGTGACTATTTACTCGTCGACGCAAATGTACCAGCTGATGGCCTGCCACTTCGAAACCTAGAACGTACAGGATTAAATTTATTTGGAATTATAACGGTTTTTACGTTTCATTTTGTCTGCGTATTAGGCTTAGACTGCTTCTTAAATGAAGAACAAATACATGTCAGAGTTGCTGGAAGGACATCATCTTAGAACCGCACTATATTTCCAATTCCTACACAAACGATAAAAATGGGAGATGTTTTGCTGAACGGATGGGTGTTGGAATTATTTTTTTCCCGAACAATAAAGGATCAGTCAGTCAAATCTCTCCTAACTTGTACCTAAATTTTGTTGTATTCTCCTCCGGTTTAATGGTTGGTATCCTATAACCGCTCGCTTCGTGCCTATTGTGGCCGCTCTCGATGTATTATACGAAGTGTGTTTAGATGATAACAGGGACTAAATTTTTAAATTAATAATTTAAAGTTTGGCGAGTCCGATTGACTATTTTTTATGTTAGTATACGTGCCCCTGAAGTATAGTAAAATTTTCAGCTGTATTCATTGTTAACTTTGTCTGTGGCAGACGCGTGTTTTTTTGAACTCTGGATCACAATTCATTGCTTGTTCGTGAAATTTTGCTAAAAATAATTCTGTAAAGATGCCCTAGCTGAAATTTTATGTGATAGAATGCACGGATTCCTTCGGGTAGTGCAGTTTACTTCGTGATTGCACCTAAAATAAAGAATCCTCAATGTCTTGAGTGCTAGAGATGACATGCTAACAAAAGTTTATTTTGAATGAGAGATATGATTTAATTAAATAACTATTGTCACATATGAATTGCTAGTAAGGATATTATACATTTGTTAGTTTATAGAATAGGGTGGAGGAATAAACCTCAAGGCTACTTTTACGAACTGGATGGTCAGAAGTGGAGAAGGATTCGCAAACAAATGGCCGCTAGTGAACGAGCCTTATCTTTGTCAATGGCTGATGTCAAAGTCTCTGCGGCATTAATAATTAGCTAATGTATTAGCTGAGACATAGATGGTAGATTAACCATATCTGACAACCAAGTCCTTTTTTCCTAGTGCCTTCAAATTTGCCGATAACCCAACAATGTGTGTTACCACTCATGTTCCGTCCCTTCAAACTCTTCGCCAACGTGAGCATATATCTTATGTATAAATGTCTTGGCAATCAGCATATCTGACCTATATGCTTGGGTTTTCAGCACGTTCGTTTATATTGACCTTTGATTTGTGGTTTCTGTCGTATTTTTTCTTTCTCGGAGACCTCTTTCCCAAACGCAATGAAGACGGCATTCGTCATCTTTCATTTTATAAGATTTTGATCCTCTTAGTTAAAAAATATAAATTTAACTTCGGAGGTATTCATTCTGCTCCTTTTTCCTGTGACCATAAGGGATTTGTTGTTGATATTTTCGGAGAAACATCACGATATTACTCAAACTCAACTTTTCATTTTAACTCAAACGAATCGAACCTTGCTGGGCATGATTTTATACAAATATATCGGGCCGTTTTGATGACACATTTTGTATCATCGGTATTCTCTTGAACTCATCCATATGAATTCACTCCCTCTGACTCACAAGGAAGCGCCATCTGAATCGCATGGATGAATCACCGGTTAACCCTAGCGCCCTGGCTTGTTGATCGAGCAATTGGTCCTCGCCGGTCAGTGCATGTCTACAGTTTTCTAATGTCTACAATAAAGGGAAAAAATCACTTAGCAATTAATACTAACGATGTATACTATTATTGATAACTTGAAATAGAATCACTTTTAAAATACCTATGTAGTATCTGGAGACGAATGAAATTTTATGAATTTACCATTTTTGGTTTCGTCTAATGATGAAGTTGCGCTTTTTGGGCTATCAGTGATTAACTCAATTAAGGTCTTCCGATCACTTATCTTAATGTAATAAAATTATTCTTAAAATAAAAAATTTCCATTCGAAATTTTCCTTGAAAGTTTGATTACTCAAATGGAAGAACAAACTTGTTCTTGAATTACCGAACTACAGTTGTTCTACAAAAAGCACCTTGATGAAACCTGATTTAACACCAGAAGGTCGGGATATTTCTAATACATTGAAAGAGCAGAAATTGGGCTAATTTTGCTATTATTAATTTTTGTAAACAAGTTAAGAATTACTTTTTTCTCACGGGAAGTATCATATGATATATATTTTTGACATTACAAAAGCATTGTATTTTCAATAGGTCGTCTATGATTTCAATCACCACGCATGTTTTGAAATACTTCCATAAATCATTCAGTGCATCCATTAATTAAGAAGCTAGAAGTCGTCTCTCTCGATGGTATTTTCATTGATATTTTTGAATAGAATAGTTAACATAGCGTTTCCATGATACCAGTTATAAAACGTGAGCGATGGATTTTCAATAACGTATCAATTTAAAAACAGAATTCGAATGAGCCAAAATTGCGCGTCCTGCCCTAATTAATGTTTAAAGTCTTTCTTTATTCATTGAATGTACTTAAAAGGAAGAGCGTACTTTTTTTGAATTTGTCGTGAATTTTTGAGTTCGCATTGTTCGTGGCCGAATCACGAAATATACCGGAATCAGATTGTAGACTGGGAAAATCATGACAGAATCCCATTTGCAACTTTTATTTTGAGGATATGATTGTTCTGTATTTTGCCCATTGATGCGTTTATCCATAATAGGCCATGGCCTATTATTGCTTTTTTTTACTTACAAATGAAGAAATCCATTATCTGAAGCGTATAAGATGTGCCGCACATTTTGAGCGCTAAAATAAAGAAATTGAAGTGAAAAATCAATTGTCATGCTTTAAAATTTTTTGATTTTAATAGAGAAATCAGTAAGGCATTTATAGGACGGCCTTAACTGTCTTCTCTTATTCCTCTCCCCCTCCTAAGCTGATATTCCGAGTTACTTCCCTTGTTTTGGGGTTGAATTGTTGGAAAATATATAAGTTGAAGAAGTAAAGGATCCCGTTAGGGTATTTAGACGACGTTAAGTGTTGTTTTTATGGGAATAGTTTAATATGTTACTTATAAAAGCAGGTTTCATCCTGTCCCACCGCAAAATATCCAAAGGCTGATGTCACCAAGCTTTGCGATGCACGTAATCCGAGCCAGGTACCTGCAATGTCTCGGTCGTGTGAAGGAATAACCCTGAATCGGACTTCTCTTCCCCTTCCTCCTCTCAGAAACCCTGCTCCCTTTTCGGTAGAAATGGCGGACAGGGTCGGCCTGACCCCTTAAACGGCACCTCTCGCCTTTCGCGGTAGATCGATATGTGTGCTCCCCTCCAAGCGGCCGGGGGAGTGGGGGAGGGATGATCTTCCCCACCCTCCCATACCCCGCTACCTCCCCCTCTAACCACTTCCCCTCCCTCGAACTTGCTCATCCTCCACCTAAGGGGTGTGACAATAGTAATCACTCACTCAATATTACCCAGAAATAACCCAAAATGAAAACATGAGCACCTGTCGTGAGTACTCTATTGAGTTAACGAAAAATGATGGCTGACGTAATTTATATTTCCGTAAGTGTCTCCCAACAATTACATTGAGTATTTATAGTGGAATGGCGAGACAAAGCAAACACACTCCATCAAAGTTAAAGAACAGAAAAAAAGTCGTTCGTTTATTCCTTCCGAGGCAAACGCAAGAGGGAATCTCTGTGCAGATAAATAGACAACAATCACTCGTGTTGAGGATATGGCGCAAAAATACAAATAAGGGAATAGTTCGCTGGTGGAATTTTGCTACACGTGGTGCAATATGACGATGGCACTTTTCCTCAAGTTTATTGCGTACTCTGCAACGCGTTTCAACCGTTAGATCATTCTCGAGTGCAGTGCTAAATTCTCATTGTACTTGAGAATGAGTGTGCGGTTGAAACGCGTTGTGTAAGGTACGCAATAAACTTGCCGAAAATTGCCTTCTGTTTTTCGTTTATTCAGGATGTCCTTCCACTATCTCTCGCCTGCCTCGGTTACTAGTGCTCAAATGATCAAAATAAACTCAAAGTAAGTGTGGACGACCGCATTTGCAGCTTCTGCGTATCCGACCAAGATTAAAATGGTTAAATAATTGATCACGTGATAGGTACTGCAACGTTCATTATGTGGTTGATGTCTGTCGGAAATTTTATTTCGGTAAAATTTATATATTACGATGATACGCTGTATCGAAACCGGTCGCAATATATTTTATTTTGTGAAACAGCTAAGTGTTTTCTTAACCTTTGTGCATCATGAAGGAGTTTCACCATGTTACGCCAACCACCATCGCATTTATATATTTTAGGTCAAATTGAAGGATAAGTATCAGAGGTTTTAATAAAATCTATATATAAGTATTTAATTTTCTATTTTTTCCTCCTCCCCTAATAATACTGAAGTTGGGATATCAATTTTGGATTCATATTTTGACTACTTCGTAGCCTCCTTGAACGCTAGAGACAATAGATACCCAGACGAAAACCAAATCAACCCGATTACCGGCTCATGTATTCATAGAAGTGCTCCGGTAGTCGCCGATGTATTTATTATAGGTATATTCTATGGTAATCCTTATTCTCTACGGAAGCCAAGACCTTATTTGCATGATATTCGCGTGGGAAATCGCTATACTACTCTTTGCACTCTTGTAACCATTTGAGTTCGTAGTAGTAGTAGTAGTCCGGATACTCTACCTCTCACCTTGCAACCTCTATCCACGGTGTTCTGATGGGGTACAGGCGCGGTGGCCACAGTAGGTTGGTATTACCTTTCCCGGGATAGAGGGGAAGGCAGCTTATGGGTCTGTTTCTGAACGGCACGCGGCGGAAATTGGAAATCCGATCCCCACTTGAGTGTTATGGGACGGAGCACTTCAAGTGTTCCATCCGGTCCGTGGGATGGGGCAATGAACCGTGCTTTTATCTTCGCCTTTCGTTTAGCTCGGTCTAACGCCAAAGGTCAACTTCCAACCTCCTCTATTTTTCCAACCTTTACATCCATCAAAAATTCAACAATATTCCTTCATCAAAGAAAACGAAAGGCATTGTTTGCGATTCGTTACCCACCATCGATGTATTCATAATGTACAAATTATTTGGTTTTATAAATCCTAGTTTAGGCGAATGGCAATGGTCAATTTTAACCTCATTTGAAAAAGGACAGATTTGCGCCCACGCGATGCCACTCCACGTGACGTCACAGGGACCTAGATGCTATACGAATAGTCAGGAGTTTTTCATCGTCTGAGATTACCAATGCACGCATGAGGCACAGAGCTCAGGGTAACGTCTCTTAATAATCACCTATTTAAATTGCCTATGGTCGGAAAGTTTCCTTCGTTTGATAGGGCATTGATAATCGTTATTTAAGCCAAGCGCTACTTGTTAGCTGTGTACTCTGCTACCTGCTTACAGCCTGCATCGTAGCGGCGTTCATAGCCTCGCACCAAGGTGGACTCACACAGCGGCAGCCAGAACCAGAATGTCGTCATGCGGCCTTTTCCCAGCACTCATATTAGCAGTCACGTTTTCGCGCGCTTGAAAATGTTCACTCTTCATTTAATCGCGTAAAATAGATATCGTCATTTAAAAATCTAAAAAGGTGAAATACGTACTCCAGGAGTAATAATCTTTCGATTTAGGCAGTTAAAAAAAAATAGGACACCACCCTATTCATAGCCATGTGGTGGAATTCTCGCGCGTTTATGACATTGATCATGTCGTATAAAATTACCGACTCTAGAAAAATCAAAATGTCGGGAGCAATGATGTCGGGATCTTGATAGAGGACTCTCAGTTCTCTCTTGGTCCGTGTCTTCAAGGTGCCTTGGTCACACATCTGGGCCAAGAATAGAGCGTAGAATCTTGTTTACGAAAGTCATAAGCTTCTTTTCTGTTTCCAGATCTCCGATCCGTAAGTACCGTCGGTAGTGTCATACTCTTATAGAGCCTCACTTTCGTGTATTTTTAGAGGGAGCTGTGAGTAAAAAAATATCAGATACTTTCCCGGCTTATGCTGGTAGTGAAGGTTTCTCGGGTGCTCCAACGGGTATTCTCCTCCATGGCTGCCGACGTTACGGGGAACAGGTCATGCTCAATCGTCAGGGCTGAATGAATTATTGGCGAAATGAATTCTTGCCCAGAGGAAGGAATATGACTCTTACTCCGAAACGTCGGCAGCCATGGATGAGATTACCCGGTGGAGTACCCGAGTAGCGTTGATTTGGAGCTGCAAGTCTCTTACATTCAAGGAAGTTGTAAATATCTGGAGGTGGCACCGGTTTCGAGCGTGGAACGAAGTGTGGCCGGAATGGGGGTGCTTGGGTAGGAAAGCCACGCCCACTTTGACCAAACATTGACAATTCCATAAGGGTCAATGCTAACTATTTAGTGAAATTTTTGGTCATAACTCGTTAGTATATTAAAATATACTATGGAACGCTCAATGTAAACCTTTTTTCTTATTTCATTGGGAGGCTTCGCGAAGATATGCCTCAAATATCTTTTCCTAGGGAAAAATTATTATCAATCACCTAATAAATACGTTCTACAACTGGCTCGGCTAAAAATATAATTTTACGAGAGTCAACTAGTCATATACCTGCTCTTATACAGATATTGAATTTTATTATTGGCAACGGAATTTAACAAAGACAGTAATAAAGTATATTTTCAAGGATATCCCCACCAGTAAAGTGGCTGACAGAAACGGAGTTTATACATTAATAGAAGTGTTGCGAATGATCGTGAATGCTGAAGAACGCGAATGCTATCGTGAATGATGAAGAAAAATCCTGACTGAATGATGAGACAATCACCGGCGAAATAATAATGATTATGTTAGTATTTTTCACTTAATTTAGTTCATTTTTAGAACAAATCTTAGCCACCTCAAAATATCAGTCGGAGACCGAGTCCAAAAATTGTCAAACTAAGATGGCGGAACTGTCCACGCCAAAAACTCGGAAACAGCGCCTCCAAATATTTACAACCTCCTTGCTTACACTTAAGTAAAAGTGGTGCAATAGAAAGGTAGGCATGCGTTTAATTGAGAGGTCGACGTAAATAATCCCGGAGTTTATTTTCCAGACGTCCCTGGTATACTCTTCCTCCTTTCCCGAATCCAATTCCTGGAAGTCGCAGAGCGTAAATACGGTACATTTCTTCCCAGTCTGGAACGTGGATTTGTGCGGAACACGCTCGGATTTCGTGTGAATAACCTCCGGTCGTCCTTCCTCGTATATCCACCGCGCCCGTATCTCTCCCCCTGTTAACACCAGACTTCCCTTTCACACCGCTCTTAAGTACACCTCCCGCCCACCTTCCCCAGGTGTGAGGGCACCAATACACTCCCACCTCCTGCTCCGAGCGGTGGTCGCCCGTAAAAAAATCATATCCGCCGCAAGTGAGGCACTTCATCGGTCCTCGTAGCCGACATCACGATGTGAAAAGGCCGCCCAAACTCTTTTATCCGAACGTCTCGCGAAAATATCGTGTGCGTTCGGTCCTCGAGAAGGAAGACAGTCGTCACCTTAGTTCTCCAGTAACCTATTACACTGCACTCGAGAGTAAATAAAACCCAATTATTTTAATTGATACTTACCGTAGTAGACAGAAGCTGGGGACAAGTCTTTGACAAAATACAGGGTGTTCCTGGAGGAATCCGCCATACTTTTGGGGGTGGTAAGGAAGAAAATTTTAATCATTTTTTGTCCTTAAACATGGGGTTGCATCTCCCTAGTTACTATGGCTACGCAAACATTTGTTTGGATGCACTTTGCAGTTACCATGAAGATGGGTTTTCTTCGGTATCCAGCCTTTTCGACATTTTATTTAATGCTGTAGATTTTTAAGAACATTATGTAATTAAGGTTGGACGAAAATATGCGATTATAGCTGTCTGAAATGATATCAGGGTGGGTGAGATAGCGAAATCGTATTGTTGATACTTTCTCAAAGCTCTCGTTTAATTGAGATCAAAGATTAATAAGTATCAATAGCACTCTCTCAGAATTATGATTCCTTTTCTTCGTCTAGGATGCTAAATTTAATTGGATTAATAACATATCATATGCAAGCGGGCGATATTGTCGGAATCAGCCTATCAGCGATCTTCCTTGGCACGGGAGGGTTAGAGGTGGAGGATCACGTGTTCTAGGATTTTCCCATTTCAATCTTCTTCACGTGCATAGGAGTTCAAAGTCGCTCTTATTGGTATTTACTGCTTACAAGAAATAGGATACAATGGAATCACCACGAAAGAAAACATTGGATCCTCATCGAGAGAGGACGCTGGGCGTGACCTACTCATTCACGATATTTTGTCGATGTTCCGAGGTTATCTCCCGCCCTAAACGAGCGGAACTCGTATTTAAGTCTTCAGCTTGCTTGTAGAAAGGAAGGAGAAAAGTGAAAGTATTACCATGAAGAAAAAGCGTCTTCAGCTTTTTTGAAGATAATTTACATTTTTTTAAGAAGCGTAAATGCTCGCGGATAATTTTTTAATACCATGTTCACCCTATTGACAGCTTGGTGATCGCCAGGATATATAAAAATTCACTTATCTAACTACTTTTTATTCTGTTCTAATTGCTTAGAGCACTCTGTTCAGGAATTTTTAATTGTGTACAATGCTTTTTTCTATCTGCATCACAGTAAAAAAAATCTTCCAGAATCGTCATGAAATACAAATAGAAGGTCGAGGCCGAATATAAAAATGTCGGGATCCGATTTCCCCCGCCCTTGAGTATCCATCATGCCATGAAGTTGTAGTGCTATTATTTATGAAATCCATGAAATAATTTGTCTCATTTACAATTATAACGTAAACATACAATAAAAGATAAATGAGTACAAAAAAATAAAGCAATCCAAACCGTCCGTTCAGCATTGATCGCATTTTTGCCCCTTGGTTGTGAGGAGGTTAGCGTTGGCGCCCGGTTTCTTCCCTACCCTTCTCTCACAGCATAAATTACCATAGCTGTCGGTCCCTTCTCCAAATACCAATGCCGGTATTTCATGATCATTCTCCGGGAAAAATCGGCTCTTGCAGCACATTCCTTCGTGTCTTATCGCAAAGTCCTTTGTATGATAATGGTAGTTTGAATTTTTTACCCATTGAAAGTCAAAAGAAATGGATTAGGGCCAAGCTCCTACCTCGTCGGGTCAATATGAGCATTCAAACCAGCTGGAAAGTAGGCTAATCCGGCCCGAAGGCTCAGATTGATCCGGCCATACCATTCTGTTACCTTTCCGAACCAAACCTTTCATCTCGATCAGAGATCGATTGGTGCTTAAACGTGATTAATGAGAAGGTTTCGCCGTTGTCTATTGATTGTATATTGGTGGCATCTCCGAGAATGATTTCCCATTATCCGAGGATATTGTGTTTGGTTTATTTTTTTTCATTTGGCCTTCTTGTAAAGCCATTATTTCGACCCTGTCTTTGGGTCGCATAGAAGATAGTGGAGAGTAACCTGGACTGATTCACAAATTTCTCACTCACAGGACCGGTTTCTTTCCTTGTACCACTTTCAACTGCGAGAATATTGTTTTTATTAGGTGTATTTTCGGGAGTTAAAATTTAATCCCGGAACCCTTTCATATTTTGTCGACCGCTCTACCCACCAGATCACCACGCTACGCGCTAATTTAATATACCCTAAAGTAATTGCTCACGCTGATTTTCATACTGGTAAGTTTAAGTGCCGACCAGTAGCCGATCCAGAGAGGGGGTAGAGCCCCCCTTCCTTGAGTATCCAATTTACACTTGATTAAATGTTAATTATGTTCGTACCTCCACTACTACTACTGTCGAATATTTTTGTGCCAACCTGTGCTTGTTTTGCAATAGGGTGGTTTCCTATTATTTTTTTATTGCCTAAATCGAAAGATTATTACTCCTGGAGTACGTATTTCACGCTTTTAGATTTTTAAATGACGATATCTATTTTTCGCGATTAAATGAAAAGTGAAAATATTCTAGCGCGCGAAAACGCGACGCGTAAGTATGAATGCCGGGAAATCTCTCCGTGTGACGTATTTCTGGTTCCCGCTGCCGCCCTGTGAGGTGACCTTGAGGCGAGTTGAGCGCTGATACGACGCAGGCTGCTAGCGGGTAGCTGAGTACCCTGCTGGCTGGTAGCGCTTGGCTTAAATAAGGATTATTAATACCTTATCAAATGAAGAAACCTTTCCGACCTTAGCCAATTTTAATAAGTGATTATTAAGACATGTTTCCCTGAGCTCTGCGCCTCATGCATGCATTGGTAACCTCAGACGACGTATAACTCCTATCTTCTCGTATAAAAACTAGGTCCCTGTGACGTCACGTGGAGTGGCATCGCATGGGCGCCAATCTGGCCCTTTTCAAATGAGGATAAAAATGGACCATTGCCATTCGTCTAAACCGGTACATATTTCTAAAACGAAATAATTTGTATATTATGAATACAGTAATGGTGGGTAACGAATCGCAATCAATGCCTTTCGTTTTCTTTGATGAAGGAAACTACCCTATTATAGCTGCTAGCTTGAAGTGACGGTTAGAACACTAATCGGCTAGTGCCGCCACTTGCGTTCCTCTGAAATACTCAGTCGTTAGTAGAACCGTTATCACGTGCAATAAATGACAAAGTAAATTAGTCATCATTTAACCGTATCTTGCGGAAGAATATTGCTGGTTCTTTTTAATACTTTGCCTCTTAATACTTCTAAACATCGTATATGAGAAACACCTATTAAAAATGCGTGAGCAGCCCTAATTACAGGTTTTCTATGAGCGTCTGGCGGGGAGGTAAAGAAGATATTACTGTTTATCGATTTACACCCCACCCTGCTACCTATGATACACAGTAAGCTTGACTGGCTGGGTAATAACCTCCGTAATAAGATTTAATAAATCATGCATAGTTATGAAGGGTACAGTCCTCAAACATCATCTATTTTTCTCACTGAATGTTTTTATGTGGGCTAAGGTTCCCGTACCCAAGAGTCGTATCCTGTGTCAAAAGGCTGCCTTAGCATGGTTACCAGCTGGATTGGTTATTTAATTGGAAGGGGTAACCAACAGATACGGTCAATACAACTTTTTCCTGAAGAGAAGGAAGGGTAGATAGCAACTCAGAGTCTGCTCTCAACAAAATACACCAAGGGGACCATGGCTTACTTATCTGTTGGGAAAACGTAGTAATTCATAAAGCGTCCTTCAAATTGTGTCCGAATAAGAATTGGATTAATTCTTATGATAATACGGCCACGTCCGAAATTCTAATCGGAGTCTTTGTATTCTAATGCTTGCACTATATCCTTAAGGTTAAGGGCTGCCGACCGTGGTACCTTTAATTCCTACCTTACGAATAGCTAAGATTTCGATAAAGCTCATGATACATGCTAGCTGTAAACTTTGTGGCTTTTAAATATATTCAGTGAATAAATTGAAACGAATAGAAGTTTTTTCAATGAATAGAAGATTTTTCGAGAATAACAAAGCCCGTGAATTTTATTTCTTGGGAACATCACATAAACAAGTGGTTAGGGGGCACTGACTATGCGGAGGTATAAATAGAGCTTGTAATCAAGTTGAGTCACGACCTAGTCCCCTTAGCGATTTCCAGGTCTTTATCGCCGACTACGGAGAAAAGCAGTCACAATGGCCCGAAGATTAGCCCGCCCGGGAACACTGTTAGGGTGAAACATTGGTTATCGGCGGAGGAAAGATAAGAGCTATTTTTGACTGTTACTCTGAATTTATTATGTATCGTAAAAGTATGTATTGACTTATATAGCCCTGTGTGTAATCACATTTCCACATGCCACTCTCCTCCTTGTTATATTTACAAATTTTGGGATTTAAAAATAAATGAACCTGATTAGTGCTTGGTTGTTATGCTTTCTGAAACCTCTGTGATGCCATTGTGAGCACAAATTCAAGGCTAGTCTTGATTGTAGTGATTTTTTCCGGGTTATTGAAGTCATCAGCTGTGATCTGGCTGGAAATCAAGTAATAGTATTTGACATTATTCACCGAGTACATATTCTCGCTCTGAATTGCTTTATCGGTTATATATATTCGGTTCCTTTTTATTATTAGACTAGATTTTCACCAAGTTAATCCTCAAACCATTGACTTTATCTGAATATTTTACCTGAGAAATTGTCTTTTCCTCACATAACTGTTGAAGTAATTTGTTGTCAACGTGGTGGTCGTTAACAAAATCTGCACGGGGCTGGAAATTTTGCCCCTACTCTAGTTAAAATTTTTATTAGCTGAGTTCATATCCCTGTGCCTGGAGTTGATTCTGGTAACAAAGGGGCCATCCATTATTTCCGTGAGGATATGAATGCGGTTGGTGAGTTTGTCAGGAGTATATTCTGATAAGAAAGAATATCAAGTATTAGAAACCTTTACCTAATGGCAGGGCTACTATTTTCCTAAAGGTATGCAAGGAAAAATATTGTTTTTGTTTCTTCGTGCACGCGGTTAAAATTTGGGTCATACGTGATCAGTTTTATTAAAATTAGTTTTAATTCCAACATAATTATAACACATTCCAATAGTATGTATGAGAAAATAGGTTTCTGGTGGCCTTCAATACCCCTTTTGATTATTCGTGCATTCTTGAAAAATGATAGTATTTTTACGAATGATTTAAATTAGGGATTTAAATTTTGTTAAAAATAACAGGTGTTGCAGTTTTCCAGCTGTGATGGTTGCTTTCTTGTAAACATCCGTGAAATTTAGACTCAAAATACCAGTCTTTACCCTTGCGCAGTATTTGTCCGGTAATCCTCATTCATTATACCTGAATGGTTATTATTATTAACTCAACTAACGATGATAATTTTGAGCTGAAATAAACTGACCATGGTGATTCTCTATACAGCGTTGAAGTTTTCAAAATTTTTACCTTTTTAGTAATGAAAATCATTCGTTATCATTGCCTTCAATTACACCACAAATGTTGAAACTGTAAAAAAATGTTGTCATTTTCATTATATTTCCAGTTTAAAAAATCTGATCCTTATGAATTGCTAACTATTGGTGACTAAAATTGATTTAATTGTGTGTTACGCGCAAATAGACAGGGTTTCCTACAGAGGGGTATTGCATCCCTTTAAGAAAATTCCCCTTTAAAATCCATATTTCAAGACCCATTGTGTAATGCACCGTTATAAAACTGGAGCAGTCATTTGAACTTGGGAGAACATTTTCAAGGGAATACTTTCTCAGAATAACGAGCGTCGTAAACATTGTGTATTACCCAAAATTATGTTCTCTACTCAATATTAAATCTTTGAGCTCTTTTTAAATATATTTTCAAGGTCCTGTTCCTTGTCTTGTTTTTTTTAGATTGCTTTCATTCTGGTTTTCGTCGTCAATTGTCGCGAATTGGGGCTCAGCTTAATGTTCAACTCAATACACAGTTCTTAATCTTTCGTCAATGACAGTGGTAATACGGGGGTTTACCCTAATTCCTGATTCTACTCTAAATTTGCATCGTCGAATGCGATGCCACTGAATTTTAAGTGCTATGTATCAGAAAGATTCTTCCCTTAGTATTTTTTGCTAGCCCTATTTCTGGAAATCCTATTCAGTGGCGTATACAGATTATCTCTTTGGGAAGTGGGAAAAAGGTCGTGTAAGGTTACATTAACTCATTTTAAATTAAGACGTATTTTTATCATAATTCATTTATGCGATTTAATGATAACATTGGGGGACAATTTTTAAATTATTTTCTGTTGACTTCAATTTTTGAGCTATGTGAGGGTGACATAGTCATGCTGATTTCAAAACTGTAGTTATTTTTCTTCTACCACGTCAAGTTTTTTTAAAACTATTCCTTGTGTAAGTGTGACCACACTCAGCTTGATTGAGCGTTTTGAGTCGATTGTGGTCACAGGAAGCATCATTGATCTCCAATAGGGTGGTTTCCTATTATTTTTTATTCCCTAAATCGAAAGATTATTTCTCCTGGAGTACGTATTTCACGCATTTGGATATTTAAATGATGATATCTATTTTTCGCGATTAAATGAAAAGTGAAAATTTTCAAGCGCGCGAAAACGCGACGCGTAAGTATGAATGCTGGGAAAAGCCCGTGTGGCGTCAATTTGGTTCCGCCTTCCGCTGTATGAGTCCGACTTACAATTAGTGCGAGGCCTTGAGCGCCGCTACGATGCAGGCTACTGCAGGTAGCAGAGTACCCTGCTAGCAGGTAGCGCTTGGCTTAAATAAGGATTGTTAATGCGCTATCAAACGAAGGAAACTTTCGGACGATAGGCAATTTTAAAAGTGATTATTAAGAGATGTTTCCCTGAGCTCTGTGCCACATGCATGCATTGGTAATCTCAGACGATGTAAAACTCCTGACTACCTGTATAGAATCTAGGTCCCTGTTACGTCACGTGGAGTGGCATCGCCTGGGTGCCACTTTTTAATTTGCAGTGACTGTATATAACCCTTGTATGCATTAAACCATTCTGGATGGACAGTATATAAGGGAAGATTTAACTTTAAATTCCTGCTCATCCAAATTTTTATGACGTATGAGACAAAAATAGGGTACCTATCCTGTAGCTTATAAAGTTGACGTGATAGATAAAAACTGAGGTTATTTAGATGGCTAAGTTCTAACAACTCGTATATCAAAATTTGGCCTGTTCAAGCAAAAAATAACTCTTTGTTTTCAAACGTATGCTCCTTTTTCAAGTTTATGAATTTTTCGTTTTTTTATTTAGGTGTACAATTAAAAGTTGAAATCGTTTCTTTTGATCTTCTGAAAAGTTGCTGTTTATGAGATACGGGTTGTTAGAACTTAGTCATCGATATACAAATAATAACTTGTCGGACAAAGTATCGCTGCATGCCGTGGCCATGGCATCGCAAATGATTAATTGAATCAGTGCTTACTACGGTGCGTAACTTTTTTATTTTCCACAGTTTTGGGGAATCCCTTGCACAAGTTTCTAAATTTATGGCATAATTTTACCACCTGCTCGACGCGAAGGTTTATAAAAAAGTATCTATTCATTGCACATTTTTCCTTTGAAGGATGCATAAATTCTTAATTTTTGATAAAATAATGACAGAGAAAGCACTGCATGTAACAAGTGACTTTGTACGCCGTCACTCGTACAGGTGCAAAGTTATATATACGAAAGATGAATTTCGCCATGAAAATATATCCCTGTTTAGCCAAATATTTTTTCATGGCGAACTTCATCTTTGGTGTACATAATAAGAGAGAGATGAATTTATTATCTATGCACACCTCCGAAAACTGCCTTTGGTTAGCCTCTAATATGGGTCTCACTCTAAGCTACGGAATCGAATTAGTAGGAATTTCTTTTCAATCTCGGTATCAGTGACATTTTATCTCCAAAACTCACTCCGTTTATTCAGGGAAAGGAAAGGGGAGAACCAATTGCTATTTTAGCCATTCATCCACCTTTTTCCACCCACGTTGAGTGTTTTTTTGTGAATTAATTATAGCTGCTGCCCCCGAGGAAGGGAGACCCACTAAAAGCGCCGGAGGAGATTTCATTACAACGCGATCGCTGGCTGAATAAAATATGAAAGGCGGAGATTGGAACTTTTGCGTTTTGCCCACGATGATTCCAGAGAGATTTCCAATCACCGAATTCTCATCCACGGATACGATTTATATTTTTTATGAAAAATTTGGAAAGTCTCAGACTTTGAACTGTCTACGATGACTTTGATTCAGTGGGAAAGCAAATATCAACGGAAGGAATTTGATACCCAGATAGTATAAAACCGACCATAATGAAAGCGCCAAAGTTTCGACTTTAATCTTCGAAACCTTTTAGCTACTCAGTGGGCGAAATTTATTGCGATTTCAGAAAAAGGATATTGAGTGGTTTTGCGGAAATTGTTAGCTCCGAGTATGATAAGATATTGGATATAGCATGCTATTCTCTTAGTCGTACTTCTTTAACTTCGTATTTCCTCGGGAGTTTCTGTTACGAGAGCCGCCGTTACACATTTGTTTCACTTCTTACGCCACGTGTCAAGCTTCTCGAGGATGGTCCAATATAAGTGGGCAATGTTGTCCGTTTTCAAGCTCACCGCCATATTTAAATCTTTTACGATGCTTTGAAACTGCATCATTTCGTTAAAAAATATATAGATTTTTAAAGTAAAAAATCATGCATTTTTGCCGTCACCTTGCGTTATTGTAGTTGAAAAAATTGTTGATCGGTTGCGATAATTGTTTTAAAAAAACGGATCTCTGTTTTCAAAGACAAAATGTAAACAACTCAAAGAAAGCCAAATATCGGAATGAATAAAAAATTTGAGGTGGAATTTTATTTCATAAGACTAGTGTCCTTTGGACAGGATATCGCTAAATAAAACACCGCCTGGACCTGCTAGGATACCACCGTGGTTAGGGCTGCTCGGAGTACCAGCCATCGAGCAATTGGGTCGAAAATTTACAATAACCTGCCACTTTTACATTTTTCTGAGGAAGTTACCTTGTAATATTCCACACTTTTTTTTAAAGCTAAATGCTTTCAACGTTATCTCACCATTCCACTCCTGAGCATGTACACAGCACATTTTCTTGGTGGTAGCGTGTTGAAACCAATTGGGCTTCAAACAAGGCGCAAGGAAAATCACTAAGATTTTTTCTGTGTTAATATTCTGCTTATTTCATCCAAAATTAGCAGGAACCGGTATTCCTATTTGCTGGAGTATTTTTTATTTTAAGGTTATTATGGCATAGGCGCTCATACTCAAGATTAGTCCCAAAAGTGATCATAGTGGGAAATTCCCATCTGAAAAACTCAAGGATTGACTTATGGATGACGTTTCTTATACTTTCTGTTTACGGTCGTGATATAAGTTATGTAGGTATGTATGTATCGAATGCAGTGATATCAATTTTAATGTTAGTTACCTTACGGTAGGACCGTGCTGGGCCGCCGGGACGCATCCCGTTGCGCCCTCCTGTCCCGGAACCGACAAATTTCACTGAATACAAATAATGAGCAGTTAACTTGATTTCAATGATGTCTCATTGATGAATGTGATGATCTCAATGATGTGTCAGCATAATTAACACCGTCTTGAGTAAACAAATTAGCTATTTAAATTAATATAATTCAATCTGGTAAGGTTCAATTAAATCTCAAGAGGGTAAGGATTAATATTTCAAAATTTATTTATTATTTTCCACACCCCCAGGTAGTCTTCCCGCTGCATAGTGCTGGCGCTCTCTGGCAATGGCCGTCCACCGTCCTAAGAAGGGATCCAGTACGCGCCTGCCTTACATGATTTCAATTCATGCTCTCAAGGCTCACTATCAGCTACAGCCAATCTTTACTTGTAGACCTATTTATTTTCGTTTACTCACTTAATGACGATCTACGTGTCTCATTCGAGCCCTTCCTATGCCATTCTTCCCGTCCACTTGCCCTTCGATGGTTTTCAAGGTCGTATTTAGGGGGTGAACCCCCCCCCCTTTATCTACGGCCTATATAGACACGAATGTACCCTCTCCGGATAAACCATTCCTAAATACACCTCCTATCAGGGTCGCAGCTAGGAATTAAGGCTAGGAGGGGTTTTAGGCGCAAATAATAATGGGGTGTCTTGGGGTATGGCACACCCGTCAGGGTAAGCGGGAGGTGCAAGGGCCCTTCCCATAAAAAAAATTAGGATAAATTGTGAGTTTTACGGCTTTCTGAGGGATATTTTATAAATCCTTACACTATTCTACAAGTAATATTAATGCAATTAAGTAAAATGGATTTAACTTAAAAATTTCTCTAAGCTCTGGGGAGGGGGGGCTTATCCCCCAAACCCCTCTCGCTGCGCCACTGCCTCCTATCCACATGAACCCCATTCCCTCCAGAAATTCAAATCTGGATTATTTTTTATCAGATAGTAATGACTTATGATGTGACTAATTAGGTTCATTCCGGCTTCCTCTCCATATGTTAAATTTTATTAGTTTCGAAAAATTTTGCTATATCCGTTCCCATTCATTTCTCTATTTCAACCACAATTTATTATATGCGCTGCAACATGTACATATTATAAAGGAGTAATTTTGGAAGTGAATCAATTAAGGATTTCCCGCAGATATTGCTGTGAACAGTAGTCAATAGCTTTACCGTTTTCCCCCGGAATTCACTTATGCTACGGCCTTGATGTCCCCATCGGGTCATCATGTATCATAATATGGCTGAATAGGTTTTTCCGTCTTCCTCTCAATGACTTAAATTTGATTAGCGCATAAAATTTTACTGTATCCATTTTAAGACGTGATCATAGACAGTTTTCTATTATTATCGATGTTTCTCCCTGTAATATGCGCATTAAAAGAGAATGGAGTCATTTAAAAGAGGATCTGTAAAGAAAATCTGGCAGATATTGATGTGAGCAATAGTTAGTAGCTTTACCACTTCCACCTGGGAATTTACTTCTGGCTGCGGCCCTGATTTCCTCATCAGGTTATCATGTCTCATAATGAAAAAGGCTGCATAGGTTTTTTTTCCGGCTTCCGCTCGATGCTTAAAATTTGATTAGCATCTAAAGAATGTACTCTATCCGTTTTAGAACTTGATCCTCATCCATTCGCTTTTGCTATCCATGATTCATCTCGTATTAAGCACATTAAAAGAGAAGGAAGTAATTAGAAAGTGGATCAATACCGTTTCCGTTTCCATTCGAACTTTATAAAACGTGATCCTCAACCGTTCACAATTGTTAATCATCATTTTCCTTGTGTAATGCACAGTGGAGAATTTGTCAAGAATGTACGGCAGATATCGTTGCGAGCAATAGTCAATATCTTCGCACAGTTCCTGGAAAATAAGTTGCGCACTTGTCTCGCGGACGGATTGTTACGTAATCCCACCTTGCTTTGGCCGACTTGGCTCGGTCGATCCATAAGGGGAAAAAATATGGCTTCCCCGCTAAGGGATTCCTTGTGAGGTTTTCGCCAGTCAAAGGATGCGGTTCCGGGAGATGGAGAAAATCCTCCGGAGATCTCGTCCGTCTGCGTTAACTGCTCATCGTAGGAGGAAGACTCCCAGCTTCGCGATCGATTGCGTACAGGTAATAGAGCATCATCCCTCCCAGCGTCCCGCCGCTGGCTCCGGTTCCATCCCAAAATACTTGGCCCCCCAACGTCGATCGATCCAAGTCGTGCAAGTGACCCTGTGCGCGCATGGTGTGTCATCTCGAGGCGAGATACGTGAAAGGGGGAAATTCCTACAAAGGTCGCGGCGAAGGGGAAAAAACTCATATTCGCAGCCGGGAGCCCCGGGAAACATTTGATTATTTAGTGAAGAGTTCTCGCGATCGCCTCCGGGTCAGGAACTCCATAACTGCCGACGTTTCGATGTCCGACTCGAGCATCGTCCTCAGGGCTGTTGAGTGTCGAGTGAGAATTATAACTTGCTTATATACAGTCACTCTGGTGGTTAGGTGACTGCTGATTGGCTGTCGTCAGCGGCACGCTCTGATTGGCTTGCGTGATGATTTCGCCTAGCCATTTGGATAGTCTTGAGCACAGGTTTCCAAGTGTTGCTCAATGCATATCAGGAATCTCTGTTTACGGTATTCTTGGCCAGTCTAATTTCAATTGACTCTTTGATGAGTCGATCTCAAAAGCCATTGGATCGGCAGAGCACCTTGGTGTCGTCAAACTCTGCATTCGTCGCATTTGATTATTGTCATTATGAGGACGCGTCACAGCTACTCGAACAATCTTCTTTCGTGACGTATTACCCATTACTTTAGTATGACACTTTCTCAGGCTTCGCTTTGTGGAACCACGATTACTGTTAAAAAAGAGTGACATACGAGTGTAGGCCGCGTGTCGTAGTGGAGATTGCCCCGACGTTTCGCGACCGACTGCTGGTCACTTTTTCAAGAGAATGATGCTGGGATTTGGTTTTTGCTGCCTTTTTATTTCAGGTGGGAGGGGTGTGCGGAGGGTTTGAGGGGTTTTTAATCACCATGAGCCACGAAAGCTTCGATCAAGAAACACGATTAATATGTTTGGAATATTTGGATGTAATTTCACTCAGTAGTGTGCCACAAATAGTTTTTTAAGTTTCGTCTGACCTAGGTTTATTTTTATACGATACATTCTTAGGCTTTGCTTTGTGGAAACTTATAAAAATGTGTGGAATTATTAGGATGTTATTTCACTTTTAATTAGTAATGTGCCTCAGAAAGTTTTTAATTTACGCATCTGGGTCTCATCTTTATTAGGCATTATCAAGGTCACCTTTTGGTAGATCATTTATGAGTGAAATAGGGTGGTTTCCTTTTATTTTTTTATTGCCTTAATCGAAAGATTATTACTCCTGGAGTACGTATTTCACGCTTTTAGATTTTTAAATGACAATATCTATTTTTCGCGATTAAATGAAAAGTGAAAAGTTTCAAGCGCACGAAAACGCGACGCTCAAGTATGAATGCCGGGAAATATCTCCGTACGTCGTATTTCTGGTTCCCCCTCCCGCCCGGTGAGGTGACCTTGAGGCGAGGCTTAGCGCTGATACGTCGCAGGCTGCCAGCGGGTAGCTGAGTACCTTGCTGAAAGGTAGCGCTTGGCTTTAAAAAGGTTTATTAATACCTTATCAAACGAAGAAAACTTTCCGACCTTAGCCAGTTTTAGTAGGTGATTATTAAGACATGTTTCCCTGAGCTCTGTGCCTCATGCATGCATTGGTAACCTCAGACGATGTATAACTCCTATCCTCTCGTGTAGAAACTAGGTCCCTGTGACGTCACGTGGAGTGCAATCGCATGGGCGCCAATCTGGCCTTTTTCAAATGAGGATAAAATTTGACCCTTGCCATTCGTCTAAACCGGTATTTCAAAAACCAAATAATTTGTGTATTATGGATACACTAATGGTGGGTAACGAATCGCAATCAATGCCTTTCGTTTTCTTTGATGAAGGAAACTACCCTATTATATCCTAATTGAAAAAGTGACCAGCAGTCGGTCGCGAAACGTCGGGGCTATCTCCATCACGACACGCGGCATACACCCGTATGTGACTTATTTTTAATCATCATGAGCCGCAAAAGCTTCAATCAAGACACTTGTTTATAACTTAAGCTATCGTCTGGAAATTATAGGTTCTACAAGGTAGGCCTTTGTCAACATTTGCCTTTCCCTCAAATTTGAAAATTTTAATCAATCTTCTCAAAGACCTGAAAGTTTTAGTTTTTAAATGCAATAAATGTTGAAAAATTCTACTGTATACACCCTAAAAATTTCAAGACGAAAGCATTTGTTATGAACGAGTTATCCATCGCGAAAAAAGACAAAGTAAGACCACCCAAGCGGGAGTAATGCATATTCTTAAGTGAAAATTTTCTTAGGTCTATGTCATGGAATCTTTACCTAGACATATTGAGAGAATGAATGAGAGCTCGTGTGAATGTCCACATGAAATTATTGCAAAAGTTCCAAGCAGTTGCAATGCCCTTGCTTCATCCTCATGCTTACGTACACAATGATCTCGAATCCTGTAACCCCTGGGGTTTTGAATTGTAATATTAATTGCACCTGAATTTAATATATGGAATTAGGACCATGTAGTCCCATCTTTCATACAACAACTTTGACAATTCCTCGCAACCATACTCCATGCAAATTCCACCCAGGCAGGATTTGAACCTGAAACCTTTGAGTTATCCAGCAAGGACGTTACCTCGCTGGCGGGGACCTTGAGGATGACGCAAGGGCGTTGACACCGGTTGATGCCCTGTGCTCAAGATTTCCCTGAATTACAAGGACAGTGAAGATTGATAAATATGATATACTAGTAGACCATCCAGCGTTGCTTGGGAAGGATAGTACCCAGAGCCGTGGGAAATTAGGAACTTGGAATTCATGGTCACATGGCAGGATTTTTAGGATAAGGAATAGAGCAGGTATGATAATGGTATGCATATGTTACAGCAAACAATGGAAAAAAACGATTTCTATATACCACCTACAGGATCTGCTTATACTCTGCTCTACAGCATCGATCATTATGTGTGTCCGTACCTGCATAGACAAAAAACGTCCCCCTAACTGCACCACTGCCTGAGACAACTGGTAGAATAAACACAATGGCTGCCAATTTTGGTGTCTCATAGTACTGGTTGGCTATTTAATTAGTTTCCTTGAGTAAAAGCATTTTCAGCATCCACCATCTCCCGAAATCTAGGTCGCCAGCAGGGGAGGATTTATTTCCTGAGGTGTATGCAACACACACTGCTTGTAAATTTTCTCAGATAATTCCTTATCATAAGTGTGAACATTGGATCTGATACATGTATAACATTGATGCCATTGCTAAAAAATCTAACCTGCCAGAATGGATCTTTAACTTTTTGAGTCATATTATTTCATATAAATCAATATTACATATTAATACATATTTATTTCTCAAGGGCTATTTCATTTTTGTTTAAATCATCGATATACTATTGATGAATAATTCAACTCAGATCAAATTGGCTTACTCTCGTCCTTTTTGCTTCTTTGAATGGCATTCTTATATTGAGAGCCTCATGCTTGTAAGGCAAAAACACCTTCATAAAATATTATTTTTGATCATTCACATTACTTGGTTGTTGTGCTACCACCCTTCCTATAAAATTTTCAGCTGCAATGAAGCCCACTTGCTTTTGTTGCACCCCAAGTGGAAATTCATATTGATGCTTAAAAAAAATTCAACTCAATCAACTGATATTTAATCGCATTTCTAATTAGTTAAATCAATACTTATTTGTTATTTTTTATTTCCTTACAGTTGGTGCCAATGAGAAGATAAATTGGATGAGGACAAACACAATGCACAGGGGCGCTGGAGAGCGACTCTTCAAATCATCTGAAAGATTACTTTTGTTCTCATCAACAAGAAGTGCAAAACTTCACTAGGAAGGAGACTACTCACCCCCATTCTACCCCAATGAAGACACCTGAAACTGACGTCAAATCATTCATGAGGCGTCGAAGAAGGCGCCGGCGCTGTATACCCGGCGCCGTTCCAGACGTCACGTGACTCCATAATAAAGAATCCCATAATTTTTCTTTTGGACGTTCAGTTTTCTTTCCCAAGCATTCTCCAGCTAAGGCTCAGTAGATGGACTCATAATAGGAAATGGACTGTGTCTAATGCTCATTTTACTGTAAAATATTAGAGCTGAATGAGGTATTAGGTCCATCGAAAAAAAAATATATGAAATAACAAACGTTTGCTACCAGTGGGTCCAATAATAAAGTCAAAGGTTTGTTGATAACAATTTCTTTTAATAGTCTTGGCTGTGATCACGTTATTTAACAAATAATAAAGAGACGTTTGATTCGTGCTTCCTTATTGAATAGCCAAAATTTCTTAAACAGTTGGCAATTAGCTTGATATTTGAGCTGTATAAAATTCAAATCATTTTCTATAAAATCCTTGTTGATTTTTCCCAGTAAAGAGAAGTTCTTGAGCTCAAAAAGCATCGAATAAAACTAAGATGCATGTTCATAAAATATGCTCTGGTATTTTTTGCTGCAATCATTGTCTGCAGTAACTTAAGGGTTGTGTTAGTGAATCTCCATAATGAGTGACATACAGAAGAAGTTCTTTTGTCCTCGCCTGGTGGACTACCTCACCATTGTTGGGGCAAGATCTTCTCCTGCAAGGGTCAGTGGTAGTGGTGTAGGAACTGGAGGAGGGGGATCAGTCCAGTTACCTGAGTTGCTTAGGCGATATCCTCCTGATGATCACAAAGACTTCCCTCTTCCCTTGGATATGGTGTACTTTTGTCAACCAGAAGGGTGCATTTCTGTGGGGCCGAGACGGACAGCCCTTCGAGATGCTAACTCATTTGTGTTCACCCTTACGGAGAAGGATTCTGGTCAGTTCAAACATTTTATTATTCTGATGAATTTTCAGCATTATTGTGTATGAGTGAGGCATCCAATTGTATAGTTTTTTTGCTCATTTTACTTTTCTAAATTAATTCATGTCAAAACAGATTTACTATACACATCATAATGTACAAGTCATGCGCTTATTGAATTTAAAAGACGGATAGTGACCATTTTGTACTAATATTTGTAAAAAGATTCATTCTTTCTTATTACACAAGGCTATAAAAATAGCAGTTACAGCTACTTTTTAAATTCTTGTACAAAGGACAAAACAAGCTTTGCAATTGGAAGCCATGGATTTGTATCTTTTGCTATGCTGTTTTGTAAACTTAATGTTTAGTCTCCATTAAATTTATCCATCATGTGAAACATCTATTATCAGTACATGCAACAGATTTATTGGCCCCTAATTATTTCAGTTATCTATGAAGGTTTACTTCCCCTATAACTTTCACAATGGTTTCAAAATATTGTTTCAGAAGGTACCATGTAATTTGAATAAATTATTGTGATATCTGACACATTTCTCATCATGATTGAAGAAAAAATGGTTTTGCTTTTTAATGCTACAGGAGTAAAAATGATGCTAACATTAATCAGGCTGATAAATTCCATTTAGAATCACCAAGGATAGAATTGACAAGGATAGAGTCTTATGTTTCTTAAATTCTCTGTTTTATGGCCATTGGTGCAAACATGGTGAATATTTACATTTTATAATTACTACCGTGAATACTCAAAAAAAGTTTTGATAATTTTTATTCAACAAGAAACGTATCCACTTCATTTTTCAATTTCTTCTATTACTTTAGGGAAGTGAGTGATTATTACCATCATGATACCTCATTTAATTTTGAATGCTATCAATGAAGACCACAAGAAAATCTTTTCTTATAGCATATAGCATTGCTGAATAATACAATAACTTGAAAAATTTAAATGCATACATTTTTAACTCTTCCTTGTTCCTAACAATGCATTTGTGATATCTATTGTAGGGAAGAGCCGCTATGGAATATGTGTTAACTTTTATCGACCAATGGAGAGAGTTGCTCCTGGTGGTGTCTCTGGAGCTGCTGGAAGACGCAGTTCCTCAACGTTTCGTCGAGAATCATGGCGAAAATCAATGGAAAAAAGTTCTGACTCAGCATTCTCCAGGTATTATGCAATGGAACAAAGGCGTGAGTGGTTTTTACAGTGATGTGGAGCGTGTAAAGGTCCTTGTTACCTTTATTTTTATTTTCACCCTTTTCTAGATTCACTTAATATCTTTGACTGAACTAAAAAGGCTAATATTAATAACCTCCATATAATATGGTGTCTGAAGAAAATGCGTTTTATCCATAGGAGAAAGTATATATAGATAATTCATAGAAATGCCTTAGCAAAATTTCCACGTTCATAATTGATTTCTCCTAATAATCCAGTTCAGCTGTGGCTGAGGATAATGATAGTTAAAAGACCCTTCAGCTGCAGTATTCTATTTTGTTTTAGTGTACCTTTTTGGTGTAACTTTAAATGCTACTCTAAAATCACTATGCTAAAACAGTTAGGGGAGTATTCACCATTTCTGACTCTGATAGATGCCAATGTTTAGTTTAATTTGGCAATTTTTGCTAGTTTCACTAAGTAATGGTTACTGTCTGATATTGGTGAGACAGTAGCCAATTGTATATTGTGTCATTTAAGGAACTTTTAATTACTTAGTCTATTCAGATATACCCTATTTTATTTCATTATTCAAGGTATGTAATGACAAATAGTGTGAATACAGGTAGCCCGTGAAACATGTCTGGCATTAAAAATAAATAAATTGTTGATTGTTTCATTATTACAAAAAGAAAGCGTAAGGTATGAGAAATTTATATTATTCTGAAAAATCACTTTTAGTAGCTGTATTTCATGTGAATAGAGGAGTTAAACATAGGACGAAAAGCCAAGTTTTATATTGTTTACAATATAAATGATTCTAAAGTGCACCTCAAGTGAAAGATTCAATTCTGAGTTAATAGCAAAGGAAAGCCACTGGAAGCTTCTTTAGGGGATATTAAAAATTTAATTTTGGGATGGATTAGAAAAATAAAAAATGATTAAATCAAGCCTGGAAGAATGGCTCCGCAAGAGCTGCTTTAGCTAATGTATGATCATGAACTTTTCCCTGCAGCAGGAGGTTTTAATAATTTCAACTAATCACTCCACGCCTTGCTTGTTCCTAAATATTTGTTGTGAAGGTCTATAATGCTACTTTAGAGGTACATCTGTTATACCCTTCCAAGCTCCTTTTTGAATCCTGGATATTCACCAATATGTTTGTGAAATATGATGGAAGTTGTTGAACTTCAATTATCCTTCATATGTACATCTTCTCATTTTATATTCCCCTTTGTATCAATACTCAATCTGTAGTATTCACTAGATTTGTCAAATTTATGAGAGAAAATTCATTGGATGAAAGTAGTCAATTCAATATTTGTGTGCAACTTCATCCAAGTTCCACATTTTTGCAAAACTCTTTTGCTGAAATATCCAGTGACTACCGGAGCAGCAATGTGGCTCCAAGTGACTCAGACAGGGACTGTCCCAGCAGGAGGGACTCTGAAGCATCAGCTGTCACCCACCATCAGCACCAATTGCATCAGCCAGCCGGAGCACCTCGCCTTGGTGTCACTATTCCTAGCAATGACTCAGAGAGTGGAGGATCTCATTCGCCATCCCCTAGAGCTAGTCGAAGAAGACAGGTAATTACATATTGCTTCTTTGTCCATAGTGCTATAGTGATAATATGTTTTTAATGAAAATCACAATTTTAAATCTGGAGCAGAAAAAATTATATTTTGCACTCAGTTTACTGACTGCTGAATTATTCATCTTCAGACAGTCCTTTGATTTTCATACACATGACTGTTGTTCAGAATGGTGGATCCAGTATAGGGAAGGGAGGTTAGAACTGCATTCATTTTTTAAATGGTGTGGAATTGCGCGAATGCATGAACGAAATTAGAACAGTGGCTATTTTGCCATCTCACGTCCATGCATTCTCGCATGTGTTCTAGCAATTCACCGCTTTACACGACGCAATTTCGATACCTCCACTGCATAAACGCTCAACTATCGCCCACCGAACCAAATTTGCTCATCTAGCACTATAAAGGCTATCTAGATGAGCGGATTCTATTCGGTGGGTGATTGTTGAGCGTTTATGCAGTGGAGGTATCCATTTAAACTGCACCCTCGTACATACGTCAGATTGTGCAAGTACGTGCCCAGTGTAAAACGGCCTTAAGTATCCCATAAGGTGGGTAACTGTCCAGCAGTAGTGGGTATCTGAACAAAAATACCATTTTATCAAGTGAAAATGAGATACCTCAGGGGGAGGGGGTATAGCCCCTCTACCCCTTACTGTATCCGCCACTGGTTGTTCAGTTCTATGGAAACTAAAATATCCATGCTGACAGAATTTCAGTCAGACTATTTATTTTGCTAGCTTGTGAGAAGTCATAAACATGTTACTGGCTCTCAGTCCATAGGGAAGTCCTTTTTTAATATTTTAATTGCAACTTTTCCGCACAGTATTTATGTAAAGTGATTACAAATATTTATGGAATTTTGATGAATGAATTGAATGCTATGAATTTTCACCAAAAAGAATGCTTAGCATTTGTGCTTAAATAAAAAATATTGGTGTCCCTGGTCATAAGCTCTGGGAATCCCTAACATTCCTATTATCTGAATATGGACGTGCATTTTTGCAGAAATTTGTGTCTTGATTTCCCACAATTTGCTGTGCAGGGGCAAAACTGAAGGAATCTGAAGTGGGTATCTATTATGGCACATTTGCATTTCAAAAATAATCCATGCAATTGATGAATACTTTAAAAAAATTGTCATGCTGGAACTAAGTTAAAACTATTAGTTTGTCTTTCCCTCAGCTGTCATATGATTGGAAATTACTTGAGAGAATTCCTGTGTTTAATTAAAGTCTTGCAGTAAGACTGATGAGAATTTCTACCTTTTTCATTACAGAGGGTGCGGAATCATTCATTAACTTCACTCTGCCTTCTTTCTCATCACCCTTTCTTCTCTATCTTCCGTGAGTGCCTCTTTACCCTCAAGAAACTAATTGATGCATGCAATGACAGCATCACTCCTGGCAGAGGATCAAGACAGATTGTCAGGTCAGTTGAGAGGGGCTCATGCTGTGACAGTATTAACCCTTAGAGTGCGGGGATGTTTTTATACGTTTTGCACACTGACTACGGCATTTACCAAAAATTTTTATTGCTGCGTGGATATCTTGCACTTGGGCACTTTCCCTTAGCATAAGGATCGCTAAGGGGCTTAACACTATCAGACCAGCCCTCATTGCAGGGGGTGCCTCCTGCACAGGGGGTCTCTTCTGCACTGGCTGGCAGCTAAAACCGTGAACTCCCGCAGCCCAAGAGTTAAACAGTAAACATTGAAGTAGTAATGAGATATTTATTGGAAAAATCTGTGATACTATGTGATTTACTGTTCCTTATGAATTTGTATTCAAAATCTCCTCATAGCAGTGGCTGCAGAGGAGTTCAGTGTATAGAGAAGTATGTACTATAAAATAAATATGGTTATTTATGGTACGCATAATTGTGTTGGATAACATTTTTACCCCTTAAGGAACAATATTTTACTCAAATATGGAAAGGTGAACTAAATGGAATGTCATGATGTATTAAATAACATTAAGTGAATTTTTTTTCTACTGTGGACTAAAAGATGTATTTTTAATTCTGTTTATCCAGGGATACTGTGTGGAGTGTATTAACTGGTAAAGCCCATGAGGGTACCCCATCGATTGTCCTACATGACGTTCGAGAAATTGAGACATGGATTTTGAGACTCTTAAGTGCTCCTGTTCCTGTGCCTGGGAAGACCAGAGTGGAGGTTAAAAATCTTGAAAACAACCTAAGTAGATTAATTCTAAAGATTTAAAGAAAAAATTGAGTCCTATTTGATTGTTATTATTATGTTAATCTCAATTAAATTGCATGTTTGCCTAGATTTTGCTAAACTTTATTTTTGAGGTTATTCTCATTTTTAGTATTGTGTGTTAAAGATAGCATTTTGTTAATTGATCCATTTTGTGGTATTTTTTTCTCATTTTAGGTGGAAATTCTATCGCAGATCCTTCGGGCACCTTTAACATTTGCTCTACCTGACCACACTCGCTTCTCTCTAGTCGACTTCCCCCTTCATCTTCCTCTAGAGTTACTAGGAGTTGAAACTTGTCTCAAAGTTCTAACATTAATTTTACTTGAAAATAAGGTAAGGGATAATATATTTGTTGCTTGCAATTGATTCCTTTTGTTTATTTAGGCCATCATCATTTTATGTAAACAATTATGTCTTCAAGGTAATGGTTTTAACAAATCTATTTGAACTATTTTAGAAAGAGAATGCCAGTCTATCAAATAGAGATCATTGTTGATATATTAACCCATGTTTATTTGGAAGACTTCATTGTTTTTTAGATAAATTTCATGAATTTCTTTTTTATCCAAGTTTGATCTTATCATGGATTTTATAAATAATTCTGTATTTTTTTTCAGTTGGTGCTGCAGTCACGCGATTATAATGCCCTTTCTATGTCTGTGATGGCATTTGTCACCATGATATATCCCCTGGAGTATATGTTTCCTGTTATACCTCTTCTGCCAACTTGTATGAATAGTGCAGAACAGGTCAGTGTGGTATTAGTATTCAGGCTCAGGCCTTTGATATGGATATTCTTAAGGTTGCAAATTTTAATTTTATTAGAGTGAAATTTTTTGCATGACAAGGATTTGTGATACCTGATTGTAGGTTTTCTGGTAATTGTCTTTTACAATTCATCAATAATGAATTTATAGGAATTTTCAATGCTAGAGCTCGATCTCACCATATTACTCGATATCTAGAGATCTTTTATTGATAAAAATAGGAAATGCTGGAAAATGAGTTCAGTCAAGAAATTGTAGTCTTGTACGAATATTGCATGGCAAAATGTGCACACCAAACTCAAAATGTACTCAGAGATGCCAAACACATGGATTGTATTGATATTTTTATTCTCTAAGTCTATCTAAATATTTTCTCATTCTAGTTTTATTTTAATTTTCAGCTCCTTTTGGCTCCTACCCCATATGTGATCGGGATTCCAGCAAGCTTCTTATTATATAAGAAGAATTTTAGGTTAGTAATGGGCTATTTTGGCAATGAGGAAACAAGAAGTGTTCTCAATTCACTTACATACCTGCAATTTTGCCCTGATTGAAATGCAAGAAAAATTTCTAGTTCAATTCTCCAGAAAGTGGCAATGAAACAATAATTGTTGTGTAGTATAAAATATTATCCTTTAATCTATCATTTTATAATATTTCTTGGAGTTTAGGTCAATGTAAAACAAGTTATAGCCAACGTTTCGATTTATTTAAAATCATCCTCAGGGATATAATAATATCCTCAGAATAGAATACACAAAAAATTTTGTCATTTCATTTTTGGGTTTCAGGTTACCAGATGATGTCTGGCTTGTCGATTTGGATTCTAACAAAATAACCATGCCATCAAATGGGGATGAACTTCCTCCATTGCCAGAACCAGAGGGAACAATACTGAAAAACCATTTGAAACAGGTAATAAGTCTCACCACTGTTAATTTGAAAGACCTTATTAGGAAAACTATAGATCCAATAAATTGAGCAATTTTGATGAGCCATCAATTGTATATAAAGGAAAATTGAAATAAATACTAAAGGAAAAAAATGTAAATAAATTATAAAGGAAATTTGAAGCACAGCTATTGAAAGAATGTGGAGAAAAAGTACCTCATTGTAATTTTTTCATATAGTTAAGTAATTTCATGATAAGTCTCATGAACATGTTTCGTTTTTTGTTCTCTTAATTATGCTCCTCATCATTTTTGTGCACACCTTGTAAGCATTACTACTTAATGAAATTATCTATTACATATATCATTATCACTGATGATTCCCTGAGAAGCATAAACACTCCAATTACTGTAATCGCCTCTGTCATAGAATTTTTCTCACTCTGTTGGGAGTTAGCTTTTCTATGGCCCAGCAGCCTTTTGATGGGCACATCTGCCTGAGTCTTTCTTCTTTTCTTTGGCAAAAATGCCTCCAATGTCATTCATTTTACTATCTCTCTCTCTCTTTCTAATCTTTTCTTTCACCACTCTTTCACCTCTCTTCTTCACTTTTAAGGCTATGCAACTGATGGATGAGGGTGGCGACAGAGTAAATATAATTTTCCTCCTATCAAATATTTCTATTTTTGCTGCACTTGCATGTCTTTAAAAATATGCAGAAACAGCCTCACAAATATAGTGAACGGAGATGTGTTCATCGATTGTTAAAAAGTCAAGATTTTCTCAAAGAACTGGAGATATTTTTTTGTTATTTTTTTAAATGATTAGGATGAATTTTTACATGCGGCAGTCCAGAGCTTATTAGCATGGAGTCTGATTGGTATTGTCCTTTGAAAGTCTCTATCTGTATGAATCCAGAATGTCATCTCCAATTATTTGAGTCGGTATTAAAAATTAAAACTTGGAAAGCTCAGAAAATGTTTTAAAGTTGCGAGAATGCTTAGTAAATGCCCAATGAAAGCTTGAATGTATATTTTCTTTATTTCTCAAATCAGTATGGATTTATAAATCTCATCCATTTAAAATTAGAAATGGAAATTTCTGATGTTAAATATCTCTCCTCTTCAATTTATTTGTATATTTTAATTGATATTCTAAATTTTATCTCACAGCTGTGATATTCACTAAATATCTTTAGCATCTATTTGGAACTCTCCTTCCATTTGAGGCTGCAAGTGTGAAAATTTATCTTAATTTTTTTGAGTTTGAGGATTTTCTGCATATTTATGTGATTGGATAGGAATGGGGCAGAAACCAGTTACTTTTTGCAGTAGTAGCTCCATGGATAGAGCAGAGTAACTATTATACAAGTGGTCTGGGTTTCATTTTGAAGCACAGTTCCTTAATGCACATCTTATCAAGGTAATGCTTATGCTGTATATAATTTTTGCATTTTAGATGATCATTTGTAATGCCATAATATTTAGATACTATCAAATTGTTTGGTAATTTTTACTAATTAGAGTGGTAGAATTAAATTGTAGTAAGTTATTGATTATGAGTTGGTACTTATTAGTGTTAAACAGGGCTATTCTGTATCTTGTGGGCATAATATTTTGCCACCACTATTTATCTTTTGAAATAACACTAATTTGATTCTGTATATTGCATCTCATTATATTTCCCTGGCTTAATGAATGCCTTGGTTAAATCTGTGGTCAGTATCAGAATTATCATAAGGCAAATTCTACTAGCCAAGTAATTCAGGTTTATAATTAGAAAAAATATACCTAATTATTAGAGAAGATAGTGTATTTTTTTAAACTTCTCCGTTTATAAAAAAGTTAATCGTAAGCCAAAGTTCAATTTTGGATATTTTCGTATTATGTGTTGATATGTATAAAACTAGATTCAAGTTGAGGATCAAAAAGAATCCAGTGGTATTGTTTGTGGATGACAGAATTTGAATTCGTTGATCATTGAAACAAATAAAAAGTGGCAAAAATGAGGTGAGGATAAAGGAGGGAAAGGTAATTTAGGAATTCTTATATGTATAATGAAATCATATGTATACAAAATAGGGAAATATCTGCAATTCATAAACTTTTTATTCCTTTAAAATATGACATTTATGTGTAAATATAAAAGCCTATGCAAATCATAATTTATGTTGGCTTTGAAAAAACTGGGAGAGTTGGCAAATATTCTTGCCCCTCATGGATAGCTCAAACCTTAGGTACAGTGGAAAAGGTGCCATCACTTTCTGGGTGTGATTAGACCCAATTCACATTATGCAGTCAACCGTTTCTTATACCTTCCTTTATAAGATCCTTTGGCCAGGAATCATGTAGCAACTGTCACCCACATAAATGAATATAAAATCTTCGCTGACCATTTCATGCCTAGCAAAATAAAAAATGACTGGTCAACTGATGTCAAATAAACCTTTCTAAATACAGTAGAATCCTGATTTAAGGTTTTTCAGGGGGGACAAACTTTAAAACACTAAATGCGGAAAAACACTAAATGAGGACCTGCCATTTTTTTCAGGTTTTAGGGTCAGTAATGACTGGAATGGCTTTTTATGAATAAAAAATATTATTTTACGTAACTAAAAGGTGCTGCATGCAGCAAAAAATTCATTGATTGAGTGTTTTCAGCCCTATGAAGGTTGGATAATACTTTTCAGGAATCAGCTAAAAAAATGGGTAGTAAATATAAGTAATGAGAGCATATGCGGATCCAGGGGGGGGGCACGGGGGCACATGCCCCCCCCCAGACCCTCAAAAATATGCAAGATTTTTAATACAGTCCCATTATCATTGCGTTTGTTTTGTATTACGAGATATCCTTGTGCCCCTCCCTGAACAAAATCCTGGATACGGCCTTGCTTGTGCCCCCCCCCCCCCCAGAAACAAATCCTGGATCCGCCCCTGAATGAGAGGATGACAGTTGTTTTTAAGAAATATTTTAAGAAAATTTTAATATGCATCAACTGAAAAGCATTCCCACACGGAATATTTTTATGGAAATTAGTGATTCCATTTTTACTTATATTTCAGTGGTCTCGATGAAATTTTAAATTTTTTTCTGTAAAAGCGACATGTAGGTGACTATAGCATTTCTAATATAATAAAAAAGGTGTAAGTAGGTACTCGAAAAATCGTCATTGCATCTATAAAGATGAGTGAAATAAAGGGACAGCAGAAGATCACTAATCCGAAGTCTAAACTACCGAATATCTAGCAAAAGGGAGGTTTTCTGGAATTATACCAACTTAACGTTTTCTGTTGCCTCGGCGAAATGAGGGATTTATGAGCCTTTAAAAAGCCTCCCGTGCGCACATTTTGGATTTCGAGGTCATCCAAAAAAGGAGAATCTTATTTCTAGTATGCGTACAAGTCGATGGTGATTCAACTCGATGATGGCACCAGATTCGTTGTCATATATCCGCGGCCTCATGCAGGTCGAATGGAACTGGGAGAAGTTGTTTACGCGGCACGCTGATCACCTTGACTCCCACTCACCTTGTTTCTCGGCAGCTTTTGATGAAATTTGGTTGGACCTTGAATAACGATTAGCTAAACTTTAAGTTAGGTAATAAGGTTTAATCTTCAACAAAACTGGATTTCATCAGAAAAATTGTCAGTGCCTCTGGAGATTGGCAATTTCGTCCGAGTTATGATGTCGAAGTCAACCACCAAGGGATACCTGCCGGATTTTCGTAGTTTTCCGCGCTCATCTATTCTACCATGAGTATGCGGTGATTTTTTTTCCAGCATAAGCGATTTATTTTGAGTCATGGACCGTGATAGTTTGTCAAAACTCCGATTGTCATTCTATTTTGACATTAATTAGCACCAGATAGATATTTTTGAATCGACATCGATATCAACCAGCCGCATGTTGGTAAATTGGCTCCGGGATATCTAAATTACGATGTAAAATAATGTTGTTCCGCAGGGAAAGAATGCTCTCACTCACAGTCATGACAGGGGAAACACTTCCTCTGTTCTTTCGCTGTTCCTCCGTGGAAACTGACCTTGGAATGGATTACAGAAAGAATCTTCTAGTGAACTGCGCAATTGATATTGGGCCTCCTCTTTTGAAAAGAGAAAGTAGCCGACTGGAAAAATATTGGGCTAATAATGGACTGCCCGTAGGGAGTAGAGTTGAAAGGGGCATAAGCCATCAATTGAAAACATTACGAGAAAACATTATTGTAGCGGCCCTCAGAGGATAACTCGTGTCATCAGTCGTCACGTATCATCGAAGTCAAGTTCAAGAAGTGAAGGATAAGGTAGTTCGAGGTTACCTATATAGGGATGACTTTGCTTCATTAGATCGGATCTGATACAAAAAGTGCCTGGTGTTTGGATCAGAAGGGGAGCGAAACATTACGAGAAGACAAATCACCCAGCTGGCGAGTTGAAGGTCGCAGCGCTGCGCTCGCGGAAGAAAGCAGTTGAAGAAGCGTTCCCCGGTAGATTCTATCGACTATTGGTAAACTTTCATGAGACCGTTCTTATTGATGAGCATAAATTCGAAGATTTGGATGAACCGTCATGAAAAAACGTTAAATCGAGCAAAAAAATCTTGAGCGGGACAAATTTTTACGACCATAAATGCGGAAAAACACAAAATGCGGAAACACTAAATACGGATAATTTTTACATTGTCCTAATAGGGAATGAATCGGGACCCAAAAAAATAAACGCTAAATGCGGAAAAACGTTAAATGCGAAGACGTTAAATCCGGATCCGACTGTATTTCCTCAGTGTCTTAAATAATTGAAAATGGACAAATACATAAATGCTTTTTTCTTGTGAATTGACCCTTTCTGCCCACGTGAGTGTGCACTTGTCAGCCACTTCGACATTTCCTTGACAACATCGGCTCTAATTTCTGGCAGAAGTATTGCCCTATTTTCTAAGAAACCCAAAAAAATCCTTTTATAATTATGTAAATATATCATCTTCTTGAAATTTGAAGGAATTAGAGTTATCCCTTATCGCTCTCCTTACCAACTGGAGAATTCGCCTTTCTTCACCATGAATTTAGTGCAGGATACATAAAAGGTATCATTTGCTCCTTTTCCAGTGTTTCTAGCAATGGAAACAAATGAGTGCAACAATCCGTGCATATGAATTTGCTGGTAGGGGCCACAATAGGTATTACACCAACCAAATGCTGGCATAACTGTCAATGCAGCAGGTGTCCTTTTGTTTTGTCCGGGTAAAGTAGCCCCAAATTCTGCTATGGGGCTACTAACTTGAGATGCAGAATCAGAGGGATGTAATATTGTGCCCAAATGGCATCCTATGTCATAACAGCACAGTTGCAATCTGTTACAGAATAGCCCTGAAGGTTACTGGAAAAACATTACCATTCTGATTATTTTTTAATTCATGGAATTGTGATTTAATATGAAGTAATGTGTAATGTGGTTGAAACCGTTAGGAAATCGAGTCAACTTTTCTGAGCACAAGGCATTGTATAATAAATTCATGTGCAAGAAACCAAAGCTATATATCAAAGTCTTTCATTTGTCTGACAAATTTGTTTTATGTCCTGTGAATTTTAGTGGTAGAGATCTTTACATCTAGAAGTCTTAAATGAGGTTCGTTTAATTTAGCATATATTTGAGGTTGATTTACTTTGTCATCGGTTAACTTCCATGTATTTTGATCATGTTGTACACGCACATTGTATTTCATCATTCTTTTGTTAGCAGCACCTTTAACATCATTTAAAGTTGATTAGATCATTTTTCCTTTGATGTTTCTAACTGCCTTCAAATATTTAAATCCTTTCAGAAGAATAGTTTTTACACTGCATGTGAATGAAATGTAGAATCACAGTACAAAATGGCACTAGCATTTCACAGTTTATGATCCTCCATATTTTATGCATTTACTTGTTAAGCAATAAATTATACATGATGATTTAGAATGTGGAGGAGAAATTTGTTTACTTATGACACTTGCTAAAGCCGCATGTTAGGACTAATTTGAAATTTTCACCTATAGATTTGGTAGGGAGTTGAAATCTGGAGAATATTAAATTTTCATTCAAAGAAATAGTTTTCATTGCAGAAGAAATGGTTAATTGTTCTTTCCCCCTGAAAAAATAAGTGCCATGTATTTATTTATATTTTTATGAGGATTTTTTGGTCATCAGGAATATCATTTTTCTGGGAATTAATTATCACCAGTTTATTTTTTAGCATACATATAAAACTACCTATGAATCACAATTAACCTGCTTGAGATATTTTATAATGTGAATTATTACTCCAAGGAAGTGCATGCCTTTATCCTTACCATTATTAGATGCTAGGTTTTTCCTAAAGGACTCTGGATGTAATCCATTAGATTCAGTATCCCCTCTCATGGGGAGGGATATATTTTTACATCTTCTAAAAACTGGCAGTATTGGGGGTCAGATGAAATTTAAACTATGCAAAATCGTATCATCAAAAACTCTAGTTTTTGTTAAAATGTGGTGATATTTACCTACGAAAATAATAAAAGAAGTCAGATGATCTCCTAGTGGTCTTAGGAAGCTTTTTTGGCTGCAAAACTGAATGTTATTCAGATCTTGCCTCATGCATGGTGAAACACTCAAGTCAGTTTGTTGAGCAGTCATTGAGATTATATCCTGGTTTAGGCATCATCTTGTAACTGGTTAGATTTATGGGTCATAACCTTGATTTTCATGTGTGTATTTGGTAAATTTTAAGATAAAATGAATGTACTGCTAGATTTTTGAGTTCTCACAGGACTGAAATACACACGTTGATATCCGTCGATCAGGGACTCCTTGGGATGTCAGTTACTCCCACTTTCAATAAAAAATTTGAAGACTTAATGGCATTAAGGGTAGATGCTTTGGGAGGAGAATTCTGTATGAGAAAAAAATACATTGTCACCCAAGCTTGGGTGCCTTCTGCAACTTTCAAAGATTCATTACCCGTGACATACAAACTCAAGGGCATATTAAACTTGAAAGGTAATATATTCATTGTGAACATTGTTAGTTCAGAGGAAGGTTTTGATTTAATAAAAAACTTACATTTTTGTTGGATCAACTCAGTGGTTTGTGTATCAGTCAGGATCTGATAGGAGACTGACGGAAAGGGATGGATGATCGATTGGGTAGGTTGCATGATAGGAACCTACCAATCAGATTTATTAGGTCCTAGTGAACACATCATATTAGGCCATTGAAAGGATGACAAAATCGTCACAGCAACAATGTGTGACGTGAAATACTACACAACATGAAATGAATACACTGAATGCAAATGGGTACATTACAAGAGGTGAACAAATAAATGTGTTTTTGGGTGTTCATTGATACTAAAGTGCATTGATATGCTTTGATTAGGGCCTTGCTGGGATGTCAATTACTCCCACTCCCATCAAAGATTCGATGACTCAGTCGGATAATGGTAGGAGCCTGAGGAAGGAGGGTGGGGACTTGAGTCCGTCGCCGAGACAACAGCAAGGTCCGCAGCACGCCACGGCTCCCCATATGCAGACGCAGATGGTGCAGGCCCCTCAGCAACAGGCCACTAATGCCCAGCAGCAGATGCAGAGGATGCAGCAGCAACAGATGCAATACCAGCAGCAACAGCAGATGCTCCAGATGCAGCAAATGCAGCAGCAACAACAGCAACAGCAGCAGAGGAGGGTGTCGATCGTCGGAATGATTGGTGGAATGGGCAGTGGAGGTGCGGGTGGTACGCAAGGGAACCAGCAGCAACAGGGCGCTGGGGCCGTCTTCAACCCTTTCATTTACGGCAATGATGTTGACTCTGTGGATGTGGCCACCAGAATTGCAATGGTTTGTAATTTTACTATGAATCAATGGGTATCTATAGAAAAATCTCTGGATCATTCTCTCCATTTATCTTGGAACAGTATACAGCAATTCCTCGACATACAAACAAGATGCGTTCTGCGACCTTGTTCATAAGTTGAAAAACCAAAGTAAAGCATCGCAAAGTGCCATTATCCTGCAGAATGCAACACTGCATTACAATTTTGCGTTAACTCGTGATGGTGATGAACTGATCAATACCCTTTTTCCCAACTAATAGCGGGTGACCTTGAACGCGCTCGAGACCCACCCACTCCTCTAGCCAATCACAGAAGAGTGACAGGTAAAAGTTTGTAGGAGGCCGCGACCTCTTTCTGACTTTCATGCAGTGAACATCGCTCTCCAGCTTGCAGTGTTGCCAAACTTAATCTGTGGAGATCGTGCTCAAACTGCTTCACGTACAGTTATTTTCACAGACTGGCAATGCTGGTCGACATTATCGAGGGGAAAATGGAAGGGGATGGAGGGGAATGGTGAGGTGGAAGGGGCAGCGCTTCTGATTGGCTACTAGCTCTCTACCGCCCAGCCGCCAACAGTTCGGAAAAAGGGTATAGTTACGCTTGCAATGTGGCTGAAGCTGAAAAAATGTCGCTGACCGTGGGAAGGAAGGATGGGTGAAACCAGTGGCGTAACTAGGCATATGCTTTGGGGGGGTATGGGGAGGCAATCCCCCTTCTCATGCAACGGGAAGTCCTGGAAAAGTTTTGAAAAATGACATGCCTGGAAATTATTTTACATCATTTTGGCAATTAAATTTTAACTTTAAGCAGATGCAGTTATTATATATTATATCTAGACAGTAGTTTTAAATAATTTTTTTTATTTCTCTGAGGCTTTGGGGGGGATCGATCACCCCCTATAGTTACGCCCCTGGGTGAAACTCTGAACAGTTCCCGACTTCACTACCGTTTAACTTTATCTGATGCTTTGTTTAGACTGTGCCCAAAGTATGAGTTACTCTACCCCTCACCGCATTGCATCAGCCAATCTCAAAGGTACCAAATTTTAAATTTCGTTCACACTTGAACTGTTTAATGTTCGTATCTCGGAAAGTTTGTTAGTGGAGGACTTACTGTATCTAGTTTTGCTAATGGTAGCCCCTCTCACCCTGATGACGGCATGGGGATTCTTCCATCCTTTTGCTTCTATCTCTATCTCTACCCCAGAGATGTTTTTTGGCTTGTTAATAATGGCAGCACCTCAATCCTTTTCCCTCTCCTCTCCTCCTCCTACCAAGGATCAGAGTGAAAAATTCCCTAACCCATAGACCCAGCCTTAAGAGCATATCTCCTCAAGACCTGCTCTTAGGGTCTCAACCTAATTACAAATGAACGATAACCATCTGCCAGGCTAGTTTTATATCATTAAATCCAAAATTATTGAAATTTTGAATACATTCTCAATAACATTTTGATGGTGGACTTTTAATTGGAGAGCATTCAACCCAAAAATATGGAATTATTATTCAAATTGATTTTTTTAAATGGCATTTAAAGTGTGAGAATTATTGTTTGGATTTGATTTGCTGTCAGTTTTTTCTCTTATAATTTACATAGCTCCATTTAAATAAAAGCAATCCGGCATATTGATGATTACGTTCAACTGCTGCCAGGATGTTGAGACCACCTTGTTAGATATACTCTGCAGTCCACGTGTTAATATAAATTGCCATGAGAAAAAACTCATCTGGAATAGAATTCAGTCATGCACTTTTGATTTGTCTAAATTGGTGGACTGTACCACCCAAACATGTAACACTCTTACCTAATATAAAATTTTTATATGGATGGATGAACTTGAATTGAGTTTAAGTGTATAAAATGGCCTGAAGAAATGAAGGCGTTTGCTTAATTTCATGGTCGAGTTGAATTTTTTCTCAACGTAGCATTTAATGGAAATTTCAATCATTCATGAGCTAGGCTTGATGTTAACCCCAATCATTTATGTATATCCTGAGTTTAATGTCTTTTTTCTTTGAAATAATTGTTTTCAGCATTAATGGATAATTGAACAGAATCTCAGAAATATCAGAATTACAGGGAAACATACTGAAGACCCGCAGATGTAGGAAAACTGTGGTTATTGTTGTGATTTAATCTAATCACTCGTTAAATCAATCACAGACTTTCAACGAAGTCTAATTTATTAACACATAAGACATATTACATACTCAGTCTTACAACGTACTGTGACCGTGACGTACTGAGCGGTGACTTCCGACTGCTGCACACACACTCACTCTGCTCAGTCCCTGTGCGCCACAGGCGCTGGTGGCCAGTATGTGAAACACACCTTTAAGGCACTCACACAGTTATTAACACTCTTGAATTACGAGTAGATATTGTAATTTAGAAATTATTTCTAAAATTTGCATTCTCTTTTCCCTAATCATGGTTGTATAGTAGGTGCTTTGTGGCTGAAATGACCTCTGCATATTTTACTATTCATACTTTCTTTTAAAATCACCTCTCATAAGGTAGCCACTTTTTTAGGGTGCAGTGTGTGTGTGAAAATGCTGAACATAAACTCAGTATTTTGGGGCGAGGTAATGTATGCAAGCAAATGTGAAATAATGCTAGGAGAGGTGATATGAGGCCCCTCACTTTAACTGAATGAATGTGAAGTTGCTAGTTTCACCTTGTTTCCCATAATACAGGCTACTAAAAATTCATTAAAAGTAATTATATGGTAGATGAGCCATAACCCAACTAATTTGAGGTAGACTCCAGGTGAACCAAAGTGAAAACAAGTCATCTTAGGTTGTTCATGTCTGCTATTTTTTTCTCAGGATTGTGAATGAGTATTATGAAGCAAGCTAACAATTTTTCATTTTTGATTGATTTTCAGGTCAGATTCTTCAACTCTCAGAATATCTTGGCTAATTTTACTGAGCACACTCGCACCTTAAGGTTGTATCCACGTCCTGTGGTGGCATTTCAAATAAATAGTTTCCTACGATCCCGTCCCCGGACTTCTCATTTTCTCAACAGATTCGCTCGCACTCAGGTAATATATTTTGCATTTTATGCTGTCTTAAATTATTCAGAGGTACAAAATCATTGTGGTTATTATTATTTTCCATCCGTCCTTTGATCAACTACCTGTTGGATTATCCATTTGTTGCTTCCTTAACCCATCTCGCCAAACACTCTCTACCCTACCTTTCTTACTTTCCTCTAGTCTCCCTTTTTTACTGTGTTCTACCTAAAAATAACAAGTTATAACTGTAAATGGAAATAAAACATAAATGCAGAGGAAACTTTACACGAAAAGCAAAGAAAAAATTTCTTATAAATTGACATGAATTCGTTATCCATTTCTTATGTTGTATGTTTAGGATTTCTCCTCCATTAAGATGGGTAATCAAAGCTAGTATGTCAATAAATACCATCTGAATTTTATGCTAGTAATAACTGCCAAATATTTTGCAAATAGACGATGCTATTCACATTGGCTGATCCAGAATAGGGGCAAGGGGCAAGAGGGGGCTAGATGGTGGGCCTGGGGGGTAATCTCCCAGTGCAAAATTGCCATTTTATCTAGTGTAAATTGGATACACCAAGAGAGCTGTAACACCCTCTAGCCCCTCTCTGGATCTGCCACTGGCTATAAATGAAGGCTAAGAGAAATTGGGGAGAAAAATTTAGGAGTGGGCCTTTGGAATATAATAAAAGGTTGGGAATGAACCAAATGTTTGCATTAGTATGAGAGGGTACTGAAAAGTTAAGTCTCCTATTTAAAAAAAAATGGAAAACAAATTTATTCTCAACTTTGCGTACATCATTGGAAAGGCTGAGCATTTTGCTATTTTTCTGCTTAGTGCCTTAATGATCAATTACTTTTTCATCCTTTTAACCTGCTTTTTAATACCGGCATAGTACCACTCTCCCTTCGTCTTGTAGCCAACCGTCGACTGCGTCTTGCATTTCCTCGTCTGACTTGAATCTCTTTCCCCCAAGGAGTTTTTTGAAAGTGGAAAAAAGGTGTTAGTTGCTTGGGGCAACTTTTGGGCTGTAAGCAGTGTGGTCGATGATATCCCAGCCAAATTCATTGAGTGTGGCGATCGTTTGATGTGACACATGTGGACGCACTTTTTCTTGTGTTCATCAGTGGGCCGCTCAGGGACCCATCTGGCAGACACCATGTTGTAATCCTCTGACACAATATTCTGCATGGAGAAGTTGCCACACCCTTCATTAAGACCTTCCTGTATCGCATGTAGGGTTATTTTTCGGTTATTGTGCACCATCTCGTTAATTCGAGCCGCAGTTTATTCCTGCAAACTTGGCCTCCCTGACCGCTGCTCATCATGGACGTTTTCCCGTCCATCAGAAAACTCCCGACACCATTTCTGTACGTTTTTGATTTCCATACACTTCTCGTCATATACTTCCACTAACTGGTGACGAATTTCTACCTAAGAAAACTTTTTCGCTTTCAAAAATCGCATGACTTAGCGTAGTTCGCACCTGGTGGGTGCAGTAAGCGGGAGCTTCATCCTTAACGACTGCTACACAGCGACTGAGTGACATAAGGTAACGTGAGTGGTTCTAAATTTTAGTGTAGGAACCAAGGAATGCAATGCTGTAGTCAAATTTTGCCTAGTGGCTTGTGTTCAGAAATGGCATTGTTGGAGACCTAACTTTTCAATACACCCTCGTAACCTTGTCCCCTTGTTAGTGAAGGTGCTTTTGGTCTTTATGATAAATAATTCTTCAAAATGTAATTACCTCTCCAGGCAGTGGAATTCCTTGCTGAATGGTCTTTGACTCCTACCAACGTGGCCTTCTTACGAGTACAGACAGGAGTTTTCGACCCAGTCCAAATCGGGGACAAGCCCAAATGGTACTCTCATACTTTGGAGCCAATAATATTTCCAGTCTGGGATGATGGAAGTTCCCTCTCTGGTGCCCTTAAGGCTGCCAGGCATGCAGAAACTCAGCCAACTGGTAAGTTGAGTAAATTACTTGATTCAATGGTATCTTTCTATCATTGGCATTGTCTAAATGTAATTGATTACTCCTGCTCAAATCAAGATAAAATGTAAAAATAACTATTTTTAATGCTTTAGACACAAAAGTTAAATTTATTCAATTAAACACTCTGACCACCTGCTACGTTGCAAAGCTCCTAAAGCTTTAAGTCTTGCTTTGCACTTGAGAATTTTTTCCCAAAATTGAGCCATAAAAATTAGGGGAAGACCATTATAATGAGATAAATACAAGCTGATAGAAGAAGTGGGATAAATCCTAAATTTCCTAAAAAAAGAAACTCAGAGTTGAATTCTAAAAGGTTTTTTAAACACCTCAAATCTTATTAATCCCATAAAAATGAATCATCCTTGTACAAATTGTTAAGATGCAAGAAGTTATTTTCAATTCTTTGGAAACTTTAAGTGAAGATCTTTTTTGTTAAAAACTGCCGTAGCCAGTGGGATGGGTTCTATGGGTTCACACCCCTTGAAATGTTTGGAAGATGCCTTCTGAAGTGTGCCCCGTACAGGTAAACTCATTGGAAGGGTATCTAGAATTTACATGATTCCCCTCATATTTTTTTATGGGTACGGCCTTATGATCAAATTTAAGGCAAAAAGTAAACAGTGCTAGGCATGAAAGGGTTGCAATCCTATCATTAATAATATTGCATTGAGGTGTAGTGAGTATTAGAATATATTACCACATCCATTGATTAGGTATCAAATGCATTTCTCATAGAATGTGCGGGTATTCAATAGAATCTTGTGAAATCACTATATGCATCATCATTGATGCTTATTAATTATTTTTTTAACCTGTGTATTTGTATTAATTAACTGCAAAAAATGGCAGATACAGGTGATATAAGCTGTAGTATGAATTTGCAAAAATACTTGTTTAGATTATATAATCCATTTTTAATCTAAGACTTAGTTTTTTATTATAAAATGAACCCACTTTCTCTGATAGTCTGTAAAGAAAAAATTTCATCTTAAATTTCGCAAAGATGGTATTTACCAGCGTTCAATATCAGAGACTTCTTCCAGAGTTTCCCTCTTTGGTATACTATACCTCCTCTCTTATAATAATTATATTTATTTAAGTGATTTTGAAGGCCTTACATTTTCGTGGCTACTTGCATATTCAGTTTCATTATTATTTCAAGTTTATGGAGAAATATTGCATGCATTTTAATTTCAATTTTTTGTATTGTAGTCTCATTTTTTTGTCTCCATTAAAAAAATGACTGTATTCCTTTAGTGAATATTAAATCCACTCCTTCCCATGGAAAAAATTTGGTAGCATATTTGGATGAAAGTTTTTGATCAACTCAAAACTTTCTCTGATTTTTAACTTTTTTTACCAGATGAAAGTGGATCAGATTCAGATGGTGCAGAAAGCACAAGTTCCTCATATTCCTCTCTCAGTGACTTTGTGTCGGAGCTTGTATCATCGGACCTTTCACCAAGTAAGTCAAAGTGAAGGCTAATTTTTGTCAAATGTGTTGGGGTTCACCAGAGGGTTACCGGAATAGAGATGGTTCGTTAATTTTGGCGGAGTACTCGTACATAGTTGATATTTTTTTATAAAATATATTCTTTGAATTTGTCTGAATTGAATTGTATGTATTTAATCTATCAAGTTATTTATCTTCTAAAGAAGGATTTTTTAAATCTGACATATCCATAGTATATTTAGTTGAAATATACAGTGGAACCTCGATTTATCGTTTTTCAAGGGGATGGATGAAAAAAACGATGAATGCGGGAAAACGATCAATGCGGGAAAGTTTGTCCGGGTTGCCTATGTCCCAGGAAACGCTGGATTTTTGCGAATTATGACATTCATTAATGGATTCAAAAAAGATATTAGCTTATTACAGGAATATTATTCCTGTATCGAAACACTTAGGTCATATTGTTGATTCGGATTATATCTCTTTCAAATATCCTCAAGGAACACTAAAAACCTTGCTAAAAAAATGTTTTACTCCACTCGGAATTTTCACTGCTATTATGCATTTCTGTCCGATGTAAAAATTCTTATCCATCAAATGCCATTTCAAGTACACGTATTTACGAGAGAAATGTGCGTGTTATGCCTCAAACAACTGATTTCGCTGTCGCAGTGATTGGTTATAGGATGTATCAAGAAGGCCAAAAATAGTTTATTATTTGAAATGTTCCTTTCTTGCAATTAAATTTTTAATATGATTGAGGCAATGTGGCGTTAATCGTCAGCGGCACGCCCACCTAATCCTCGGCTTCATCCCACTTCTTGCTTTTCACCAGGGATCTCGCTCTACCCCGACCCCTGCCGTCATGTACTAGTGGACATACCGAGGCGTGCTGTAATATTCACGCATTTCTAGCCCGGATTTTTTTCTTCGTCTTCAATTATTTTCAGTCTATCTTTTAAAGTTCTCACTTGTGTCTTCGGAAGGGCCATGGTCCGAAGACGAATAAGAATAAAACTAATAAAAATGAAACCGGACTCTATTGAACCCACACGGAAAACACTCGCCGGCTTTAAGTCAACCCACCCTGGAAAGTACGGAACCACTCGTACGAGGTGAAGTTCGGCACTAATGCTATCGCGTACGGCGTAAGCAGAGCTTACTGCAGAGGGTGAAGCATGACCATAAGACTGCGCAAATTTTTTATTCTATGGAGAAGGCAGCTTACCTACTCATTTGTAACAATAAGTAGCGTAGCTCTAGATGAGCAGATGAATTCAGATTGCTAGTAGGGAGAAACAAAATATCCTGAGAAGACATCGCTTCGTTAGCACCTCAGACAGGTGAGACTTGTGGCATAACTCATAAATTGTAACCAGACACGTTTTCGAAAAAAATCCGCATCAACTGCCGTGAAGCTCAGCTGCGAGGATATCGATATTTGCCAGAAATCAGCATCTTATTATTCCAACTATTTCCTTGCTTAAAATGGTTAAATAACGTTAGAAATACGTCGTGTTTGGTATCATCCTTTTTTGAATTACGTGCACATCACTAATAACTCAATCTAATAAAAGTATAATACCAATTGCCGAAATTCATTTTTACACACCTTTTGGGCTAATCGGTGATTCATGCAGCAGTTGACCTCCAGAGGTGGGGATCTTTGAAGCCAGTCAGCTAAAAAAAAAGTCAGCGGTCGAGAAAGGGGGAAGCGTGAAAAAGGTTTCTTTTGTTCTCGAGTAACTTGATATTTTCTTTCGAAGCTAAGGTCTTCGTAATACAATCCCTGCTCGAGCTGGAATCTTTTTTTTTATTTCGGAGAAGAGGAACGCTTCAGACGGGGAGAGGCGAGTGCTGAATGGAGGGGGATACCGGATCTTGGGAAATGCGATAATGTGACTATCCCACAGGTCTCAGCTACTCCCTATCATATTTCAATCTCCTGGGGAAGATTCAAACTTTGTGTCTCTCGTTATAAGCCATAAACGACACGTTGTAAACACTTTGTCTTATTTTTGTCAAACGATGAATGTGGGAAAAATATACGACGGGACCGCGATCTTCAAACGATCAATGCAGGAAAACGATACTTCGGGGAACGATAGATGCGGGAAAAAATTACATTGTCTTTATGGAACTTAATTTGGGACCAGGAGCAGCGAACGATGAATGCGGGAAAACGATTAATGCGGGAACGATAAATCGGGGTTCCACTGTATTAGATTTTTTGAACCAGCTTTACTAGCTTTAAGTTTTGAAATATGACTATCTGAACATTTTTTAAATCAATAGAGAGCTATTTTCCACCACTCATCGTGTTCCCCAATGCTAGAATAGAGGTGCAAGTAAACTGGAAACATTCCTTGCGGGCAAGTAAATAAAATAATTCTGTTTTGCCTAGGGAACTCTAATGAAAATGTGTGGCTCGGTGTGGTCTTGCATTAAAATGCAATAATCCTGATGCTTTTGCGTCTCATTTGACATTTTATAAAGATCACGTAGAACATTGAAGGAGATTAAAACTCATACATATGTGTACATGGATCATACGTGTACACAGATGATCTGCAACATGGATAATCCACAGCCGAATAATTGGGAGTCTGCTGTATTTTCAATTTCATACGTTTCAATGCAATCTAGCAAAAGCTTGCATAATTTTCCAGATTTGGTCGCAAAGGATTAATTTTCTATTTTTATAAGTAGAGCATACATATTTGTGTTTTAGAACCATCCTCCTCAGAACTAGTTCATTTAATTTTTGAACCCTATATATGATAGAACTAGTGCCTTATACTCTTGTTCTTGAATTAAAAAAAGTGAGGAATATGATAAAGGTTCACTCTATACATACTACAGTGCAACCTCGATATAACGACACCCTACGGTGCACTAATAAACACTCGCTATAGCGAATTGTCGCTATACCGGAGGTGGAGCAAATAATAGCCAATATACCTGTTGCGAACAGATATACAGGAACAGGAGTGGTGCGGCGACAGATAAACATCTATCCGATAAACGTAAGCATAAATCCAGACGAAAGGCGATGTTTTTTGCATCACTAAATTTCCTTACTCAAATAACGACTAACTATTCAAACAATTTATAAGCGCCGCACTGAATAAAAATTATGGAAAGCATTGTTTCGTCAATCATTATATTTATCGAACGACAGTTTACCACATAAATTTGAGACTGAGCACTCCATTAACTTCAATTCTAACAGATCGCTAGCAATTACAGAGGTTAAGGAGTCTTGATGAAAGTCTTCCGGCGGTGAAACCCTCGCTATGGCGAGAGCCAACACCGAAAGGGTCTCGTAAAAACGAATTTTTAACACGCTTATTATAGGGTCAATTGACGGTGCATCGGCTATTTCTCGTAATAGCGGGGGTGTCGCTATAGCCCGTACACGCTTTAACGAGGTTCCACTGTATATTTTATTTGGCGGGAAAAATGTTGTGATAGAGGAATCCAATGTAATATTAGGATCAAAAATACGGGGATAAATTATTCGAATTTTAAGTGAATTCAAAAATATGCTATCGAAAAAATGCTTCATTTACTTACTTTTGATTTGATTCTCTTGACTTCAGAATTGGATAAATACCTCACAAAAATTTTTCCCAGTATGTGTATGAATAAAGGCTAAGGTGATGGTGAGTCGAGGAGAAAATGTAATTGGTTAAAATTGAGATAAGTAACCTCCCGAGAGGATTCCGGTGCAAAAAAATATGTCTTTGCTTAAGAATATCATTATACGTAAATAAAGCTATAAAACCGTTGTAGTGCCATGTCTAATTAACATACCATAAAAGTGGGTGGGAGCTCACTTCAAAGTGAGCTTGAAAACCTCCTCTTCTTCTGAGAAAGACTCATGCAATAAACCTTGATGTATGCCTGTTTATCTGTTTATTCATCTCTGAATTCTCTCCAATTTGTCGGAGCCTTATATGGAGGGAATATTTTTCATTCCATTGGTAAATTAGCTGTTTTTTTAAAAAGATGAGCTTCTGAGAATAAGGGGTTATTTATTTATCCTGTGTTTCTCATTCTAACATTCCAATACCTTCATGCTGTGATGTTAATTGGGAGTGTCACGGCTAATTTTGATTATCACGGGACATTTTGGTTCCCACTGTCAAATTATGTATCACGCTGAAAGAATAAGAAAAGTCTCTCTGTAGGCCAAGGCCATCAGGGGCGGATTCAGGATTTCTTTCTGGGGGGCACAAGCAAGGCCGTATCCAGGATTTTGTTCTGGGGGGGGCACAAGGATACCCCGTAATACAAATCGAACGCCATGTTAACGGGACCGTATTAAATATCTTGCATATTTTTAAGGGTCTGGGGGGGGCACGTGCCCCTGTGCTCGGAATTATATTGCAGGAGGGATTTCTTTGGAGGTTTTCAATTTAGACTGTGCATTCATTCATTTTTGGCATGGTTTGAACCTTTTGACCTTCTCAATTGGTTAGTCTTGCTGCTTTGATGTTCTGTGGGCATGAGATGGCAGTACATATGTGCCACATTGTGTATGTTAATGGCTGGATATCATGCTATTATTGGGATATTTTGCTTGGAGGATATATGTATGTACTCTGAAGTTGGAAGCATTAATTAGTTCTAAACTTTTTTGAACATATCATGTGATTATGAAAGATATTATCGTATTAGTCATTTTAAGTTTCCTCAATCAATATGTCTTTTGTGAAAGTTGATTGTTTTCTCTCATGTTAGTTAGTCATGATGAAAATGAATGCTTTTTCTTGGCTTACGGTGAAGCATAACTAAATTCAGTTTCAGGGACTCAAGATTGTGGAGCATCATCCCATCAGGCAGCTCTTTCAAGTGGCTTAGATCACAGATCTGTGTATCATCCACCATCATGCCTGCAGTTACCTGGAGGGAATGCATCTCCTGACTCTGCCTTCAGTGTTCCTGGATCACCACCATCCACTTCCTCTAGTCATTCTGACCTCAGCTCACCCAGCTTCAATCGAGATTCTGAAATGGAATTTGGAAGTAGAATGGAGCAAGTAGATGATGATGAGGCATTTGGATCCAAGGGTCGACGAAGGAGTAGTGTTAGTATATGTCTTTGATTTATTATGATGCATCATTTTGTCCTGGAACAAATTCTTATGAACTACCTCTGTATAAAATGTAGTCTTCAGTCCTCAGGGTTTCTTTATTTTTTGTCTTATTGTTAATTCAAGGTATGCTCCACCCAACTATCCTATTCAATATGCTTCCTTTCCTAATTATCACCTCATCACTTATTTCAATTGGTCAGTGCCCTAATTTTATCAACTCCATGGCCTTGTAATTGGAAAGTTATCACAACCGCCCCGACTAAAAATAGCAGATACAAATAAAAATAGGATGCGAGTAATTTTATGTGTAACCCTGTTTGGACTCTTTATGTGCCTGAGCAAGCGATTTTTGTGACCATTATTAGTCAACAACTGAATTTTTAAGTGAATGTAGATGAAAGGATAGATAAAAATTAAAATTTGTTGTATTCCACACAGATTGATTTTAAAGACTCGAACAGTTTCAACCTTTCCAGATCATTATCAAGAGGTGAAATAGATATACAGACAGGGCAGAATATATTAAATCAAAACTTGACTCTTTTACGTGGTGGAAGGGCTCCATATTAATAATGAAAGACACTTTGTTTCTTCCACAAGTTTATAAAAATTTCGATTTCATTACCGGTTTCAGCTTTTACACCATTATCAAAAACAGAAAATATATGGTGGGGCAGGTTTATATATACTATGGTTGTTAATGTGGGGGGTGAATGATGCTTGCCAGCAGGTGAATGATAAATATTTCAAAGACAATTGACAAACTGTGTCCCCCCCCCTGTTTTCCTCCAGGAATTACCAATCCCAGCTTGAAACCAAACCTTCCCCCCCACCCCCCACATTGACAACCATAGTATATATAAACCTGCCCCCACCATTTATTTTCTGTATTTGACAATGGTGTAATAGCTGAAACTGGTAATAAAATAGAAATTTTTATAAACTTGTGGAAGAAACAAAGTGTCTTTCATTACTAATAAGGCAGAATATAGGTATACTTATGCTGGGTATCACAACCATTAAATGGGGAGTGGGGAGGTAGGAATAGGGGGGGAAGGGAGGAACTTCAAGGATGGTGGTGAGTAGGTGATTTGGAAGCTATGGAAACCCTTTCCCCCTGATCGTTTAATGGTTATGAGACTCTACGTAAGTATATACATGTACCACCTTGTCTGTATACCTATTTCACCTCTTGATAATGACCTGGAAACGTTGAAATCAGTTGAGTCTTTTAACCCTTAGACTGCAGGAACGTTTTCTAATGCTTTGTTTTTCTGGGATGATCGGGGAGAGTTAAGCTGCATTAGTGGTTCCTACAATGAGGGAAAGTGCACTTGGGCTCTACCTGAGCAGCAATAAAAACTTTGGGAAACTGAAGAAGGTAGTTGAGCAATGGTCAAACGTCAAAAAATGTTTTTCTGTAGTTAGGGTATTAACCGAATAAAAACGTTCCTGCAGTCTAAGGGTTAAATAAATCTGTGCAGAATGTAAAAAAATTTAATTTTTATCTGCCATGTCAAAGTTCTTCCAAGTAACCTCGCCAACCATTGATTTCATAAGAATGGGGCTGAAGTTTGTTACCTCCTCAATATCTTAGTTACCCTCTCTATTTTTAAATAGGGAGGCACACGAGGACAGGAAATGGAAGGTGATGGGACATGGCCTGGGAGTACAGAGAGCCCAGGTGGTGAATCGGACTCCAATTCCACCACCACGTCACCCAAAACAGTTGTGAGCACAAGTCGTCCCCTGCCTCCTCCGCCTATACCTCCTCGCCAGTCCCTGGGGAGTGAGGGATCTCAGGAAATGTCTCCTATTTCCAAAAATAGACTTGGTCGTGCTTCCACACCGGTGAGTAATATTTCATGCAGTACCTCGCTAATGTGGGTTTCTTCAAGTAAGCTCTGATACTGCCCTGTACATGTGAGATAACTAGTTCAGACACAAAATTGATCTCGCTCATGTGGAGAAGGGACATAAATGTTGCAAGAAGTCCATGCAAAGCTGCATAGTAAATCATAGATGAATTTATGCTGCTCTTGCCAGTAAAGTAAGATCATGAGATCATATTAACTATTGCAATTTTTTTAGTGTAAAAATATATCCTCTTTGAAATATTTTTAGTAGGCGAATGTTAAATACTTCAAAGGCATTACCGTATTCCATGTATTCACATCCTGACATCAATTCACTGTGCATTTCAAGTATTTCACATAATGTTAATTAGAGATAATCCCTAAAAGAGTTTATTTTGGATTCAGCAGTCTCTTACTGTAGCGTATATTAGAAAAAAATGGGATTTCACAATCATACTCATCATATAATATTCGAATGAGTTAATTGATGTCACAGCAGACTTGTGTGCACCAATATTCTATTATAAGTCCAGTCAATAAGTTCTCAAAAAGGGCCTTACTTGGAAAGTTTTGACCTTCCTTGAATGGTATATCCCAGAATGCAGGTGTGAATATATGTATGTAGTTGGTTTCCAATTCCATGCCATAATTCGTGAAATGTGGCATGAAGCTCACTTATACCCAGTTTCTGTGGAAGTACTGATGCAAAATCGGGCTAAACAAGATTAACAAAATCATGCCTGATGCTTCTTTGAACATGAATTTGCACAACGTGGTAGTATTGTAGCAAATCATAACTGTTGGATTTTGAGAAGATTGACGTTATTCCTTGAAAATCTTGGTTTCATTGGATACGATTGCTGTATGTCATACTTATCGGCATTGTGTGTGACCCAGTCGTGTCAATTCAATCCGTAATTATCAGAGACTACTTCTCTTTTTTGGATTACCTTGACAGCCAAATTGTGTGTGGGAAAGGCTTTTTACTGACTCTTATGGTCATCATTTTGATAGGGTGGTAAAAAATATCAAGTAGAAAAAATTATAGAAAACCTTCCTCTTAATAGAAATGTATTTCATTGTGTACACTTACAGATTAATGACATTCATCAGTGCTTTTCAGATGTGAACAATATGATGTCAATTTTAAAACGGCTCTGAAGTACTACCTACTTCTTTCTCAGGGAAAAAAATGTGAAGGTTGAAATTTGTTGGAAAATCCATGTGCTTTAATTTTGAATTGAGAATTTTCTTATAAAAAGTTGATAAACTCCAAAATATAAATAAAAAAATAGAAAATTAAGAATGTTCTTAAAATCATGCTCTATAAAAATTTATCTGGAAGCCTCATATCAGATTCAGCATTTCAAAAAATATGAAGAGAAATTAAAAACACCCCAAAACTTTCCTGGTTGAAGTGTCTTTTGACTGGACTATATATATATAAATATTAATGCCTATAGGTTGATTTTTATTTAGAACTTGGATACACTGTTAGGGTATATCTTTAAGTGTAAGTAATGATTATCTGCATTATTGATTACAGTAATTTTTTGAAGGTATCCCTTATTACCAGCCATATTTTGTACTGTATGGGATACTTTGTGTTGATTTCAGTCTCCAGCTGTAACATATTTTTTTTGCTAAAATGAAAAAACAATTATCAGTAGAATCAGAGAGAGGTTATCTCTTGCCATAATGTTAAAACAAGATGAATACATATTTGAGCAATGATTCCCAGTGAATATTTCATATGGCTACCACAGTGTGAGGATCCATGTGAATCCTTTTTATCCCTCTTGCGCTACATGGCTTGGTGTAGATGCCTACACAGTGTAATTAATTAAGTAGCTTTGTGTGACTTCTTACATGGCCAGATGTAGTGCATATATATTGAGTAGCTTTCAGATTAAGGAATCATCTGCCATTGAGATTGACTGTATACCATGTTCATATAGCATATATACCATCCTAGGGACACCTACTAATACCCATGTACTAAACTACCTATGTGAAATCTTCACTTGGGAATTCATCAGTTATGTTAAGTATTTCCTTTTTTATTGATTTTTAAAACTGAATGTTGAAGGTTTACTTGTGTCGTTTGAATATGCCATCATGTCATTACTCATTTAAAGCTTGTCTTTTCAAACATGTAATAATATGCAGAAATCAAGTTTGACATTATCCAAAAACCTATGCACTTCACCATTCCTTTACTAACCATTTCATAGCATAGTATGTTCACAGCACACTAGAGCCTCTTGTGTAAACAACATAAAATTCACTTCTCAATTAGCGTACTGTATTTTCATTGGGCACAAACATTTGTTTCTTGTGGTTTTTGTAAAAATTGACTTATCCCAGAAGGGGATTGCTTCAAAAGGTTGTACACAATTTTTGGTTCCTTAGTGAAAATGATTCAGCCAGGTGAATTTTGAAATGATTGTGCAGCCAGAAGCTATCTAGTCTTGCTTGTTGGGTCGATAACTTCTGGCAGTTTAAAGTGCACTTTTGCACTCATGAATTTTTCACTGGTGCATCTTTGTTATGCTGAGGTTTGTGTGAGCCACAGTCCTATTCTGTACAGAGACTTGGGGGTGTATTTAGAAAAGGTCAGAGAGGGGAGTTACTGAGTTACCATCAATGATTAATTACATTTAGTTTTTACTTGTAATTTTTACAATAAAAAATTTAACTGTTATGTACTCGTAATCTACTGATGGCTTTCTGCAAGTATGTGTAATAGTTAATTCTCGGTAAGTACCATACCAGAGTATGTAGCTCATGAACTGTCTATCTGTAAACTAGTCTATCCTCAGGTGCATAATAAGCACTCTAGTTGCAGTCCTAACTAATTAATCTATATATTTTAATAATTATTATAATAGTTTAATTTCACTGGAATGGAGCCCATATACAGAATGCATAGGCATAGAAACACAAAGTTCAATAAAAAAGAGAAGAAAAAATGACAAAGAAAAACATTCATACAATTTTACTGACAATGAACTTAAATATTCAAACAAAATATTGCACACCAAATTTGTAAATAGTGGTATGTCCTTACCAACTAAATTTTCAAAAGAATTGAAAGAGGTTAAAAAAATAAAATTTATCAAAGTAATGATGCGGTTTTGCATAGCACGATTAAATGGTAAATACATATTTACTATATAGTTATTGTTATGGAACGTTATTTCAAAATGATGGTTTTCTCCTTATGTAGGCATTAGGAACTATGGAAAGAATCAATAGTAGTAACGATAGGTCAATGCTTAGAGTGTTTATAACTGTTCTAGCTTTTTATGAGGATCAGTTCTTTTATAAGGAGGTGACAGAAATAAAAATCTTGAATTTTCATTATCTTGGGATAATCAAGGAAGTTCCTTCGTAGTGGTAAATGATATGGCTGAAAAATCAGGAGTTTTCCATCAAAGTCAATCAATATGTATGTATATGACTGAAAAAAATGGTGTTGTGAAAATTAAGAGGAAATGTGGTAATTTTCTAACTACATAAAACATAATTATCTATGTTAATAATAAATCACTCATTGGAGTGGTTCCCTTAACACGTTCAGCGCCTTGTCGGTCATGACAACTGAAACGTGTGCTTCGTCTCCACGCCGCTTTGGTCATTATGACAAAAAAATGAGCCTTTCTTTTGGCCGCTCATAGCACGCCGTCAGTCACAGCTACTTCGACGACGTGTATATGATGTGACTGAAGCAGCGTGCGTAGACGAATGCACACAAAAACTCAAATGGAAAGGATCCAGCAGGGAACGTGTTAATGAGCAGCCCTGAACAAGTTAATGAACCAGAACTCTAATGATGTCACCAACTCATGAAACTGTGGCCTAACTAGGACTTGGCTTGAGGGTGGGTGTTGATTGGATAGCACACCACATTGTGTAGTGATACACAAAACTCTGACAAGGAGACATCGCCAAAGTGATGTTCAGGATCTGGATGCAGATGTTATTTTCTGAAACTATATACGTAAGGTAGAAAAAGTGTCATGGCTTTCTTCCACATAGGCCCGGGTTTGGGAGATATTCTCTTGTAAAGATTTCGCGCAGCATGACATCCCAGAGTAATCTGAGATTTGATTTGATTAATAAAGTAACTAAATAAAACGAATGGGGATAAAATGTAACAGTGATTTCAGAAAGTAGAAGAGAGAAAAAATATTGCCGACACTGGGACTCGAACCCGAGACACCCACTTCAGATTAGAGGACTAGCACCCTAGACCGCACCGCCACGGCAGTAGTTGAGAAGAGAGGCGATTACTCAAGGAATCTCATGCTGCGCAAAATCTTTACAAGAGAATATCTCCCGAACCCGGGGCTATGTGGAAGACAGCCGTGACACTTTTTCTACCTCACGTATATAGTTTCAGAAAATAACATCCGCATCCAGATCCTGAACATCACTTTAGCGATGTCTCCTTGTGAGCATAAAATGAATGCATTTTAGAAAAACATGACTATACTTAATATTTGATTCATTGGAGAGGCCAAATTAAAGCTAAAATATTGAATAATAGTACATCAAACAAGTAGGATTGCCGTGATATATATATATATATATTTTTATTTTTGGGATTCTGTGGGGGATCTATCCCCTTCATCTTCACCCATAGTTACTCCACGGTCATGAAAGCGGACAGCAACTTTGGCAATATTTTTTACTTTAAGTAATGATAGAATTACTGAATGAGGACATATTTTTGTGTCTTATCTCATCTTTCCTTTCTATCTGTCAAATCATTTTTATAAATTTCCAATTTGGGCCTGAGGAAGCGACCCGATCATGATTTTTGCTTTCAATACCTTTTCACTACTTACTACCCTTTCAATATAAGCAGGATCCCTATCTGTGCATATTGTTGTTTAATGAAATGTAGGTATATCATGTAATACATATATCATTCTGAAAATCAGTTTGCCTATTTAGCTTCATTGTTTTTATCAGTGATATGCTAATATAACATTGCCATAATGTGTCTGTGTTTTTATCACCTGAAACAAATTTCATAGCAAGTTGTTTGAATGTGTCAGCATAGTGCTACTCTTCATGGAAATTTTTTTAAAAATTGCCATTACTTGAAATTTGCTGGAAAGATAAGAACATATCTTCTGGAATAATTGTCCTGTTAGTGGTACTAAGCTAACAAAATTTTGAAGAAGAAGCTGTGGCTTTCCCTCATATCCATTCTTGAAACTTGCATAAGGTAACTTTTTGTGTCTGCATTATCATGTGAAATTAGCCATATTATTGTTGTTAGCGCTTATTGCTACTTTTTGTACTTGCCATTTTTTTCAGTTATGTGAGCTATGTGTTTGTTTCTGCACCAAGCAGTGCCTGAAACATGGAAAGGCTAGTCATGGTGTATGCTCTATGTATATGGTACAAAATCAAAGGCTCAGCGTGAACCCCTGATTCCTAAATTTAGCAGATTAAAGGATATATCTATATATTTTTTCTTCTTCTTAAAAAATGCTCTTTAATTTTTTATACTATCATCCTTAAGTAAAGTGAAGCTTTGATTAACCATACTGTTAAAAGCAGGAGCTGGTTTAGGGGGGGGGGGTCCACAGGGGGTATGACGCTAGCCAAATTTTTATTTGTTCAATACTTTTTGTACCCATGTAAAAGAGTAAAGGGAGTGTATATGCAGATCTACAAGTCCCAAACGTGAGAGAAGTTTGAGTTGTATTTATTGTAGAGCATAGAACACTCTACTGTAAATACACCCCAGCCAGCGCATTATAAAGCATTGAGATAAGGTGAAAGGAATGTGCTCTTTAGTTAGCTTGGTAGTCTTTTCTTATGGGTTTCTTACGGCCAAGCCGACAAACATCCAGAGTAATGACAAAATGGAAGCCAAACTTTCAGATTTTCCGTAGATGTTTTTATTATTCCATTGTTTTAGAGTATTTATGAAGACATTTATGTGTAAGAATAATGTTTTTATTCTTGGCAATTCTTTATTATGAGGAGAAATAACATATAGCCATAATTTGAAAATTTTTCACATTTATGAAATGATGGCAAAACTATGTACGGTTGTAAGAATAGCACATTATTTCACATGGATAGAAACGTAGAGTATAAAAATGCCGGAAAGGAATATCTAATATATATATCTTATTCATCGGGTTGTCAGGCCATAAATTAAAATTCATAAATGTTAGATTGTGTGGACCTTGAATAATTTCAGTTTGTTCCATGCACTCAGCAGCTAAGTTTTTCTATAAAATTGGGTTTTAAACTGGTACCTACGCATCACTCTCTTAATAGGTGCCGTGGTGTCATGATTAACATGCAAAGTTTCTGATCCCTGGAGGTCACACGTTCCATCCTCTTGGATGTTATTTATTTTTATGCCACAAGGAAAAAGTATATGTACTATGCTTAGCATCTTCACCAGCCAGTCACTTGCAGTTAAATTTTTTATATTCTCGGGAAAGTCTGTTATCAGTTGTTGAGCTCATATAAGGACTCGCTGAATTTCACCAGTAGGCTTTAAATTCAAGCCGGGCAGAGCAGCTTAGCATGTGTAGTACGCTGTTCTGTCGCCTTTGGCGCTCCAACAGAAGTGACTTATGTTAATCTGAGGATATTTGACAGCATTCCTTACTTATTCTTCTCTAAAATCTTATCCTTGCCTTGTATAAGTCCCTTAGCATATGATATGCTGCTTATCAATTTTTTCCGTGAGCAAACCATAAGAAACCGATAACCCTCTTACGTTGTGCTATCTGGAACTCCTCTCTCCTGAGTATTCCATACTCCCAGGGCTAAGGTAAAATTAATTTGATTAAGAACCCCCTAAATTTGATGTTGAAAGCACCCATGATTAGAAGGGATAGCCCGAAAAGATAATGAATAGTGATGGGTTATCATTAGAGATGTGCGAATAGTATCCGCGAATACTCGAATACCTCGAATAATAGAAAGTATTCGATATTCGAGATCTCGAATAGTTATGCCAAAGGTACCGTCTCGAATACCTCGAATACTTTGAATTTCGCGTCATACACTGTCGCTCGCACGTCGTTGGTAGTTGACTCGGAAAAATGAGAACTCAAGTCGTCTAGTGCATGCAGCGCCGTTTTAGGCAAGCTGACGAAATACATCAAATTCGCGGGTTCGAGCGGTGAAAAGAGTTCGACGTGGGGAACAGAAATTGATCAGATGAAAAAAATCCGAAAATCCCAGGTGTCCCCTATCAGGAGAACTTCAGTTCCGTGGGATAGCAACATTGGCGCATTTCCCACGATCCGCTATCCCCATCCATACAGCGTTCGCCCCACCCCCTCCGACGATTTTCTCTTCCCCGAAAACAAAAAAAAAGGTCCCGGCTCGTGCAGGGATCGTATTACGAAGACCTCAGCTTTGAAAAAAATATCAAGTTACCGGAAAATAATAGAATCGTGTTTCACCCTTCCCTCTTTCTCCCCACTGACCATTTTCCCGCATCCATCTTTTGATAAAATGAGAGGAGGTGTTTGCCGTGTGTCCTTTGTGGCTAATAATGACAGGCACTTATTTTGAATCTTCCCCAGGAGATGAAACTACCATAGGGAGGAACTCAGTGCCGTGGGATAGTGACATTGGCGCATTTCCCACGATCTGCTATCCCCCTCCATTCAGCATTCGCCTCAAACACTCTTGACGATTTCCTCTTCTCCGAAATCAAACAAAAGATCCCAGCTCGCGCAGGGATTGTATTACAAAGACCTTAGCTTCAAAAAATATCAAGTTACGCGAGAAAAATAAAAACGTGTCTCGCACCCACCCCCTTTTCTCACCCACTGACCTTTTTCTACCTACCTGCTTCGAATTTCCCCCTTTCTGGAGGTCAACTGCTGCATGAGTCATCTACTAGCCCGAAAGGTGTCTAACAATGACTTTCGGCAATTGTTATTACACCTTTATTGGATTGAAATATTAGTAATGTGCGCGTAATTTAAAAAAGAATAAGACCAAACACGACATATTTCTGACTTTATTTAAGCATTTTGCGCAGGAAAATAAATACCGGGAAGAAGAAGAAATACGACGGAGGCGTAATGCTCAAATAGGGTGGTTTTTTTTATTGCCTAAATCGAAATATTAATACTCCTGAAGTACGTATTTAACGCTTTTAGAGTTTTATAAGACTATATCTATTTTTCGCGATTAAATTAAAAGTGAAAATTTTCAAGCGCGCGAAAACGCGACGGTTAAGTATGAATGCCGGGAAAAACTCCGCGTGACGTCGTTCTGGTTCCCGCTGCCGCAAGTGAGGTGACCTTGGGGCGAGGCTCTGAGCGCTATTACGACGCAGGATGCTAGCAGGTAGCCGAGTACCATGCTAGCTAGTAGCGCTTGGCTTAAATAAGGATTATTAATACCTTATCAAACAGACTGTGTGATTATTAAGACATGTTTCCCTGAGCTCTGTGCCTCATGCATGCATTGGTAACCTCAGACGATGTAAAACTCCGATCCTCTCGTGTAGAAACTAGGTCCCTGTGATGTCACGTGGAGTGGCATCGCATAGGCGCCAATCTGGCCTTTTTCAAATGAGGTAAAATTGAACATTGCCATTAGTCTAAACCGGTATTTCTAGAACGAAATAATTTGTATATTATGAATACACTAATGGTGGGTAATGAATCACAATCAATACCTTTTGTTTTCTTTAATGAAGGAAACTACCCTATTGTTTACATAAAATTAAAATATTCCATTAATCAGCTAAATTCCTGTTTGAATCCTTTAAAGGCAATCACAATTACTCGCCAAAATCTTGGGTTTCCTGCTGCATAGGCGACCTAGTCAAACATTTTCACATTCATCATTTAGTATTCGAGGTATTCGAAATTCGAGGTATTCGAATATTCGAGCTATGATTTAATATTCGAATTCGATATTCGAATTCGAGAAATCTACTATTCGACCCATCCCTAGTTATCATCAATCTTGACTTAAATCTTTTGCTTCTATTTCATTTGAAAACTAGTTTTTTTGGGGTAGAATAGGGAAGATAGAGGAGAGTATTATAGGAATGGTAGGTAAGTGTACAAGGAGATGACGCATCTGAGGAAAAAATACTAGGTATGCACGTATCTATTTGTTTCTTGATTTTATTTCTTTTATTGAACATAATTAGGTTAAAATTCCATTTTTATTCTGAAATTTAAAAAAGGGGTGAATAGTATTGGTCCTTTGATCTTGTATCACATTAAATGTTCTTGAGTTTGTGCTTTTTTCTTTTTCAAATTGAAAACTACCCATCACTGAAAAATGTTTTCTCATCCCTTAAACGTATCATTACATTTTAACTTAAATTGCCAAATGTTGGCCCTTTCATGGCAAAAATATTTTCTGATTTATTTGAATAGGATGAGTCCCCTTTGCTCAGGATAAACTGAAATTTGGTTCATTTTATTGTTTTACCATTCAATCACTCATTGATGCAACCTGAAGCTGGTTTGGATAGGTTGGGGTATAGCTCACCATGGAGTAAGCCTCAGGCCTGCAAAATTCAATCACTGAGACTTCACACACAATTGTAACATGAGATCTATCGATCAGAAGTCAGGCAATCTATCCACTACCCAGTGAGAAATGGGTGGTGGAATCCACGTGGAACCCACGTGGAATCCACGTTGAGTGGTGGATATTTGGTGGTGGTGGATATTGAGTGGTTGGACCCACGTGGAATCCACGTTGATTTCAAGTGGATTTGTGGTGATTATCATAAAATGTTAAACAGAATTTCTAATTTGTGGAACTTAACTCTCTGGTGACATTGCGTCATTTATCATCCTGAAACCACGCTAGTTATGTGAAAATGTATCGCACATTCTATTTTTATATAATTCGTTGAAAGGCAGCCATGAGAGCACATGAAAAATCGTAGACACATATATAGAAGGTTTAGATATAGAGTGGTTGAGGTTTTAATGGTTTTAGGACAGCACCAACTGCTGTTTTAATTTTTCCACCAAATTTCCACGTGGGTTCCACGTTGATTCCACGACCAAAAACACGTGGTATCCACGTTAATTCTCCACGTGGGTTCCACGTGGATTCCACCACCCATTTCTCACTGGGTAGGGCATCACCCTTACCATCAGAAAGTTCTATTGTATTCTGCTGACTTGGTAGTTTCTGAAATTTATCACCCTCCCTGGGTTTCAGTTTGTGAAAGTCTACATGAATTATTACTTCAGCAAGTCTTTTCACTTTGTTAATCATATACCTACTTACTTGTTAAACTTCGCCTGTCATCTTTATCTTATCTGAAAGTTTTGATTTTTTGCTCTTACTTTCCCACTCCAGAATTTATGTCAATTTGTGTAATATGAACAGTAACTCAGATTTATCCCTGTTTTGGCTGTGAACACTTAACACTCACAAGATCTAAATGTTGTGGACCACCTCTAATTTTGTAGTCAATAGCTTTGGAAATTGTGTACAACACCTATTGCATTGATTGAGATGCCATGTATTCCTTTTATTTAACCCACACGACTGCTTGTGAAGCTGTGTTTTGGCAGCTGGGCTTGTAAATGCAAGAGGTTCTAATGTAGACCCAGGTACCCATAATATAGTTTATTGCTACAACTGCCAGACAAAATCATTTGCTTCTCTAGCTGGATGGCCAGGCATTGATCCTTTGCTGCCCATTGCATGCTTTTTAACCCATATGGTGCGACCAGGTTCCCCCAGTAAGTCCCACCCCGCAGAGGCAGTCAAGCATCACCAACGTGCTGGCCAGAGCATCGAGCTTTGGTTCCACAAGTTCCTCTGGCTCAGGTGGGCCTCAGGGCCCTGTGCGCCAGGGTAGTCAAGCGTCTTTGCTGGAGCAGTTTGCCTCTCAAGCCAAAGAGCTGGTGCGAGAGACCACAAGGCAGAGCAGTCAAGATGGCCTCTTGGCCCAAATGGATAAGGTAGTCCACTATATCTCTCTCTACGTATCTGGATTTCTTTTCTTGTTGTGTTTTGAAGCAGCATTTCAGTGGCTGTGCAGGACTTTCATCATCAATGTGTGGCTTATAAATAGATATACATATATACTTGTGAGTGTGTAAACTTTGAAGCCATTTTCATTTTTATTCTCTCGCTCTCTTTCCAGCTTCCTGTTTCTTAGGTCTAAATTGAGCTTATTCTTTTCATTTTGATGAAAAAATTGTACTAAATAGGCTTGGGCTGATACAGATTGAACAATCCATACTTAAACCCTTTTAGTGCGGATAGTACAGCATTGACACCCAGCAGTGGCATAGCAAGGAGGGGTCTGGGGGTACCCCCCACAAAATATAAAAACACAATTACTTCACAAAAGAAAGCAACGTATTTAAAAATAATGAATTTGCAAAAGGTTTCTTTGGAAAATGAAGTTTATTTTTCTTATGAAAAGTGCTAAAATTAGCTGAAAACCCTCTACTTAGTACCCTGTTTTTCGAAAATATACACCCTGGATTTGGACCCCTTGAACAAAATTCCTGGCTACCCCACTGACACCCAGTGTTATTGGAGTAGCCAGGCATTCTATCCGTGGGGGGGATTTGGGGAATATTTTTTGAAAAACAGGGTACCATGTAGAGGGTTTTAAACTAATTTCAACACTTTTCATAATTGAAAAAAACTTCATTTGTCAAAGAAATCTTTTTTAAATTCATTATTTATCAATATTTTGTTTTCTTTTATGAAGGAAAGTAATTGTGTTTTTATATTTCTGGGGGGTTCCAGACTCCCCCGACCTCCCCCCTCGCTATGCCTCTGCCCAGTGTAAGTCCCTCTAACAGACAGGTGGTATCACAATTGTGCCATGTCGGCCTATGTCTTTCAAGGGCTTCCTACGTAACTCCGCTCAGTTCTGTCTTCTATTGTGATGGTTTCCCGCACATGTACAGGCATTTAATGGTAAACACTGAATTCCTTGGTGTAGGAGCCTATTGCAAACTGCTCACTGCATGCAACAGAACTCCACTGGCAGTATCATATTTTTTGGAAGTCTAGAGGTTGGATTGTAACAAGCGTTTATGTTGAGGAGAGTGTGAAGTGAATGCATACAACTATCAACCAATTTAGACGAAAGGTGCTTCTTGAAAGTATGTAATAATATTGGTTGCTGAAGGTTGTTACGTATGTATTTGGTGAACCGCTCTTTCTGCCATTGAATCTCTGAAAACTAAATAACCCATGAAGTAACCAACTTTCCTTTCCTTTACTTGAAAATTTCAAATGTAATTTGGCAGAGTCAAATATCAAACAATCTAGCTGATTTTATTCTGTGCTGAAATAATTCTAAGTCAGTGTTGGTTACAAAAGCTGGTGAATGATAGTGATCTATCATAAGAAGTTATGAGAATAAACCTTCTTCTTTAGTATAAAATGAGTGTTCAGCATTCTTAAATGTTAGTGAAGAATTAGGTACATACATAAGTCACTATCTTATCATGTTGCTTTGTTAGGAAAACTCGCATCAGCCCAAGCCTGATTTTTTGCCTGATATTTCTTGGTATGGACAGAGATTATTTCAGACAATCCTTTTATGTTTGCTGTCTATTTGAGATTTTTTTGTCTTTTCTGGTGAGCTGTTTTCTCTAATATTTGCATTGGAAATATTTTCTCTAACTCAAATTCATCTTCTATTTTTTCTCAAATGAAACTAAATATATGCATTTATGCTTCTATCCCTTGGAATTTTAAATTTAAATTTCTGGGAAATAATAATTCGTACTTCTTTTGATAGATTTTCATTTGGTTGTTCGAAATTATAATTCCATTCTAAGTTGGATGTTTAGCTAGACATTTCATAGTTATTTTCCTTTACGTGTCACTGTTCTTTTGGTGAGGTTACTTTATATATATGGAATTCATCAATTGCTATTCTTTGAAATATTTGTTCTTGGTACCTACATTAGCTACATTAATAAAAATTTAATCATTTGTTTTCTTGACTTTTAAGTAAATATTTCCTTTCCGTGGAACCTTTTCTCATAAATATGCATTATTTAGAATTCCCTTGTAGGTGGATGCAGGAAATATTTATTTGTAGAAAAAAGCTCTGTTGCTTTGTGATTACACACCCACTTGCTTCAGAACAATAAAAAACCAAAGCCACAGAAAATTTTGACTTTTTTACCTGGAGTTATGAGCTTGTACTTATCCTTTTACCTTGTATTGATGCTTAATGTAACTGCTTTGCTGTGGATATGCTTTCATAGAACTCAATTCACGTAACTTGCTAAACATTTTCACATTGTACCAATAATTAGTGCATGATCTGTAGTGGACTAGACCTCACATTCTCATTACTTTGCACTGTAATCATGTGTAAGTATTAAAAAATCATTCAATGGTTTATTCGAATCTATGGTATTGTCTGTTTATGTCAATGTTCCATTACTTTTCAGTGTTTTCATTCTCCATTCTTCTCTCTTCTTTTCTGTTTTTACATGTTTCTGCTTGTATATGTTCCAAAACAGTTGAAACACCAAGCAAAGGAGAAAATTACTGAAGCTAGGCAGGGCAATGAAGAAGGCAGCCTTTTTGCTCCTTTGGAACAGGTATACAGCTTGTAGTAATGAGTTTCAAGCTTTTTAGAAGAAAATTAACTCTTCACACCTGAGTTGTAGATATTTCAAATTTAGTCAGAATTTTATATGATGTTACAACCATGGATTAGTCATAGATGTAGTGATTATGGCTCTGCTATTCAGCACCAGATGGTTGGTACATAGATAGCTATGACTGTTCAAGGTGTGGTCAGGATAAAGAAACCAATGATTAAATTATATGAGTGAAATTAAATTAATTAACCTTGGGCTGGATTTTGAGGATATTGACTCTTTTGTCTTAAATTCTTGGAACTGCTTTCATTTTTTCTTTCCTTAAATGGCCTCATTTTTCAGCACTCCCCCTTCTTTTCCATTCCCATTCTCATATCTACCACTTGTGGTGCTTTTATCCTCCGACTTGCAAGGAATGTATGACTGCACCTTGGAAAAATATGGTGTAATCACTCATGTATTGAGGTAAATTTTGAGACTTTATAGCTTCACTGTGATGGAAAATAATAGCTTGAGAGATTTAAACTTTAGAAGCACCCTTGATAAATAAAATTCAAGCTTTAAAATAAGAGGGGCTGTGGCCTCTCTGGCATCTCTCTGTGGGAGAGGCTCCACCATTAGTATCTAAGCAAAGTACTTCACTTTCATCCTCACGGTAAGGATTTTGAAATTTCAGATTTTAGTTACATTTCATTTAAATAATGTTTCTTAAAGACTCCATGAACGAAAAGATAACATTAAAATTTGTTAGAAACAATTTCAATGCTGGAAGGTTCTTAAATTGCAGTTTTCCTGGAATCAAATGATTGATTTGGTTTTCTAACTCTTTCTTGATTTCTATCAAAATTATTTAGAAAAGTGTTGGTAATGCAGGTGGTGCTTTCCTTCTTTAAATCTGTTTGATCTCCCACTGTTTGCCCTCTTCTCTATGTATGTATATATTGTATATTGGCCACTATCTCATCTAGAGAAGGATTCAAATAATAATAATAATAATAGTTTTATTAGCCAAGAGAACCAATACAGATTAGTAAATGGTATAGGCTTCGTCAATACAATACACTGATGAATAACATGGGATGATATATCAGGTAACATTCACATAAAAAAGTATACATTTAGAAAGTTACATTTGTCACAGCATAAAATTTTAAGTACAAGCACTGCTCATAGAATACGTTTACAAATGTTTTCTTTACAATAGTTCATATATTCATCAACACTATACAAGGTATTTTTAATTAGGTATCTTTTGAGATTCACTTTAAAGAGTTCAATTGATGATAAATTTCTTAACTGTTCAGGTAGAAGGTTATAAAGTTTTGTTCCCTTATGGAGAGGACCATCACTACTCCTTTTTGTCTTCCTAGGAAGAACATGCAAGTAGTCTTTTGTTCTTGTCATATGCGAATGGTAGTCAGCATTTTTTGGGAGAAAATGTACACGTCAGTCAAATTTTGAGACAGGGAACCTCCATGGAACTTTGACAATATGAAATACATCATTTGGTATTAAAGTCTGAGATTTTGGTCATCCAGTCAGGTAATTTTATATGTTTTTATTAGTTTTGTGTTTGTTCCCCAAATGAGAGAATAAGTGTGTCATCTTTAGATGATAATCAGTTTCAAAGGAAATTGAAAATTTTAATATGAGCAAGAAATTTCGCTCATAATAATATTTTATACCCCATAATTCAATCTGCAGTGGCTCTAATTTTCCCCTTTAGATTATATCATTGCGATTTGCTAAAGAGAAAAAGCTTAGTTACTACTTGTGGGCAAACATCAAGATTTCATATTAATAACACCTGTATCATGACATCCATCTACAACTGAATATACTTTGATTCAGATACATATATACTGCTAAAGGTATTCCTCCAGTCACAGATATCACAGTGTTAAGAGAAGTTTGGTGGTAGCCAATGACGCATGAATTTTTTCAGCATAGAATACCCATTCTGTATTCCAGCTTACTCTTCAAGCTAAAAAAGCTGCAGAAGAAGCCAGTCGAACTGCATTGGAAGCTAGCAAAACTGCAGCTGGAGTTAGTCGAAACACCCTAGATGACCTCACGTATGTGGGGAAAAGTACTTTTGGAGATTTTACCAAGAGTGCAAAAGAAGCTGCATCAAAGAAGGGACTCCTGCTTAAGGTTAGTGGTGAAATTTCTAGTGGTTGAACTGAAAAATATTGTAGAGGAAAATTACCTGAATATGCATGAATAAGAACCATGCAGAATCTCCTTTTTACATTCAAAAATTGCCATTCTACATATTTTGCAGTAACGTACAACAGTAACAGGCCTTATGTTGATTAGCACCTTAGAGTGTGGGTCTTTAACAATTAAATGAAAAATTTTGATATATTTTTTACCTTCTTTGGGGCTATGAATGAATGAATACGATTACGTTAATTTGATAAATAAAGCCATTAAAGATTATTACGATGTTTATTTACAATATGAACTAAAAAAAGGAAAAGAATTCAATTGTACATTAATGAAAAAGCAGGTACATATAAGTATTTTGATCTACTTTTTTTTGCAATGAATGTTATTTGTTAATTGATTTTAATAATCAACATTTTTAAAAATTGAGGCCAAGAGAAAAAAAAACTCAATTTATTATAGCATTATAAATGATTTTCATGGTATTTATTTTAAAAAATTAAGCTAGAATTATTTTATTTCAACAAAGATTTATGAGTAGTCAATCAGGGTGTCACTCAAATGAAAATTTTCAAACTTTGCTCACAGCAGGGTTGGCACTTACAGGACTAAGATGAACACTTAAAAATGACTCGCAATTTTACATTCATTTGTTAACCTGTGAAATATACTACTGCTTTATGATGATACTCTTTTTTTTCTGAGCCTGTTACCAATATGATATTATTACAAATTCTTATTTTTAATATAGGCTTTGGGAGATTCAAGAGATTCTGGATCAAGCCCACAGTCAGGTACTCCAATGATGCAGCCTTCCCAGCAGTACTCATCTTCAACCCAGCAGCAGTTCCCATCTGCTCAGGGAAGGGATAGGGAGGGAAGTGGTTCCAGTGTCACCTCTCTTGTACAGTCCGACATGACTCGAACAGCAGGGAGAGATTTCTTCTCTAACATGAGCAGTGAACTAAATGGAATTGCAGCACAAACTTCAAACATGTTCAGTGAATTTTTTGGTAAGTGTGGAAGCACTCTTAAATTTTCAGCATTACAGATAATTTAGTTATTGTATAGGATGGTATATGGTTTATGTTTAAAAAAAATTATATGTATTTACAAGGCATATCTTACAAATGCATAAACATAAATGCCATAGAGTGAATTTTTCGTGTCATGTGAACGAAATGTGATGTGATCCATATATTAATGTTCTCTATATCATCTATATCCTGCAAAAAAATATAGGCATGTATTTACTTAGTGGATGTGAATTGTTGATTTTTTAATTTGTATTTACATACATGAATTACAGTAGAAGTCTATTATAATGAGTGCTGAAGATCCACTAAAAATAACTCAAGGAATGCTCTCTTTAGGGCAAATCTAGCATAAAACTCAATATTTTAGTCCTTAACCATCTACCAAAGCTACTGTGAGAAGATCTGCTGTGGATCTGAGGCTGAGCACCATCAGATAAGCACAGCATCATGGCAATGTGGTTCCTGTGGTGATTATCCATGTTTTAGGGGACTCAAGGGAATGCTCACCAGGATTTGTGGAAGAAGGCCCTAAAGTCTCCTGAAACATGGATGGTCTCCAGGGAAACCTCGTGTGATTCTGTGAGCAATAGCGATACAATGTGCTGGAGATTCAGTTGTAAAATCACTTTCATCTACAGCTAGCTTCATTTTGGTCCTTAGGCAAAGAAATAAGACCCATGGCGGAGATGATTGGGCTCAATTTATCTGCTATAATGATACCTTACCTTGGTGAAATGCGTTTAAGTCAGCTGACAACTATATTGCAGACAAGTTTAGTGCTGGGTTATCCTGAAAGCTATACACACCTGATGACATGAACCGCTAATGGACTCGTTGTATTGCTAGAGCAAACACAAGCACCCATTGGTGGATGATTTCTCTTTGATTTTCTTCATGGACAACCAACACAAAGAAATCAATCATCACAGTACTACTCTTGCTGTTGGCGGTACTCGTTGTAACAGACTTCTACTGCATTAAACATGGTAATAGGGAATTTCTTCATCAGGCGTTTTCTACGAGGAGAATGCTGGGTCAGAACAATTCTACCTTCACCAACATTTTGTCCATGGCCAATATAACTACATACTCTCTTAGATCCCTTTATGATGTGCACTATGCTTGTGGAAGTGTCAACATAAAAAAAAATTAGATCGCATGGTTCAAGACATTACTCATCTTTGACTGGTATTTTTATCTGATGTAATACTTATTTGAAAATAATGCTGTCATTTTGGAAATTCCAATTATAAGGAGCAGACCATTGTAAGCATTTTCCTTTATCTCAAGTACTATGCAAATTTTTTCTTCATAGTTCCCCCTAGGTAAAACTTTTATATTTGAGATACAAGTTACAAATATGTAAAATGTCAGGAAAAAAGGCAAAATACAACTGGTCTAGTGGGAGTGGTGTATCTTCTTATTGTGTGTGTACAAAGAAATGAAATGTAAATATTTTTTTCTTTACTGAGGATCAAATAGAATGGTCTGCTATGCTTAACTGTATGATAATTATATTTCAAAAGTTCTATTTTTATATATACTCTTATGGCTGCGAGTCTAGACAGTAAAAATTGCAGATTTCTGGGAATAGAACTTGAACATTGTTTTGACTAAAAACTGATGTACTAGGCACACTTATGAATGTGTGGTACTGCAATGGTGGCACTGTATAACTAAACTGTGACCTACTTGGTAAAAATTGGCTCAGCGGAGAAAATGAAAATGTACTCGGCAAAAGAGAAAAATTAATTTGGTAAACACACGAACTCACAAATTTGATGGGGAACTTTTTTTGTGCAATTTGATGCCTTCCTCAGTCAGGAAAATGCTCTCCTTTACGTGTTTTTTGTGTGTGTTTACCAACTATGTATGCATAGGTATTGTAGGTAACCTACCTTCGCACTAATAACTTTTTTATCAAAGTATTTTATCAACAATCAATTTTTTTTGGTTCACTACAGACCCCAGCCATATAGTTCATGGTATGAAACATCTAACCTTTATGGAAATATTAGATTTGGGATTTATGTAAATTACAACAAAGAATTCCTTATGCAGGCTTCCGCGGGTCGATGAGTATGAAGATACGTCTCTTTCGGGTAATACACCGCGGTAACAATGGACCCACGCGGTGTATTACCCGAAAGAGACGTATCTTCATACAACAAAGAATATTCAGATACAATCTTAAAAATTTTAATTCTCTCTATTTTTTGTAGGTTTCTTCAAAATTTAATTGACCATTTCCAATTATTTCAATGGAATTTATCTCTAAATGAAATGATCTTTAGAAATGTATTTGTCATTCTCCGTCACCTTCCATCCTTACTTTGTGCGGCAGCTTGGATATCAGATAATTTTTTACTATAAAAATTTTCACTTTTGGGAGTTCATGCCCTCATTATTTACTTAAAAAGCAGTTGAACTTAATAAATGATGGTGCTTCATTTGTTAGATCATTTTAATTTTTTTTCTGTGAAATTCCTCTGGTCTCTTATATTTACATGTGAAGTTCAAATTTCTAACAGTTAATACTATAAGGAATTCAGCTGAGATAATTTTTCTCAAAGATGTTGAGTTTTCCCTTTGTATTAATGGCTCACCCCTCCTTGCCTCTGTAATCACAAACACAGGCAACCAATGAGCAATAGATATGTTTTGGTTCAATTCATGGTTTTGCTAATGGCAGCAATGTCCTTTTCAGTCTGCTCTTGGTGATATTTAATTATTTTACAGTCTTACTCTAAAATATATTTTCATAACCCAAAATCAAATTTAAAATGGAGGACTTTTTGTCATAAAAACTATTATAGTCACCTCTGTTTGAACTTAAGCTGCTAGACAAAGTTGTGTGATTTTAAAAAAATATTTAAGTATGTGCTTGAGGCTAGAAATTTGTGAGAGTGCAATATACTTTCACAACTCTCTAAGGACAATAAAATGGGATGACTTCATGAAAAACTCTTAGCACATTCAATACATATCATCTATCATATATTCCACGGTTAGCACCTATCTTCCAGGGAATAATAATCCTCTGGACTCAATTTATTTCAATAGGGTAGAAATTTGTGCTGAACAAAATAATATAGATTTTTTATCAACACTGTCACTAGAATTGTGGTCACTTGTTAAATATGGTGAAGTTTCATTGAGCTTACAATTTAGTTGGATTATCTTTATTATTTGAAAAAAGAGCCATTAAAAGATAATGATGTAAGAAAATCAAGTTGATTATTTGCAATTTACAAATGTTAAAAAATAATAATTCTCTAATGGAAGTGGCTTCTCAATTTTTGTCAAATCATACACCTAGGGGGGTTTGGTGTGGAATTATGGGCCCCTATTTCAATGGCGTATAGAACCAAAGAGGCTTTAGAAGTAGCATTACCCGTGCATTCTTCATTAGGCAGAGAGGTGCCAATTTCAACTTTCATTGTGTTCATTTCACTGTGTTTGACTAATATTATTGTTATTTCTTTTAACTGTTAACTGTTTTCTGCTGAAATTGTAAGTTCGTAATGTGGGCAGTGTGCATTGGTTGCGGTTAGTTTCTGTTTATTTGAAGGAATTTTTATCTGATTGTAAGAGAAGTAGGTAGTCATCATAAAGAATAAAAGAGCAAGTGAGAAATAAGACTTTCAATAAGTTATGGGTCCAGGTATATAAAAAAGTAGAAATTTAGAAAAATGTAAAAATATTGGCCCACTCGCATAAAAGAGAACAAAGGAGTAAAATAAATATGGAAAAATAATGTCAAGATTCGGAGACAGGATTGTCAATAAGAATGAACTTTACTCCAAAATTTGGTGAGAATGTTATGTATGTTTCACCACTCTCAAAAGACAATCAAACAGCCTGACCTCATCTAAAAAATAATGTTTTGGTGTTTTGTGGGTCAAGTATCTATCAGGATAATTTGTAGGACTTAGGAATGCATTGAGTCACTAAGCACTGAGCCCTCTTCAGCTCCCTCGAGCAAGGACCCTATTTCACTTTCCAGTCAACTTATCTCGATCACTCTCATGCAGCTCCATTTGGACACCATATAGCTTAAAATTAATCTGTTGAATGACTTGAATGATTTTTAAAATCATAAATCATATAAAATGTGTCAAAAAATATATAACATGTTGGATGATCAGCCTTTCTTTTCTGTAGAGACTTATATCAATACTGTGTCATAAAATCTATGCCCCTTAACATCCATAGTTGGAGAGGTATCATAGTAGTTCATTTATTCTAAAAGCATTTTTATGGTTTCAGTTTTACTGAGCTATTTTGAATTGCCAAGGTGGTGAGTGAGCCTATTTAATTTGATGGTAGGACTTTCAATGAGGGTATTGTCTCCCCTTTTGAAACAAAGGCTTTCTTGTTTTATTGTAGCTCTGTGATTAGTATGTATTCATACTACTAAAGAAAATTGTTTTAATCTCCCCTACCTAAAATTTAATATAGTAATTGTATACTACCAGCCTAGTTATTTTATATTAAAGTATTACAGGACTGGGGCAAATATGTTCTGTTTCCAATATTCCTAGTTGAAACCTTCTAAAAATGTTCATGAAAAATCTTGCTACCCTTTATAGATAGTTTTGATAAGAAATACACCAGTCTCCTTGCCTAAAAATTATGGCTGAATTAGGTTGAAAAAAGTGTAGCAGATGTGAAACATACACTTAATGTTAATTAAGACATGGGCTTTATGTAGAAAACAGGATTTATTCACCGGAATGCATTACACTCACAAACCATGCACACGACAACGCTAACGGAAATGACGCCAAAAGAAATAAAAAGGCGCCAAACTAAAACAATACACAAATGCCATCTGGTGGGTAAAATATATAAAAACAAAAGAATACAAAAAAACACAAGCACCAATATTCAAAAACACAATGCCAACACTCCCCCTTTTTGTATATTGGTATTCACAAAAAAATAAATTAGAAGAAAAAGAATCACAAATCCAAAAAGAAATAACTTCCAAGTATGAATGTACACATTAAATTCATAGCTCAATGTTCAAACCGATTAAACCTGACAGATGTTTGATTTTAGTCGCTGGTACAACTTTTGTTAACATGTCAGCAGCATTTTCAACAGACGGAATATATTTAAATAGAATATTACCTTTTTCAACCTCATCTCGCAGGAAATGATAGGTAATATCTACATGCTTTGTTCTGTTGGAAAAACCTTTGTTAGAAGCAAGCTTAATGGCACCTTGATTATCAACAGAGATTTCACATGGCCTCCGCACTAAATGGTCTTGCTTTATTTCACTAAGGAAACTGTGAAGCCACTTCACTTCCTTCACAGCTTCAGACATGGCAATGTATTCTGCTTCCGTAGTGGAAGTTGCCACAACTCTTTGTTTTCGCACTTGCCAAGTTACTGCTCCCCCTGCCAAAGTAATGATGAAACCACTAAATGATTTCCTGTCACCTACATCACCACCCCAATCAGCATCAGCATACACCCTCACTGGTTCACCTGTTACTTTATATTCAAGTCTGGCACTTTCAGTTTTTTTCAGATAACGTAACATGTGCTTAACATCTTTCCAATTTAAATCAGTTGCTCTATTACAATACTGACTCTGACGACACACAGAAAAAGCAAGGTCAGGTCTAGTGCCTGTTGACAAATACAGCAAGTTACCAATAGCCTTTCGATAAACACTCTCACTAAAGGGTTTTTCTTCATTTCCACTATCACACTTTAAACCCAATGGAGTAGAAAGACCCTTGGCTTCCTCCATGCCAAAAGATTGTAAAACCTGTTTGGCATACAGACTTTGATCTATGAACACAGAACCATCAGTTGAATAAACAATTTTATAGGATAAGAAATGACACAATGATCCTAAATCACACACATTCATAATTCTAGACAACCTTTCCTTAAAATCATCAATTTCACTCCTCACACCCCACAGAGCCAAGTCATCAACATACACTGCAACAATCAATTGCCCATTTGTATTACAGTACACACATGGTTCTGATAAACACTGAAAAAGACCAAACTTCTTCAATTCATTATTAAGCATATCATGCCAATTTCTGGCAGATTGGTGCAAACCATACAAGCTCTTTTTCAATTTACATACGTAATGTTCACCATCCTTCAATTTATCCTCAAAACCCTCAGGTTGCTCTAGATATATATCACCTTGTACTGGTGCATGCAAATATGCAGTTTTGATGTCTACATGATCTGCTTCCCAACCCTTTTCAACACCAACTGCAATGAGAACTCTGAGTGCCTTTGTACTCATTACTGGACTGAAAGTTTCTGAATAGTCGAGACCAGGGACCTCTTTAAACCCTTGTGCCACAAGTCTAGCTTTGTAACGCTTTATTTTACCCTTCACATCAAGCTTGACAGAGAAAACCCACCTGGATCCAATTACATCCCTGTCTAGTGGTCTCTCGACTAAATCCCAACAATCATTCGACATCAAGCTCTTCATCTCCTCATCCATGGCTCCTCTCCAACATTTTGAAAATTGCCCAGTTAAAGCTTCCCTAGCACTTTTGGGGAGCTCAAAATCAAGATCATTGCACATAACCACATTACATTGATCACACTGGTTGCAATTTCTATGTCTCCTAACCCTTGTACTCCTCCTAGGTTGAATTACATCAACTTCCTGATTGTCATGACCTTCATTTTCATCCCCTATATGGTCAACCAAACCCTCAACATCTCCATCCTGCCCTCTTTCACCAACCATCTCATCAACAAAATTCAATGACATCCTATCTCCATCATCCAACCCTTCTTTCATATGATGACTTTCCTTGAAAGGAAACACATCCTCAACAAATGTCACATCCCTACTTATCAAAATCTTTTCCCTTTTTAGGCTCCACAAGCGGTACCCCTTAGTGCCCTCTGGATACCCCATGAATACACATTCCTCTCCTCTGGGGTTTAACTTCCCATCTTTAACAGCTACCCAAGCCTGACACCCAAATACCTTAAGACTATCATGATCCTCTGGAGTCAGATCTCTCCCTTCCCACAGTTCGTACGGCACCTGGAAATTAATGGCCTTCGATGGACATCTATTACGTATGTAGGCCGCTGTGTTTAATGCCTCGGCCCAAAACCTGTGTGGAACCTTAGATTCGGCTAGCATGCAACGCACCATATTGAAAAGGGTTAAATTCATGCGCTCAGCCTTACCATTTTGCTCTGGGGTTCCGGGAACCGTCAATCTCCTAACAATCCCACAGTTGTCAAGGTGACCCTGAAACTGGCTAGAGATATACTCCCCACCATTATCACTTTGAAGGCACTTGATTTGTTTTCCCTTTTGTCGCTCAACCTGCTTTTGTAACTTAACAAACTCATCAAATACCTCAGATTTCCTCTTGAGCATCCTGACAAAGACATAATTAGTAAATTCATCAATGAAAGTCACAGCATATTGAGAGCCACCTTCAGATGTAGGGACAATTTTTCCAACAACATCACTATGGATAACATCAAGAATACCCTTTGTTTCCCTGGTAACTACCTGCTTTGGAAAGCTTTTCCTGGTCAATTTACCTTCCAGGCAAACTTCACAAGCTTTAACATTTCTGTTAGATATCTCAAGGCTCTTAATCTTGGTGATGGCTTCATTGTGAGCATGCCCAAACCTTCTATGCCACAATGTCAAATCAGAAGCCTTAGCAGCGCATCCCAATTGGGGATTTTCCACAATGCATTCATTTACTTTTATGGCATACATACCAGCCTGGAAATATGCGACCATTAATAAATTGTTGCTTTTATGAACTCTCATGCAACCATCTTCAATTACAATGCTACACCCTTTCTCCTCAAGCCTTCTACATGACAAAAGATTGAAAGCTAACCCCGGTACATACAATGCTTTGGTCAGTGTTATTTTGCAACCACCATGTTTTACATCTAGTGTTAATGGTATGTCTCCATACCCAAGAATACCTATTTTTGTTCCATCACCAATGCGAACATACCCGCAATCTTTGTTCACAAAATTTACAAAAAAATCTTTGTGTGGACTCATGTGACTGGAAGCTCCAGAGTCCAAATACCAATTACTTGCGGCTGCGCTACTTCCCTCCGAAGCGCACAACGCTACCGACTCCTCATACACAACACTAGCATTTCTGCTTTCCTTATCACTCACCGCTTCACTTGCCCTCTGTTGGGCCTTAAAGCGATTCCTACAGTACCTTGATATGTGACCCAGCTTGCCACAAACGTAACACGTAATCCTCTTCCGTTCCTCGTTCTTCCCTCCGCTGGCAGCGAAATGACCAGGTTGCTTCTGCCCACCAACTCTATGTACAGGAAGAGCTCTCTCTGGGTCTCGAGACTTTTCTTCGTACTCCTTTTCCCTCATCAGCCGTTTCTCCTCCAGCAGCAGTCTGGGTTTGATGAGTCTCGTAGATAGCATGGACTCGTCCTTCTCCAAGCTCCGGACCAAGCCTTCATACGTGCTGAGAGGCAAACCCAGCAATAGAAAGGCTCCCAAGGCACGATCGTTGAACTCCAATAAACCCGCCTTCGATATTCGGCGATGCAACCCCAGGATTTTGGAAATGTACTCCTGCATTGTTACATTTTCCTCCTTCCGCGTCGTAACCATTTCCTTCAACAGCATTAGGGAATTCACTATTCCCATCTGGCAGTGCAAGCTCTCCAGTTCATACCAAATTTCTCTTGCAAATTCTAATTCCCCAATATCATCAAGGTAGCAATCAGCCACGACAGTAACGAGGAACGATCTTGCACGGTCGTTCTCCTTCTTTTGAGTCGCACTCAAAAGAGATACATCGGTCACGTCCGGATACCCAGGGTCCACAGCATTCCAGCAACCTCTATTTTCCAACAAAGCCCTAGTACGCACCGACCACGCGTAATAATTTTCCCCTTTAAGCTTAATGATTGAAGCTTCATCCCTAACTTCAGCCATTGCACAAACTTCTGTTTCCTCTAGCCCGCAAAAACAAATTAAGCACCGGATAAACCAATGAAAAATAAAAAACGCGATCGCAACTCACGCTCTTCGGCACTTAATATAACGCCCTGGGCCCATAACCTGTTAATTAAGACATGGGCTTTATGTAGAAAACAGGATTTATTCACCGGAATGCATTACACTCACAAACCATGCACACGACAACGCTAACGGAAATGACGCCAAAAGAAATAAAAAGGCGCCAAACTAAAACAATACACAAATGCCATCTGGTGGGTAAAATATATAAAAACAAAAGAATACAAAAAAACACAAGCACCAATATTCAAAAACACAATGCCAACACTTAATAGGGTGGAGATTAAATATGATGACGTAATAAATGTCTGAAAAGAAACTGAAATGAAAAATACTACGTTTAAGAGTTTTTTCTTTTTGAAACCTTTCAAAGAAAAGAAAGTTTCAAATTCAAGACTCCCTATAGAGGGAAAAATTGTAGTTCAATCCAAGTAAGGTTAACTGGAGATGAGCCATAACTTAGAATTCTTATTCTGTATTTTTATTCTTTTACACTTCTCGTTGGTTATCCAGAACCTTTGGGTGTCGGTGGTAAGAGGTGCTAGATTATGCATGATCTCTGTTGATGAACTTTAGAAAATATCATGAATTAGGTATTACACATAACATTAGATGTGGTTCTCAAGCCATCTATATTTTACCCTTCATGGCCAAAATCAATTTTTTATTTGTGTTTGAGAGCTAACAGATATGAGCAGCTCTAAAACTGCTTAAATAGCTTGGAAATGCAAAACTTATGGTTACTATTGCTCTTTTTCTATTACCATATTTGTCCAAATATTCCCCCATCTGATTTCAACTACCATAATAGTTATCATAATTACCAGATGGGCTGATGGCCAATGGCCTCCAGTAACCACATGTACTTCATTCAATTAGCAAATAGTAGGTAGTGGACACATGGAATATCTGTGGCTTATTATCATCAATAAATCTTTGACTGCTCTCATTGCCTCTACAAGTAATTGCTTTAGGCAATCAGTGATGTTCCTCATTATAATTTAATATTTAGGTCAAAGACTTGAGAAAAAGATGATCTGTGTGGTCTATGTACGTCGGAAAATTTTCAACTGAACAATCATGGTAATTCTCAAAAACCCCAATCTATTTAAAGGCGGAAGGCAGTATTTAAGTAAAAATAACTAATTGTGTTTGGACATGTATGGTAATCAATCACAATTTGCTTTTTTACTGACTTGAGATTATTAGGGAAGTGCTTTAATGCTCTTTCTGTTTGTTCTGATTCTATTTTCTATTGGTGCTCTATAGGCCATGGTTTTACTTTAATGCTACGATAAGCTTGAGAACTACTGGCATAGTTTAAGCATGCAAACGGGTTATCTAGTGTCATTAGGCTTATTATGAAACTAAAAAGTGCACATTTAGGTAGATGATAGTGATTGTTGGAAATGGTATCTATACATGAACATGTATCGGATTAGCAACAAGGCCTTGGATGTTGAAGTTACACCTTGTTACTAGAGAATGGTATGCTAATTAGAGTCTCTTAGCGTACCTACCCTTGAATCTGAACCAGGCTCTTGAAACTCTGCTACAGCATGTACTTCTACCCTATCGATTTTAGTCATTGTGATTAATTGATGATTCCTGAAAAGTTTTCCACCCTTCCTGATCCAAATTTTTCACCCTTGCCATGTACTCAACCTGCCAATCAGGTCCTCCAGAAAGTGAAAATTGTAATTTCAGGTTTAATCGATCACCAGCATTTCTTTCACAGCATGTGTTATGCAGGCATACTAATGCTATGGATATGTTATCTAATTGAAAATAGCTGCATTAAAAATGTTAATGCAATTTTATGGCTGAAATATTTTTATACCTTATCTTTAACTTTTATATTTTTGCAGTTGTTTATAACATCTGCAAAATCACTTTCCCTTTCAGAATCTTCACTTCTTCATCTTAATGTACATGATAGAAAAATTTCACAGAATGTCTCAATCCCTCAGATTGGAATATCTATTATGGCCATGATTAGGGGCATGAATCTTTGTTGAATGCGAAGAAGTACTAAAAACTTTTGAAAATGTTAAATGAAATTGAATAATTTATAATCACTAGTTTCCAGTTTCATTAAACAATTAAAATTTGTTTGCATATTTGCATTATGTACTTTTTTCTATAATATATCTGATGAGCAATTGTTATGCAACTTCTACCAAATGGGTGTGTGCTGCTATTTTTCAAAGCTCAAAGAAGTGCTTTTTTGCTTTTGTAGTTATTTTGCTTACATTGATGGCCTTGATTATTGATACTCTTTCATTAAATTATTGTGGTGCTGGAATGAAAATAACTAGGTTCCCTCAACTTGCTGATCTAAGTGAATTTTCACCAAGATAATATGTCGAGGTTTGGTGAGACTTTCTCCGATCAAGGGAGGAAAAATTTTTGCAGGTGATCGTAACTCTTGGTGCAATCTATTGCCTTTCTTATTCATCTCAATCAGGATATTAAGTTTTGACTGAAAATTTCATTCCTAACGCTTATTCCTGTTCTAATAATTCGTGCCCCTATTCATGTACCAAGCAATATTATGATACTGAAGATATTTTTCAGTTATATATGTTGAACCCATATGCTTTAGCATATGGGTTCAATTTATGCTCGGTTTTTTAATATATTCTGAATCAACAATACATGGTGTGTACTAATTTGATGGAGCTGAGGTTATTGTTGTGAGACAAAAATTGGTCTCATGCCACAATATGACTAATGTAATGAGAACTTTGCTAGATGTTCCTGTTTCAATGGCAGTTTCATTTGTAAAGGGAGGAATTATTGATTTTGAATTTCATTAGCATTTGTTAGGAGGTGGGTTCTCTCAAGGAAATTTTCAAGAATAAAATATTACCAAAAGTATTTGCAATATAGATTAAAAGATGGAATACGTGAAAGTTCAATTCTGGTGTTCACTTTAGATGTCAGGGTCATCTTTTATGAACTGATTTTTTTTTAATTGTCCTCTCATGGGTAACTGCATAAAACACAGAAAAAAATGTATTATCTTTGCTTCCTCCTTTGAGAGCCTCTATTATAGTCCTATATTGCCATAGTTAGTGAGCATAATTTTTTTGAAGAGAAAGAAAGCTTTTGCACGCTTTGCTTGCTATTGTCCGCCATAGGGGGCAAAAGCACCAGTGGTGGGGGTGCCAGTGGCCATGGCGCTAGCCCTGGTGTCGCCTCAACCTCCTCCTCCTCCTCTGTGATGGGATCCTTCCGAGTTAGAGAGAAGGTTCAACCGTTTGGCCCTTTTCCCAAAGGTGAGGCCATAGGCCCTCTCTATGGTGTACTAATCGCTAAGCAACATGTATTGTAGGAATGAGTTTGTGCCGCAAATTGCTAGAGTTGATTCAAATTCATCTCAAATGATGCAAATTTACCTTTAATTTGCCTTGTTTTGTTTTTTAACAACTTGCTATTGTTATGATTCAGATCCATCTTCAAGGTAAAAGAGTAGTTGGGCCATTTCATCTCAAATCAGGCAGATAGTGCAAAATCATGTCAGGTGACCATCACCGATTTCTCTAAAATTTATATATGTTAAAGCAGTATCCTTATGATGAATAACGATGACTTTATCTCTGCTCAGAACTGAACCGTCATAAAGTTACCGCCCCTTGAACATTGCAGTGTCAGGCCTCAGAGTAAAAAATGAAAAATCACATAAATGCTGATTACTAAAAAACCATGACCCATAAAGCAGTGGTTATTGTTTTATTTTGAAGAGAATTCATTTATGCACATCATGGCATAACTTGCAAGTCTTTTGAAACAATAATAAACAAATAGGACTTGTTTAAACAATAAAAATTAGTCATTATTTAACAATTTATTACTAAAAAAGGCCACCTTTTATTTTCTTTAAAATTTCTCAGCGGGTAGTTTAAATGTTCTGCTTTCAATAAAAAAAAATAAAAAAGGTAGTATTTTTATACTTTTTGTTTTAAGGCATGTCAAAGTTAGGCATGTTTACGACTATTTTACACCAAGATTGCATACCTTCAAGGGGGGGAAAATGCAGTTTCATTCTACTTAGCATTCATAACAGTGAAAATTTCATATCTGAATGATTGGTTACATCTCTTGACTGAAAGCAAGTCCAATCTTGTTTACTTCCATGGCATCCAATGTGTGCAAACACCCACAGCTACTGGCTGGAAACGGTGAATGAGTCTCAATTTGCACAGAGTATTTTTCAATGGCAGTTCACGTAAGTCTTTCTTCTACTTTGGGCCATGTGGAACATTTCGATGGACCATGTGGATGCATAAATGAGACACTAATGTCATTCTCTTCTAAAGACACTGCAGTGATTTGTGAAATCAGGTTTGACCAGGTTTTTCGGAAACACACAATGAAGTCATTCATGGTGAGATTTTGAGTACTGTACGTCATTATATCTGAATTTGTTAGTGTCACAGCCTGTTTGATTGTGTGGATTACAGAGCGAGCTTTAGTTGTCCCGTGTCTGTTAACTACCAAGACATGAAACTGTTGACGCCGTGTACAGGTGCTACTTTCACCTAATTATTTTTTGTCTAAATTGAGCTTGTTAACATGTGTAAAATGCAAGTTTCATATTAGGCAAGAATTTACTAACTTAATGAAAGTGATAAATGTCAAAGTGGCCATGTTCAAATTTTATCATTCTTTTCCACAATTTAATCTAAACAACATAAATTGGCTGATTTTCCAATTTCAACCAAACATACGATTGACATATCATGCAGAGCTAAAAAACTCGGAATATGGGGCAATGCTGATGTATACTGCTGGCATCCTCTTCCTCATAGTGCTCAATCAACATTGTGCTTTCATTTTACTTGGATCATGATAAAGATTGTTCTTGTGTAACTCCTAATCAGCAAGATGTGTTCACTGCCATTGAGAATCATTCAGACAAAAAATTCATTCAGAGAAATTCATTGCCGAAGTTTTGGATTGAACCAAGAAAGGTATAATTATCATCACCATATCTGGAAAAAAGAAAGGGAAGCTATTCAAAAAGAGAAGTTGGTAACACTAATTGGTGTGGAGTTGGTGCTTCATTTCAAATTTTCCGAGAATTGGAGTGTGATTCTTCCAGATTAAGTACAACCGTATGACTGGCAAAAAGTACAGATATCAATATTAACCTGTGTGGAATATAATAACTAAGGTATGCAGGCACTTCAGATGATTTTTCACAGGACACTGTACATGCTTATCTTAGGATGAATCAAATAGAAGAACAATAGAGTAAAAAGATACCATATGGAGAAATAAATCATATATTTTAGAAAAGTCAGCCGCTGATTAAAAAAAACATTTCAGATATTTGACTTGGAGAAAAGTCTTAAACAGGAAGAAAGTCATTGGTGGTTGTTCAATGCAACAGGACATGAATAGGGTCCATCTGATAGAGTTGCAAGAATTGGTAAAAAATTATGACACAAACTGAAACCTGAGATATTTCAATTGTGGCAAGTAAATTCAAACAAGTCCTTTGTACAACATGTGAGTATATCCTTGACTAATATCAAACTTTTGCATTTTACATATGTTAAACTAGCCAAATAGGGTTCATTCCTTTCATTTTCCTTCATCAAAGAAAACGAAAGGCATTGATTGCGATTCGTTACCCACCTTCAGTGTATTCATAATATACAAATTATTTGATTTTTAGAAATCCCTGTTTAGACGAATGTTAATGTTCAATTTTAACCTCATTTGAAAAAGGATAGATTGGCACCGATGCGATGCCACTCCACATGACGTCACAGGGACCTAGATGCTATACGAGTAGATAGGAGTTTTACATCATCTGAGATTACCAATGTATACATGAGGCACAGAGCTCCGGGAAACATCCCTTAACAATCCCCTCTTAAAATTGCCCTTGGTCAGAGAATTTTCTTTGTTTGATAGGGTATTAATAATCCTTATTTAAACCAAGCACTACCTGCTAGCAAGGAACTCTACGCTACCGCCATGCTCGGCCGCAAGCAGCCAGAGGTCACACGGGCTTTTCGCAGCATTCATACTTAGCCGTCGCGTTTTCGTACGCTTGAAAATTTTCACTTATCATTTAATCACAAAAAACAGATATCATCATTTAAAAATCTAAAAAGTGAGTAATATGTATTCGAGGAGTAATAATCTTTCCATTTAGGCAATGAACAATTATAGGAAACCACCCTATGTAGACAAAAAAATGATTGGGTGAAAGGAGCACCTGTACACGGCATCAACAGTTTCATGTCTTGGTAGTTAACAGACACGGGACAACTAAAGCTCGCTCTGTAATCCACACAATCAAACAGGCTGTGACACTAACAAATTCAGATATAATGACGTACAGTACTCAAAATCTCACCATGAATGACTTCATTGTGTGTTTCCGAAAAACCTGGTCAAACCTGATTTCACAAATCACTGCAGTGTCTTTAGAAGAGAATGACATTAGTGTCTCATTTATGCATCCACATGGTCCATCGAAATGTTCCACATGGCCCAAAGTAGAAGAAAGACTTACGTGAACTGCCATTGAAAAATACTCTGTGCAAATTGAGACTCATTCACCGTTTCCAGCCAGTAGCTGTGGGTGTTTGCACACATTGGATGCCATGGAAGTAAACAAGATTGGACTTGCTTTCAGTCAAGAGATGTAACCAATCATTCAGATATGAAATTTTCACTGTTATGAATGCTAAGTAGAATGAAACTGCATTTTCCCCCCCTTGAAGGTATGCAATCTTGGTGTAAAATAGTCGTAAACATGCCTAACTTTGACATGCCTTAAAACAAAAAGTATAAAAATACTACCTTTTTTATTTTTTTTTATTGAAAGCAGAACATTTAAACTACCCGCTGAGAAATTTTAAAGAAAATAAAAGGTGGCCTTTTTTAGTAATAAATTGTTAAATAATGACTAATTTTTATTGTTTAAACAAGTCCTATTTGTTTATTATTGTTTCAAAAGACTTGCAAGTTATGCCATGATGTGCATAAATGAATTCTCTTCAAAATAAAACAATAACCACTGCTTTATGGGTCATGGTTTTTTAGTAATCAGCATTTATGTGATTTTTCATTTTTTACTCTGAGGCCTGACACTGCAATGTTCAAGGGGCGGTAACTTTATGACGGTTCAGTTCTGAGCAGAGATAAAGTCATCGTTATTCATCATAAGGATACTGCTTTAACATATATAAATTTCAGAGAAATCGGTGATGGTCACCTGACACCCCTCTGCCTGATTTGAGATGAAATCCCCCAGTTCTCATTTTTTAAATGTTTTTACGCAATCGTGTCTCTTCATTTCCTGTTACCATGAAAATGATGCAAAGTAATCAAATAAATTTGCCAGTGAAACATGCCTTGATTGTCAGCCAATTAATATTCCTAACAATTACCAGCAGAATCTAGTATGTTAATTTTTTTACAATTTCTTGTTAGAGCTAATACTAGAATCGTTTTCGTGTCTTTGAAAAGTTATTCTAATGTTGCTTGAATTCACCTTACGTATCTAAATGTTATTTATATTTATAATTGTGGAAAGTCTTTAATTGATTCATGAGCAGCAAGAACTTATAGAATTTCTTAAGTATAATTTTATTCAGGTTATGGGTTGGCTGCAATAGATTGAAATTTAGTAGGTGCCTGTTGTTTTTTCTAATACTTATTCATGTACGTTATCTCTTTGCATTGAGTGTGTTGGCGTTGTGAAACTGCAAATGGTGAACAGTCTCTCCAAAGTGTTGTAATGAATAAATAAGACAGAAGTCGTTGAATCATTTAATGGTCTTGCAATGCACGCTAGAGCTGTTCCAATTAAGTCGTATGAAAGTCATTGATATTTGCTATAAATCATCAAAAATAATTACAATTTAACTCTCAACTTTGAAATGAACTTCCAACAGTTATGTTGATTGTTTTTATTTATTTTATAAAGTTTAGAAATGTTTCACTGCATCAAGTGGTAGTCAGGGTTCAAATATTGGAAAATTAATAGCATATATTGCATGGGCATTTCAGCTGTTAAAATCTTAGTTTTTGTATGTTTGGCCTATGCAGGTTATTCAGCATCGATCCATACTCCCAACTTATTCATGCATCAGGATGTTTTTATCTCTTTTTCTTATGATCTTTTTCTGGTATTTATTAGTTCTACCCAACATGATTAAATAAGGAAGCGTTTCACCACTTTTCAAATTGATTGACAATGAAGATATTAAATAAAAAAAAAAAATATTTTAAAGTTATTTATTGGCCTTATCACATTCACTGAACTTGGCTCCTCTAGCTGAAATATTTTGTTAATATGTTTTGCATATTTTGACGTAACAACATGACATTTCTGCGCAACTGTAGGATTGCCATTTGAGTTTGAAGAAAATCAACTGAGTAATTTCACTTTGTTGCCAAGGAGAAGTTAGCCTCCTCTCTGATACTGTATTGTTCTTAGAAATGTTTAGACTATACAGTAAAATCTCCACAAAAAATCTTCCCAATATGAAATTTTATAAAATATTATTCCATATGTGGAAGATATGGCTTTGGTAGATACCGGGTTCTTCCAATACATAGTGCATGCAATAATAAATTTTCCCTTAAAAATCTCGGTAGTTACGAAACCACTATAGCAAAATTTCCGCATCTTGGCCTTGAGTATGGAAGTGTCCTCTGTCCAAAGAAGTGTATACGAGGAAAAACTAGGGTTAAAATATAATCTGATGCCTGTCTTGGAGCATTATGGGAAAAACATTTTCCTATGTTAGACCCTCTCATCCTACTTGCTCCAAGTTTTCAAGTCACATTGTCAAGCAACAGTTTTGATGGTCCTATGACTGTGCAACCCACTTATCAACCATTCATGTTGAAGTGTTCATTTTAAGACCCTGCCGAATTCAATATTGGCTGGAGTCACTGTATCTTGAGAGTGAAGGTTAAGGTTGTCATAAATATTTCATTCAGTGGTAGTTTTATGTGTATGGAACTTAAATAATTGCTATTATATTGAATAGTGAAGAATTTGAATATCCAGCACTACTTTCTGAACTTAGTGGTGATGCAAATCATTCAAATTCAAGTACTTACAAAAACTCATGCATGCCATAATTCTGGCTCAGCTTAGCCCTATTTTTTGAAGTATTCATGTTAAATTTAATGGGGATAAAGCTAATTTTTGAGCCCATAGAAGGCTAATTTACGTTTAATTTTGTAATTTTTGAGCCCTATTCATATTTGCAGAGGGTAGCGTACTCACAATAATGGGATTTGGACATTAATGTCCTTGTTAGCTTTTAATTTTTAAGGTTAGCCATGATTAAAACTTAATTTATAGAGTAAAGGCAAGATACTATAAGAAACCTTTCTCCTCTCAAGATACTGAGGTCCCAGGAGAAGATGATGTTTTCGTAACTCCTAACTTGTTAAAGAACACAGATGGTGGAGAGTTATAGCATCATTAATTAGTTGCTTGGTGGAATATTTGTAGTGTTTTTGGATGTTTCTCTTTGAATGAGAGCTAAGATTAATACAGGTGAGAGAGGAAGCTGATTTTTTACTCTGACCACTGCTTTGTTTGACAAGGTAAATAATTCATAATCCCTTCATCCATTCAGAGTAGAAGCTCTGTTTAATGAGTTTTTAGCTGTCATGCGGGTCAACCATAAGTATTCTGACTCTTCAGCAGTTATTTTTGTGTTGAACTTTCTCTTTGTTCATTTGCTCATTGGAAGTACCTACATTATCAGATGCAGCATTTGGAAATATATTTTCTTTCTTTAAGAAATATAATTGCCACTCTGTTGGAAGGTATATTTTTTAAAGACTGTTTCACACCAGGCACGGAATTGCACAGGTTAGAACTGCATTAATTTATAAAATGGTGCGAATGCGTGAACAAAATTAGAACGGGCTATTTTGCCATCTCACGTCCACTCATTCTCGCCTGTTTTCTAGCAGTTCACCGCTTTATACGACGCAATTTTGACTGCGCCTTTGTACACATGTCAGATTGTGCAAGTATGTGCCCCGTGTAAAATGGCCTCTACACACATGAAGCATTTCATCCTACCACGTGAAGACATTTCCAGAGGGCTTCCACTCTATCATGACTTATAGAAATGAAGCTTGCTTGTTTAAAAAGAAAACCTACAAAAGTAATAATGTTTCATTTCATATATTTCGACTACAATGAGCCTGTATCTTCTAAACAATTGGTTTCTTATTATTTCACTGTACACACATATTTATTATTATTATTATTATTATTATTTAGGTAAGATTTTTTTTTTAAATTTTCATTCTGTTTCGATTAACTTTGTAATTTCTCTTATCAATGCAATATAGATACCATCTAGCATCCACCATCCTACATTTTAGTAAAAATTATTTTGAATGCAAAAGGAGATTCACATCTCTTTCAGATAGACTTTGAAGAGAGAAATTATCAAAATCACTTTTCCCATCAAATTTCACTCATTCGTTTTTTAGGGGAGGGGGAGATACCATATTCATCCTGCATTGCCCTGTACCTTTTAGTTTGATAGCCAAAGCTTAAAGTTGAGTGAATTGCTGCACATTAGTAGTTGGTAGAAGCTTTTGTTTGTATTTAAATTGGATGTGGTCAGGTAACATGTATACATAGACTTGTTTATAGTATAACCTGTTATCAACATTGTAGGACATGAATTACATAGTTTCATCACAGAGCCAATTTTATTATTAATATTTTTAAAATCAGAATAGCTAGTTATGGTTTATTTTTTCTGGTCTATGCTCTTGGTTATTTTTTGCCTAGCTTCTTTCATTTAGCTTTGATGCCTTGGTACATATTTAGTTTTTAGTAAAGTGGATGAAAATGTGTTAGAAATTTTAAACTATAAGTTAAATGATCTGGTATTCATGATTACAGTGGTAGTTAAGTAATTTAAAAAAATGGTCAGATAAATTCAGTGAATTGCAAAAAAAGAGCATGCACTTCAATTTTGCTGAATTTCTCAGTATTTCCTTCATAAAACCCAAATTTCTAGTGTTCATTTGTCTAAGTGTGAGTAGTCATTAGAATTTTAATTATGAAAAGTTAAATATTTAACATGTGAAGAGCTATAATGTTTAAATTTCATTAAATTTAGGGCGCAAAGGGCTGGTTGAGAAGTCTACATTAATTCGCCACACTCCAACAAAATCTCGTCCAGAAGAAACTCAAAAGGTCCAAAACTCAGAGAGGTCTTCTTCCAACACAGAAAATCAAGCATTCCTGAAGGATGTAAGTTCATAACTTCTTTGTGGATGTGACTCAGGCTGCCATAAAAATATAAAATATCATGAAATTGAGCCTTAAATTTTTGCATCTATATGGTGGGTTGCACATTAGTGCTTTCCATGGATGGAGTTAGATTTTTTTGTGTTGGGGGCCAGCAATCCTGCCAGGGGTCGAGGGGCTATGCAATAACCCCCAGCAAAACAGGGAAGGGGTCCCCAGGGCTCTTCCATGGAAAATTTGTTTAAATTATAGCCTCTGAAAACAGCACTTTTAGGACTATCTAAGACAAAAATTTATATAAACTTTTGATGTTTTTGTTTCCATTGCACATACTTGTAAGTACAGGTTTTCATACTTATTTTGGACAAATAAACATTTAAGTTTGGGGGTTACCGGCTCCCAGTGGCGGATCCATTGGGTCTAAACAGACACTAGATAGTATTATCAAAATTTTTGGTGGTTGCCGCTTTGTAAAAAAGTACCGTGAGTCCTCGTACTACGTCACCCTGTTTAACATCATTTCGCGATAATGTAACGAAAATTTTGAGATCGTCATTCGTTTATAGTACCTTTGCTTTGTGGTTACGTCAAGTCTTTAAAATTTCGCACGAGAAAAAAGGTGAAGTGGCAGGCATTGCAGGTTGTTCGTTTAGTGGGCGGTAATACAGTCAGTCTATACAAAGTGTAAAACGGTGTGTTCATTGTTAATTGCGATTTCGGTTTTAGCAAATTTTCTGCAAAATGAATTCTCAGGTAGGTGCGCAAGGTTTTACTTGACATAATGGTTTTCAGGAACCAAAAGAGTGATTTCAAGGAATTTTTCCGTGTAGGACTCGGAATTTTTGTCATCACTTTTTCCACCGTGTTCACAATAATTTTGGTTGCTGTAACTGCGACGATGTTTCAGCGATGATGATGCCCAGGTGACGCTCGCCCGGGCGACCACCATAGCAAAGTTGAAAAGCAAATCCGGGAAGATACAATAATGGAGAAGGATTTACGTCACTGCTGCTATTGTCGTCAATGAAGACAGGAACTCGTATTTATACTATAGTTTGGCATTCCCATCTTAAAAAATGCCCCAGACATGATACGCTAAAATTTTTTTGCGTAGGAATTGTGAGGTCTAGGAGCTGATATTCACTTTTTACATTGTTTTTATGGGATAGGTATTATGTTTTGATTAACGTCATTTCGTTTATCGTCACACTTTTCAGGAACGGTAAGTGACGTTAAAAGAGGACTCACTGTATAGTTATATGTATTTACTACTTTAATGAATTGAAATACAAATTAGCTCTAAACCTACGGCCTATTTGACGTGCTTTTGGTATGTTACAATCCTCTGGCAGATCCAGGGAGGGGCCCCCCTTTAGGGTACCTAATTAGCACTAGATAGAATGGTAATTTAGTTCGGACCCCCACTACTGCTGGGAGATCGCCTTCTCCTTCATCCCCCTCCTCCCTATCTCCATCCTAGATTGGCCACCGCTGGCTCCCCCTCGTCCCCCCAAAACTCAGCTTTTAGTGCTTTCCCATAAATTAATTCTATTTATTTTTTACTGTTTTAACCTCTTGTTGTAAATTTTAATGTATTATTTGATTAACCTTCAAACCTAATCAAATGTTCGAAAAGGTATGGCCCACTGAGACACTTGATGTGCTCAGCCTGTGCCATCTGTTGGTATGTTTCCATGTCATTCTAAATCGTGGCTCCTGAACTAGATGCTACATGCCATGCTAGATGAGTCATACCATGTTCCTCTTTACATCTCTTCACTTTACTCTCAAGTAGTGAAATTGATGTTTGGTATTTTTTTGTGTCATTTACACTATCATCTAAGTAATTAACTGAACTGTGCGTTGGTGACTTGAAATTGATCAATCCAGATTTTTTCATTAAATGCTAATCCAATTTGGTATTCTGTTATTTCAGATCATTACTCAAGTTTTAGATGGTGAAGGTATTGGGTGGTTGAAATTGAATAGACTCAAGAAATTGATGGAAGATGAGAGCTACAGAAACTTTGTCGTCAGTAAACTTAACCGTACTTTGGATAAGAAAATCAGTCCAGATGACCACATTGATGATGTGGTAAGTGCTTGTGCTTAATCTTTTAAAGGCAATTCAGTGTTTTTGCTGTACCAATTCACATTGCACAATAGAGGAGTTATCTTACATGTGTAATTTCATAGGAAATGGGATGCATGTATGTTTTCAAAAGTAATCAATCTTATCGGGTATTTTCATTTCAGTGTGTCAGCCGGGCTGTGTGGAAGGGAATGCTAAAAGCCTTGATTGCTGTAGTTCATGGGCTAGAGGTTACTTACACCAACTTTGGTCTTGGAGGGATGGCATCCGTGTTCCAAGTCCTTGAAATTGCTCACACGCATTACTGGAGCAAAGATTTGGCAGACCAGCCGCAGGGTGGGCTAGATCCATCTTCTGCCGGGGGAAGTGGTGGGAGTACTGCCTTGCTCTCTCAGGTGAGAACTTTCTTCAACTGTTTTGTGAGGGCAGATTTGGATGCATACTGAAATATTTCTCCAGCATGCCATCCTCTTTTATTATTTATGGTATAATTATTTTTTTTCTTATCTTGACCTCGTTTAATACATATTAAAATAGTTCTTGGAGTGTTGGTCAATGTAAGCTATGCAATAAAAGGTTTAGCCAATGTTTCTGTATATATTAAACCATCCTCAGGGCTTAACTTTGTACATATTTATTGATATTATGATACATATATACTTATTATTGTACATAATATCAATAAATATGTACAAAGTTAAGCCTTGAGGATGGTTAAAAATAAACAGAAACGTTGGCTAAAACTTTTATTGCATAGCTTACATTGACCTACACTCCAAGAACTATTTTAATATTTATGGTATAATTTTATACTAGATAAAGCAGTGATATCTTTTGCCTATTTGTAGGCCTCAAGTCCATTTGGGAGCAAAGAGAATCTAAAGTCACCTCAGAGTCCAAGAGGTTCTCCTCTGCCCCAAGCTCACGTGGAATTTTATCAGGAATCAGTGTCAAGAAAATCATCACAGGGAGGTGGACAAGGTAAAGATGGAGAAATTAATGTATATCAGTATGTGATTATGACTGTTGCATGTATTATGTTGAATAGATTTTGCCTGCAGGATTTTTAAATATTAACATTACCCGTGAAAATTATATTAAAACCCTCTGACTCACGAGGAGAATGAAATTTTGCAGTATATAATCTCTAACTTAATTAACTTTAATAGCTAGAGCAAATGATGCGGTACATACTAGCAGACCTGCTGCCTTTTTCAGAGGCAGACTCCAACTGGTGTGCTAGGAGTGTGTCTTACTCTAATATCCCATTCATTGGTTCATTAATATCCTGTCTTTCCTTCTGTAAAATATGACTTTTTTGCATTTTTCTGTTCCCCTTCAACTGCTGGAATCCCAGAACTATAACCATAACAAAATGATAGAGAACCACGTTAAAAGCATCAAATCAGGCTTGTAGCAGTTTCTGATTGGTTGCTCCGCTTTATTTTGCTTTTTATAGTGTACTTGTGTAGTGTTTCTGCACAGAATTCATCGTGCTCCATATGATCAAATTGTATCGCAACAATTGCTGAGTATCCTGTAATGTAGGCAGCGTACATGTTGATACTATATGCGTGTGGTGTGCATTACAGGATGTAACCTTCCCTTTTTCAATAAGTAAAAAAAAACAATCTTTTTTGCATTTTCCCTACTATGTGAACTGTTACAATCCAGAACTATTATCAAAAAATGATGACCTAGAGAATCCACTCTATACACTCCAAAAGTCGTATCTATTGCTCAAATCTTGAGAGAGAATAAAAAAATGGATACAGAACGATTGACTGACTGATGTTCTGCAAAATTAATATTCGGATACCGTTAAATTAAGGATTCGGATTCGTTAACCGTTAAATAAAGTATTTTTGTATTGCTCTTTGCCTGCTGCAAAAACATTTTAAGTATTTGTTTGCTTATTACTTTATTCCTTTCATCAGCTGAAGAAGATCCGAGTGCGGCTGATATGCTAAGAGATCTGCTCAATCAGAAGAGACAGATGTTTCTATCAAAACTCACATCAATAGAGTCTGAGGTAAGGAGCATTATCTCTTTTCTATAAATTTGTATTCATGATTGTGCATATTTACTGATTTGTTGAGCATGAGTAGCTGTGTACAATATGTTCTTTTCACTCAAAACTTTGGATTAATGGGCGGGATTCCTCCATAGAGTAAAGTTGGTGCAAGTGATTAAATGTTCTTATTTAGATTTACGAAGAAGACATCTCTGCAGTGATTATCTTCCTGCTAAATTATGTGCATGACTGCACAGCTGTTTGTTGGAAAAGTGTTTGTAATCTTTGCCAGCTGCTTTCTTTTTTTTTTTTGTTCAGCCTGTAAAAAAACATGAAATTCTGTCATTCATTTGTAATTTTGGGCTGTTTTTAAGGGAGGGGTTTCAGACAACACTTTGCAGGGCTCAGAGGGTGTACCCTCAGGCAATGCTTCCGACACAGGAAGCATCATCACGAACCCCGCTTTCCAACGACACAGGGTTGGTCAGCTGTCCTTTCGAAGTACAGTCTCCGACAGTGAGATCGAGCAAGGGAATGTGAGTTTATAAATTGTCTTATAGCTTCACTCAATGGCAGGATGATGGAGAATTTTTTTTACCTATCATCAAAGTGAAAAATCAAAAAAGTATTGTTCTTATGCTGTGGGCTTTTTTGGATAAAGTCAATAGAAATTTCTCTATGATTTTGTTGAGTGAAATTCTCTATCAGCTGAGCCATTCAATGCTTCTCTAATGTGATTAAACTTGAATGTAGATTGAGAGCTATTAATATTTCCTCATTTTTCATAAGTCCTTCTGAAGGATATAAGTACATCAAAATTATTTTTTTTAATTGCAAAGGCGAGAAAAACTTTTTATAACATATTGGATGAAATTATCAAGGCTGGCAATTTTCTTCAAATGTTTAGCTTTTATAATCACTAGCAAGGAATTGCATCCCTCTTATCACTATATGTTTGAACCAAAGCTTAAACTTGAAATTTGTAAATGTATCATAATTTTATGTTGTCTAATTGAACATTAACTCAAAATATTGCCTCATTGCCAATTGTGCATTTTGATGAGATCACCCTGACTTTTTTGTGTTATAAATGTTTTGAATTGTATTAAAATTCAGCATTTTTTGATTGAATCTGTTAAATATATCTTAAGTTTATGTGTGTATTTTTACCTTAATGCTGTGTGTTTATTTTCATGTCGCATGTTCAACTGTTTCCTGCAATGTTTGTTCTTAACATGCATGTTTTGGTGGTAAGTCCTTTTATATAATTCAATTCATTATGCTATAAAAACCCACACTAGTTTTCTAGCTTTGAATATTATTATGGTGATAGTGCATATTTTTATTTTTGTTTGTTTTCTCCCTTTAATTGACTGCACATTGATATTAGCCTTAATTTTTGCTTGCATAACCCTTACTATGTACTTACCTTTTGTGTTGACCCATATGCCTCCACAGAGTGCCATTTTTCCTTAAATGTAAATATTCTTTTTTTAAATTCAGCCTTAATTTAAAAGTATTGATGCTTTGGAGGAAGAGTTCTCGGGTTTCCATCCGGGTCCAAGGGTTTTTCTGCACCGACGTTTTGAAGGCTAAGTCTGCCATTGTCTTCAGGGTGAAATCTATGGCGAAGGGTGAAGACGATGGCAGACTTAGCCTTCGAAACGTTGGTGCAGAAAAACCCTTGGATCCGGCTGGAAACCCGAGAACTCCTCCTCCAGTCTATTCGCCGGGAAAACCTTAGATCCTTCATATTGATGCTTTACTCTTCTCTGCTAAGTTCCCAAACATTTATCTCATCATCCAAATGAGAAAGTATAGTATTCTTTAAAATTTGAAAGTTTTGCGCATCATTAAAATTCATGTAAAAATATTCGCCAGCATCATTTGTATGTCTAATTATCCCTTTGAAATACCTTTGTGACTGGCCTGCTGGTGTAAGATTATTACTGATAGAGGGAAGTGGAAGTCTCATGGCGTGTTACTTCATTAAAACCAATTTGAAAACTAAGGGTGAAGTCTCTTGGCTATTCAATTACTCCCCCATCTCTTTGGTGTGAACCTTGCGAGCCCTACATTTGTGTTTCTAAGCATCTTTTAATGGCCGTTATGGATAAATTAACCGGGTGGGAATCCTGAGAAGAGTTTATCCACGTTATTCACTGGGAAAGCATCAAAACATATCTGTTTCCTTCTTTTCCTTTGTGTGTTGTCATTTCCTACTGACCTGATCTTTGGCACTTGCCCTCAAGATATTGTCCTCGCATGGCCCATCATTGTTTTGATAGAGCAATTAAGTGATTCATAGGAGGTATCATGTTCGCCATAAACTAATAGTGTTCTTGACCAGTTAACAGAATTTTTAATTCTGTTAACATTTAAAATATGTATGGTGTCCTGATTAAGACCAAGCAGTGAACATTTATGAATGCTCTGGGACCATGCCTTTTATATGGCAGTGGAACCAAGGGTGGATTCAGCATCAAATTTGTGGAGAGGTCATGAACTGGGTCTGGGGAGTATCGAATACCCCCTGGGAGAGAGGGGCATTTTTACGGTAGGCTTTTAATAGTAGTACAGCTACACCCCATGATAAATACAACTCAAACTTCTCCCACATTTGGGACTTGTAGCCATGCATTTGCATGTACTCTCCCTTTAGAAGGATAAAAAACTATTAAACTGATAAAAATTAAAAATATTTGATAAAATTTGGAAGGAGGGTCACGACTCTTGCGATGCCCCCCACCCCAAATCCACCCCTGAGTGAGACAAAGCTAGGGAAAAAAATATCAGTCATTACCACTTCCTGATGAGGTTGCTTTGGATAGGCGATGGTTGAGAACACTTCGAAATTAGCCTGAGGCATGTGAATTTCACACATTTAAGGTTGTTCCATGCCAAGTCCTTTTTCTGGATTGGTGAGTTCAACCAAAATTTTTTGTTAGCAGGTCTCATCCATATTTGAACCTAGAACTCTTTGTTCAAGATTCCATGCTTCCCCCTCTATGAAAGATGTATGTTTTTAATTATGGCTGTGAAAATAATGAAGATATTTAATTGCATATGGTGTACACCTATTGAAATGCATTTGTTTGAAAGACAGTTAACTCAATAATTTCTTTTCATTATTATTTCTCTATTGAAAGTTATTATTTTTTTATTCAGTTAGCTTCATCTGAGTTCTCAATTGAAAATTTTTTCTTTCACTAACCTGGAGGATGGTCAAGTTTCTAGATTATGAGTCCCTGTGCAAAGGGAAAGTCATTGTAATTGTCTGGGGAAAGAAGTCTAATGACAGGTTGAATAGGTAATCAAGTTAGGTTGGAGGAGCAAGTTTTTGCCACATATATTCACATGCCTGTTACTTAGTCTAGGATCAGTTCTACCTCTACCTAACCATACTGTCCTCTGGGTTGAATCGCTTAGGATATGTGGGGGATTTCTCTGTTTCTCTGCTCGGATTTCAAGTTATAGGTAATTTTACTGGAATGAGATATTGATGGAAAGGTTGGGTGTATGTATTTATAATGCTAATACATTATAGAATCAATTAAATTCATCATTAAAATCACTATCAGTTTTCATGTTCTCTGCCCATTGAAATTCTTACCCTCATCAAATCCGTGTAGTGTTTAAAGCTTTCATTGTTGCTTGCGCATTCCGATGTAGCCTTTTTTTAGTGCCAGTTTAGATCAATTATGTAGTGCAATAGTACCGTTGAAATGTTATCTGGAATGAAGTTGTTTTTCTTTTTTGACAGTTTCCACGACAGGCAAAGAGAACCCCTAGTGTTTGGTCAAGTAAATCATCACTTAGCACAGGATTCCGATATCATGGTGGAAATATGATCAATACTTCTACAACACCTAGTCCAGATACTGGGCGGACATATTTATTTGAAGGTAAGAAGAGAAATATCTTTATCGGACCACAGAATCTTGTGGAAAAACACTATAAAATGCTTTAAATAGTTTCGGTTTTTTGTTACTAAAACCCAGATTTATTTCCAATCATGTGACAATTATTGCTGTTAAAGTGAAAATTTTGGTTCAATATGGTCAAATGTGAGTAGTTATGTGACTATATCTCACATGAATACTAAGGGATTAATACATATTTTTAGCTGATACTGTAGTATTCCTGAGATATGGACTCCGTATCATGTATCAGTCTCCCCAACCTCACTCATTCAGCAAATTTTCCCTCCCGTTGAAGCGGAGCGGAAGCGTTTTTTGGGCTCTAAATATAATTTTCAGCTAATATGAGGCATGAAACAATCGACTGAGAAGGCTATAAAATTAATTTTTAAGCCATCTGATAAGAAATCCTGCTCTCTATATTGAGTGAAAGAACATTAATAAAGCAAAGTATTAATTTGGTGCCCTGAAACCAATGCTTAGCTCATTGACCTTGTGGTACTTCGGGGCCCCTGAGGGACAATTATAACGAATTAAAATGTGTGAAAATCTTCTCCTTGAAGAAAAACTTTTATGTGCTGGTAATCAGTGAGTTTTTGGTGCAGGAATCTATTGATCTAGGATGTACAAATATCCACTTTTTCATGTATGCACATTGATTATGAATATTGCTTCCTTTGCATTTTTGTTGTGATGTTAAAAATTAAATCTGTCTAATCTTTTAATGTGGTAAAGTTACTATGTTTCTATTTAAAGGTTTAATTGGCAAAGAAAGATCCACCCTTTGGGATCAAATGCAGTTCTGGGAGGATGCATTTTTAGATGCGGTGTCTCAAGAGAGGGATATGGTTGGAATGGACCAAGGACCTGGTGAAATGATGGAAAGGTGAGCTACTTTGTGCAACTTCAATTTTGATGTGAGAATCTTTCCCTCCTAGCGCACCAGAAACTTGCCACAGAAGATTCTCCATGGCAGACAAAATTTTGATTCCCTCTAGACCCAATGGTAAACCTATTTCGTGTAAAGGAAAAGCCAAAGAGGAGCTGCATTATGCTTCTTTCAGTCCCAGCTGATCAGTTTCTTTCCTTCGGCAGGATAAAACTGTTTGCTATGGCAGTATTTAACACATGGGCAGATCTGTATCAAATGTGGCATCTGCCATTTCTTTTTTCTCCTACAATGTGTTAATGTGACAAATTCAACAGGACTAGAAAAATGATGGCTTCGCCTCAAAAAGGTTCTGTGTAGGGAGGTATTCTGTGGGTTGTGTTGAAGTGAGATACACTAATTGCTCCTGTCAATTGAAGACGTGAATCGCACATGCAGCGGCTGCTGTGAACTACTTATGGGATTGTACTCTATGCCTATAACTTAAGCCATAAGCCATATATAACAAGCATGATTGACTCACTCACTGATGGTATGGACACTTTCAGACCTCTCCTAGAACTGTAGATGTGAAATTTTGCGAGGAGGTGAAGGAATGAAAATGGTGTGAAAAGATGGGTCCTCTATCCTTCCACTCCATTTAGTCACTTTGTGGCTTACTGATTGCAGATTTGATAACATTTATGGGCCAAAGGGTTCTTACTCAGCACAATTAATTGGTACTCTTACTAAAATAATGTCGTTTTAGATTTTCAACCCCTCTCCCCATGAAGTTTATGTATTCAGTAAGCATTATTTAAATTAAGCACGTATTTTAAATAGTCTTTTGCGTTTATTACTATTAATTCACTCTGCTTATATCAAGGGCAATGTGCTCTTCCTGTGTGCACTTACTGATGGATCCATGAATTACATGTGTTTTTTCATCCTCAGTTGTGCTTCCTATTAAAATATGAGAATGAGAAATATGGTTTTACATGGAGAGTTTAAGTGTGATGCGGAGGCTTAGTCATGTTTGATTTTTACCTTCCTTGTTGTATTCCAAGCTCTCTGATGTGCAGGCAATACTATGGAAACTGTTATTTTCTTCTTAACTCTATAATTTAAGTGTGGTATGATTTTTTTCTATGAGTTATTCAATTCATTTGGTACTTAAACTTGATTTATTTTTCAAAAAGTAATATTTTTATATTTTAGTTACTAATTCCCTGTTTTATTGTCCTCAAGCCTGATATCATTTATGTCTAGTTCTTTTCCTACACCTTGTTTATGTGTGTCCTTATTTTTATTTTCAAAGAGCCAGTTGGAACTCCCTTAAATGATTTATTAATGAGTGTCAATTTTTATTTGTAGGTATAACTCTCTCAGTGAAACTGAGCGGAAACGTTTGGAGCATGAAGAAGATCGCTTGCTGTCAACCATGCTCTATAACTTAGTTGCCATCCTTGTAATGATGAATGTCTCCAAGCAAGAGATAAAAAAGAAAGTGAGGCGTCTGCTAGGAAAAAGTCATATTGGATTAGTTTACAGTCAAGAAGTAAATGAACTGCTTGATCAAATAAACAATTTGGTAAGATCGCTTTAAATTGATAAAGTGTTATTTTTGGAGAAAAAGGAGAGTGATTGTGCATAATCTTATCTTTGCTTATGCCTTCCCTCAAGAAATGTATATCCTACAATTGTAATATAAGTACAGTTTAGCACCCTGAATCCAGAATTCCCTAATCTGGGAACTCCCATAACCCAGCAATTTTTCCAAGACATGTTTCAAAGGAAGCATAATTTTTTGCTGAATAATTGCATTCGTCTTCACCTACTAAACCTATTCCCCACTCTTGACAAAAATGCTCCCTTGAATTTTTTACTATGTCCTTTATTACTTATTTTGAAAAATGATTGTAGGATTGCAAGAAAGTACAGTACCGCGAAGATCTCTTCTAAAAACAATTCCATGATACCTCGCTGCCGAGATGCAAGAGTCATGTTGTAGAGGTGGGCTGCAGAATATAGAGCTGTAAGAATTAGGAGATTCTGTTTGCTTTGTTGTAGCTTGTGCAAAGAAACTTTTTTCCACCAGTAAGAATCTTCCCCCATCAGTCGAACCTTCACTTGTCTGGTGGCGAGCATTGAAAGAGTTGATGATGTACATAGTAGGCAGCTCATTGAATTATATCAAACACAGTGTACATGGCTTGCAAGGGACTTTTAGCATATTAAAAATGTGCTATTTAATTTATTTTTTGACTAATAAAATTATGTTTGAATGTATCGCCGAATGATTTTCACTCTACCATTTTGCGATACTATCTAATGGTTGAATATGACATGGTGAATTTAGAAACAATTACTACTTTCTTATTTATCCAAAATTATTTGCTAACTGAAAAATGTTTAATCTTAGTTTCATGTCATTTTCTTTAAACTTATTGAATTTCCTTGTAAAAACATAGGAGACTAGCTAATTAAAGTGGTTACTACCGAAACACCAGAAAACAGGCAAATTCCCAAATCCCATTCGGCATCACCCAAGTTCCAATATTGTCAGATTCAGGGTGCTCAACTGCAGCAAGACTCCAAATTTGATGTTTAACCTTGTCTACAACCAGACCATCGTAAAAAAACTTTGTACCAAAATTTTATTAACAAAAAGACAATCATGGTACATAAATAACACAGGTAAATAGTACAGCTTTTTGTTAGAGTTAACATTGTTGTTTCATACTTTTCAGAACGGCAATGATATTGACCTAAAACCTCTGGGCTCAAGGCAAGTTCATCGTCAGAGCTTTACCGTTCATTGTGGAACCGATTCTTCTGGAGCATTATTATTTATGGAAGTTAGAGAGGATGGTTTGGTGCTACGATCTGTTACAGGCACAATTGTAGAGCGCTGGTGGTTTGAACGCCTTGTCAATATGACATATGGTCCCAAAAATAAAGTTTTATGTCTATGGAGGAGAAGTGGAGGCCAAACCCAACTTCACAAGTACTACACCAAGAAGGTAATGTTGATATTTTCGTAATAGTAGGAAATATATTTATGTATAAAATCAACAGATTTAGGCGTTACTTGGTGGAACGATGAGATATTCATGGTTAAGTAAAAACAGAGTACTATTCCACAACCTTATATTTTTGCTGTCTACTAGTTTCAACGTTTACAACGTCATTATCAAGACTAACTAAAGCTTAGTCTTGATAATGACGTTGTAAACGTTGAAACTAGTAGACTGCAAAAATATAAGGTTGTGGAATAGTACTCTGTTTTTATTTAACCATGAATATATTTATGTAGTTTGAGGTAATGAAATCCTTTAGATGAAATTGGAGCCTGAAACGAATTTCTAATGGTATTAGTGGTCATTTTTTTAAATTTGCAGTGTAAGTTACAATGAGGAATCATGTTTTATTGAGTATAAAAAAATGATGAATTTTTTTTGGCATGATTCCATTTTCCCTGAGAGGGGCCAGAACTCTGTTTCGAATTGCTGCGGCCAAAACTAAGCCCTCAACAAATGTAAATGCACTGGATCAATGCTAATATTTATACGAGGGTTATACCAAAAGTAAGGTTCCCATATTTTTTACAAATAGAAAACTTTGTTAATTTATATTAATTTTCACATCATTGAAAAGCTTACACTTTTACCTATTTTTCAACGTAGTTTCCATTTCTTTCGACACTCTTTTGAAGAAGTTGCTCCAACTTTTGTTTCCCTAAGTTGAAGAAGTCTCCTGCCAACCCATCAAGGAAGCATGTGACCTCTGCTCGGACTTCATCATTGCTCTTGAAGCATATGCCACCTAATGTTTTGTTTCGGCGGTGTAATGGAACACCCACGTTTCATCTCCCATGACGATAGACTCCAACAACTTCTCCTTGTTACCTCCCCCCTCACATTGTTGAAGAAATTTGCAAACACAGTCTAGGCGTTGCTCCTTGTGTCCGTCAGTCAGCATCTGGGGGACCCAGCGAGCACACATCTTGTGATAACCCAATGTTTCTGTTAAAGTTCTTTCAATTGTGCGGTCAAAGTTCACGGACAGTGACCCTCCAATCTTTGAGCAGCTCTCCGTTGATCTTCTGGACAATCGCATCGGAAACCAGCGGTCTTCTACTCTGTGATTCATCGTGAACTTCCGTGCGACCCTCAGCAACAGCACTGCACCATTTGCGGATGTGCTGAACAGACATGCACTCTTCACCATAAAGTTCAGTCAGATGCTGATGAATCTTGATGGGCGGTAATGTCCTTGTATTGAGAAATCGAATTACTTCTCGATACTTGAATTTTTTGGTAACAGGCATCAACACTTCCAATGATGACAGTTGCGAAGCCAATAATGACCGACATAGTGAACCATGGATGGGCAGACTCGAGCATAGGGGAACCACTGTGCATGGCACAGTTGTGGGATTTAGTCTAGCATCTTCCCTGCTCATTGGGAACCTTACTTTTGGTGCAACCCTCATATGTATACTCTTTGCATGCTGAATATTGAACCATGGGATATTTGGGTGAGCTGTTGAATTCAAATTATTCAATCACTTTCTTTAATCATGGATAATTAATGTCTCTCTCTTGCAGTGCAAGGACCTTTACTACTGCATTAAAGATGCAATGGAAAGGGCAGTCGCAAGGGGAAGTGGAGCTTTGGCAGCAGGGGTGGAGCTCGGGGGTGAATTTCCAGTGCAGGATATGAGGACTGGTGAAGGTGGCTTACTGCAAGTCTGCATGGAAGGAGTTGGCCTCTTGTTCGCAAACAGCAAGGTAGGAGAGCACTAAAGACTGATACCGTTGCTATCAGTGTGGCATCACAACTTATAATGCAGTGATATGGTCTCCATTAAATCATAAGTACATTTCATTATTTTTACGACTAGCCATTTAATTGTTGCTTCAATCCATTCAGCTTCCTTGCATTATGAACCTTCAGTGAAAATTTTATCTAGCATCATCCGTCATCTGTCAGAAAATTTATGTGCAACGATATTCTTTTTCAAATATTGAATGTTTTATCGGCATTTTTTTATGGGATGAAAGTATGAGTATCAAGTGATATATCCAACAATTTTTTAGTTACTAATTTTTCTTTGTGATTCTTGAGGACGAAATTATTAGTTTTGATGAAAACTTTCTTCATCTTATCTGTGGTAGGTACTTCTTTTTTTATAATTTATTTACCTAGAATAGAGAAACTATAAATAATACCTTTAGTCAGGGCTAGATATGTACTTTTGTCTTGGAATTGGGCACAAAACCTATACATAATCCACACATTGCATTCATCTCAATTCATTTTTACCAATTTTTGTGGATACTTTTTTACCTTTAAATATGCCAAATTTGTAAATAGGGATTGATCTACATCAGAATATATTTATACAATTGCCGACATCAATAAAAACACACGAAATATAAAAGCACAATTATTTTCCTTCATGAAAGAAAACGAAATATTGAAAAATCATGAATTTAAAAGATATTTCTTTAACAAATGAAGTTTCTTCGATCATTAAAAGTGTTAGAATTAGTTTAAATACCATTACTTAGTACCCTGTTTTCAAAAACTTTCACCCCTGGTTTTAGAACCCCCCATGAATGAAATTCCTGGCTATCCCACTGGTGGAAGTAGTTTATACTATCCAATTTTGTGATACAGAGATTCAGATCTGAGTGCCTAATCTCAGTCTGCTGCTTTTAATTGTTGAGAGAAAGTCAGAGGATCGGTGACCTTGGGCTAGTTGGAGGTCATACGGCAGCAGTCACCACAAGTGAAATAATTTTGGTAGAGGATGAAGGTCCCAAAGCCCCCCAACCAAATTCAAAATTCAGTCTTCATTTATCTATACCCAACTGAGTTGTAGAAAGACATAATAAAAACGGCATTGTTGTGTAAGTCAGATAATTACTTGGATGTGAAAACTGTGGAAGAGGACCTGCTGCATTTTTTTTTGATGCTTTGCAATTTTGCCTATTCATATAAAATTTTTTCCCTGTCAGAGCAAGGATCGAATTTTAGCCATTTTGTATATTTCACATTTCTGATGCTTTTACTAAAATTTCATTCTTATTTAACCCTGTCACTGCATATCTGGTTAATTCAAAGTATTGATGAAATGCAATTATGCCATATAAATTAAGATATTCCCAATATGCCATTGAATTTTTTTTAGTCCCAAGGCAAGTATTGCAGCTGAGGAAAATATTTATCTGATGTATGAATTTATGTTGGCTGTGGTGGGTAATCAATTTTTTTTCTCCCTAGTTCATCCACACTGCTAAAGAAAAGGTTTTTCAGATACACGAACTAATGTAAACCATTGCAGTGGAGCGTAAAAACCTACAGATTGATTTTGTGAAGTATTGCAGTGAAAGGGTTAAATAAATATTTATATTTATTAGAATGCTAATGCATTGCTATTTGTCTTTAAAATGTTTTTTTTATGTAAAGTTAGAGGTTAGCATATTCATATCATGTGGAAACTTTCAATCAGCATAGTAATGGGATGCTTTTCTGACATTTGTATTCAGAATTCTGCAACATAATCAATTTATAATCTACATTTATTTTTCATAAAAAATTTTCTGACGTTGTAATGCTATGGTGGATTTTAACGATCTTTCTTTGAGGGATTAGTTACCAAATATATATCATCAATCAGTTTTTTTAAATGTAAGCGTGTTATGACGGACCTCATAAAAAATATAGTATTAACATGGATTGTAAGGGAAGTGCAATGACAGATTACCATCATTGGATGCTGGAAGAATTATGTCAACTGGCCTGACAAGACTAAAATGTAATGGTACATAGTTTGTTTTCATATGTTTACTGTATGCACTACAAAAAGCTTCTCTTTTTCTGACTACTACACTGTGCGATGACATGCTCTGGATGTATGTGTGTGTGTATAATGCAAGGACCTCTCAAAACTTTCCTGCTGCTCGCTACATTTTTGGTACATCCAAAAAAAAACCCACTTTTGTTTATTTCTCATTGATATGAAAGAAATATCTGTGGATATATTAACATATATATCAAGAGTTAAAAGAGTCTAAAAGAAATGTGTTGCCGTGTAATTTGGGGGCAACAGTGAAGATATAAAAAAAGTAATGGATCTCCCAAACATGAAAAGTAAAAAAAGACAGTAGTTCAACAGTTTTACTAACTTAATAATTTTATTAATCAACCAAATTCTTCATCTTTTATTTATTTCTTTAACTTTTCAATGTACTAACTCTTTCTGCATGGATATCTTGATTGATATCTGTTTTTTTTCTTCAGCTGGTTGTAATCTCTCAAGGCTGATTCTTTCAATCCTCATTGTCTTTTTACATCCTCCTTGTTCTATTTCTTATCGGTTTATTTTTTGTAGAGTTGTTCTCTCTTTTTTGTCTTTTGGTGGAACAAGCTTAGGAACTTTTGAGATGGTCCTTGACAATACTTTGAAGACGGATCCCTAATGCGGTGGGTAATATAATATTTTTTTCCCTTCTTCTCCTCCATGCATCCAAATAAAAGGACTTTGAGGTATATTACAAACATCATCATTACACTGCTTCCTGCTAAGTAGTTATCAGTATTTAGAGTTGGTGGTATATAACTATCTATATATTTCTATATATATATATAACACATTTTTTATTTAGAAGTAATAATGTGTCAAACTATTATCTAATAAGTTCACTCTCAAGAACTGCCAAAAAGACTTACTGAACAGCATGGCACTGTTGTGGTCCTGGATATGCTCTTATAGTTTTTACAACCCCAGGTGATTGACCATCTCTAAAGTTACCTATGCTGTATTTAAGTCCTGCTTTTTTGAATGTGTTATAGGTCCCAGCTGAGCTTATAATTGCTTAAAATGCTTATGGTAATTTGTAACTCGCAATAGCTCTAATGGATGTGCATCTACTGCCTCTCTCTCTCTATCATACACGCAAAAAAACTGCCTCACCATTCTGTAAAAAATTCTATGAGGTATTCTTGCATGTTGATGTAACTTTAAGATGCATGGACCGATTGCAATCTAGGATGGCTAGGTGTTGGCATGCTCGAGTATGTGATAAATTTAACCTGTTGTTTACAGAGGAAGGAATTGCTCTCCAGGAATTTGCGGCTAAGTAATGTTTTTATTTCAGTAGTGATGCTTAGACCAACTGACAACCTTGTTTTTACATAGTCCATGGGAATTACAGAGGTGCCTTTTAGGATGAGAATAATACTAGTATCTAGCCCCCTGTGTTGATTTAGCAGCTTTCATGGTGCTAAAAATTGATATATGGAGTAAAGCATCCATCTGAGGAGATAAGTAATAATATCTGATCATACTTATTTTCATCATCCAATTATTCATCATTTCTGTTGTGACTGCTTGAGGTTTCAGCCCTTTACAAAATACTGAAAGTCTCAGAGATTAATACAATTCAATACCTTCCACTGTAAGATGCAATAAAGAACTTCCTCTGCATGACATTGTTCGTAGGCACTGCATATACTTACATTAATATAATATGCATGCAGTATTGTTTGCTCCAAAGTAAAAGTGCTTAATGTCTTGAATCTACTTGATTGGACATTTAATGAAATGTGTATGGATTGTATCAAACACACTTAAATGTTCGTTTTTTAAGACTTAATAAATTACAATTGTATGGTGCCATCTGTATTCTGACAAAATAAAAAATTTATTTTTACTGGCATCCTGTTGAGTGAGATCAGTTTTTCAAGCTGACCAGGCAATTTTTTTTTCCTCTGGATGTGGATGAATCTCTTGTGGAAACATAAATTGGTCTCAAAGGATTAAAAGCAAAACTCTCCTTAAGGTAGAATCCTATTTAGCTGTTGTATGCTGCCAAGGTACTCACATTTGGTCACTTGATTTTTCAGTTTTTTGTGAGGCTGGATCACATCCGAAAATGTTTCACACAGAAAGGAGGGATATTTGTTCTAGAAGAATACAGTAAGTATTTCATCATACAAGCCAAAAATATAAGCTATGCAATCATACTTAATTATGTTAACGTATTAAATATTATGTCCTTTTTAAGTGTCAAATATTAACACACTATCATTTCTTTTTCAGATCCAAAGACAAGACAGGTGATTCAGAGAAAATATAAATCAGCAATGGTAATTATAGGATGACTTTCTTGTACCGATGTTGATGGTAGTTAGAATTTAATTTTAATTCATGATAAAAGATTACTTTTTATGATTTCTTTTATCCCTTTTGCTACACCTGATGGGTATATTGCCCAGAGTTACCTATTACTATGTGCAAACGAAAAATTGGTTTGTCATAACATATTTTACTTTTTCTCTTCATCTTACTACAGATGGTTCTTAAATTTTGAGTGCAACAATAGGATATGACTTGGCATGCTATGAATAAATTATATTGAACAGAATAGTTGGTCAATAATTCAGTACATACAAGTGTTTGTATAATTTCTATGTGTGTAACACATTGCATGTAAGGAAGAATAGTTTGTGATTTCTCTATTCTGGTGTTTCTAATGTTGTTATACTAAAATTCATTATTCTTTTATTTGTAGATTTTGTCCCTGTAGTAAATATTTGGGCATGCCGTACACTCTTGTTACATAGTGCCATGCTTTGTTTTTTTTTTTTCATTGATACTTACTTTTTCTCATGGGCACTCATCATCATCATCAGTTTCCCTTTACAGATCCCTTCTTTTCCAGTTCTTATGTTGATACATTAAAATTCATGTTGATTGATGAGATACTTCAAAGAATAATGCATAAATTTTAGATTCTCTATTATTCATGGAGAATGTGGAGTGTGCTGTCCTCACAGTTCTTGAGTAGGTGATGAACTACTTAGGAATGTTTATTCGAAAAAAGTAATTGCCCATGACCTTAATCCATTTGAACTATAAACTATGCTGTTTATCAGAAGATTGTAGGTACAGGGGTAAAACTCTTTAGTTTCATTTTCTAGGGACTCTAAAGAAAAAGGCAAAAAATTTAAATGTTGGGAAGGAATGTAACAGGTCATAATTGACAGGAACCAAGATAGGTGTGAAAAATCGGAAGATACTGAACCGTGAACACAAAATTGGGGTTACTACGGTTAGGCCTCTAAATACATGCATTAATCCACCTTGAGGAGTAAGTGGAAATAAGCTGATGAATAATTTTATCAAATCAATTTTTTTATGAAGTGATGAAACAGAAAGACAAATACTAGGCTAGTCTTGAAAATTTAGTCATTCGTGTTCATTGATATGGTTGTGGGGAATAGTGGTGTGATGTTCACAATTTCTTTTTAAATTGTCAATTGTGGTAAAGTTTGGAAAATAGAGTTGCATAAGTCCATTTATTGATCTGTCGCCTAGTTTTCAAGTGTCGCATGGTAAATAGTAGGTTTCAATGAGCAGAAATCTATGGGTCTTATTTTAGATTGATTTAATAGCGGTGACCAGTGGCGGCGCGTGCGTATACGCATGTTAGCAAGTGCACACCCAAAGATGAATGAATTATAAAAGAAAACTATTCCTTTGCAACGAGAAGGATAAAAATCCTGTCTCCATATGCAAGAAACATGAAGCTCCGAACGCTACAGCTATCTCCTTTTCGAATTCACCGCTCTACAAGTGTGCGATCCCATGGCATTGCACCGGGCGCATTTTCGGTCTATGCTATCGCTTGAGGGTGCTCTGGCGGGACGAAGTAAGCGGGGGGGTATGAAAAGTTCAAATGGGTGATGGGAGCAGACTTAAAACGATGCGAGTGCGCACGCGCATATTTTTGGTGAGTGACTCGCAGATAGTGTAGTGGTGTAGTCGCCACCTGCACTACCTGCGCCCAGGATCCTAGTCCGTCTACAGAGTCATCTGTATGGCCGTTTGCTACACTACTTCCTCATAGGGTGTAAGGAAAGGAGAATGAGTTTCACTTACCGTCACTTGTGAAGGTGTGTTTAGAATAATTATTTTCATTCATGCTAATATTATTTCTGTTCGTGCAAATTTAAGGGTAGAATGTACTAGTGATATGTTTTGCTTGCTATGTATTCTATAATACGAAATATGATGCTCATGGATTAGTATTGACATAATATAATTAAATCATCCTGTATCTGCTCTAATGCACACCCTAGATAAATTACCACCAGCCGCAACTGGCGGTGACACAGGTGAGCCGATCATGAGGGGATACTACTTGGTTTTACCGGTTGGCCGTCAGTCTGTGCTGGGTAACAGTGACACAGGCAAACCGATGTGGTTGACTCTGAGGCTCTAATTGAGTTGAGCTTACTGAGGGATTTGCGGTGTTAATTAATCGCGCTTATTGTGGGTGCCAGTCATCCCTCCAGATGGTGAGTCGGCTGTTGCCGACATAACAGTTCATGTCCCTCGCAACAGTTAATCCCAAGCGGCCGCCCCTCAGACAGCAAGTTGGCTTCCTGCGGTTCATTGCTTTTATGCACTCTTGTTTGTGATTCGTTCTGTCAACCACGGGCATTTCCTGAATGAGCTAATGTACCAGAACTCTAATGACATCACCAACTCACGGAGGGAGGGCAGCAACTTTCCAATTTTTCTTGATTAAACTTAAGAGAGAATAGGTGAATGAGGAAGATTATTATTTTGTGTAACTTACATTTTCCGTCCATAAACCAAATTCTATTGATTAATAGCAATTTTGATTCTGATTGAACAACACCCTTCTTCTGTATGTATTTTCATGACTTTTTTGTGACCAGTCAAATGAGTTCCACTGGTCTAAAATGTATCATAATTTCTTTTTTTTTTGCATGTGGGTAAATTGGATTGAAAATCAATTCTTATTTGGTCTAAAATTATAATTTTTCATTGTTTTTAAATGCAATATTCCCCTGATGATTTTGCATTTTATTAATTATTTAAAGTTCTAATACATATTTATATTAACATTCTTGAATCAAACTCTTTTCATATATTATTTTGGATACATACTGCAACGTATCACATGCTAAAATTTGGGTTTGCAATATTTTTACTGTATGTGTGCACTTTAAAACCTTCTATCATGATTTCATGATGTGGAGCATTTAGATTCATCTTATTTAGTAAATTATATATGTATGCGTAGGTTATTCCATATTATGTAAATCTGGGAGGTCAACTGGTAACTTTAATTTTACATTTGTGTTCGAGCTTTGTACTCATTATGTACTGTGAATTTGTGAGCAAGTGAGATTTAATCCTCATTTCCTTTGTAGATGCTTCTTTTTGGTCCATTTAATTTTCACCCCTCTGCAAATTTGGATATATCCCCTTCTTATGTGTTATAGGCCAACGAAATCAGTCTTTCCATGCATCGTGTTATCTCTTTGGTACTTGCCAAGCAACTGGAGTCTCCTCAGCGTCACCCTCAAGGCCTTTCTCCATGCACCTCCCCAAACTGATGTGATTCCATTTGCATGAAGTCGGCACACTTTGTGAATGTTGTAAGCTTTATTTGTTTTGTTTTAATTTATTCTTACGTACTTTATGTATTACAGCAGACTCCAGATTATCCGGCTGTGGCATATCCGTGTTTTAAATTATCCATGCTTGATTTTCACTCTCGTTCAATGTTTTCCGCGATCTTTATTAAAAAAAAGAAAAGCGGACGCAAATCACAGGAATTACTGTATTAATGCTAGGATACTCCGGGCTTATTATTTTCATTGGAATCCCCTTCGTAAAACGGAAGCGATCGTGCGCGAGCTGCATTCACGGGAGCTCCGCGTTCCTCTTTTCCAAGCCTCGCAGTGCGCGACCACGCTCCGTGATCACGGATGCACATCCCACAACAGTTGCATCCCGGTGCCCGACAGTGTAGTTTCCGATGTCAAACAATGGTTTTGAAGCATTCGTGCAAACCAGTTTTATGTATCCAATTCTGATCATGCAGCCAAGGATGCATGGTTTCCGACACCAGGTCTAATATAGAGCGGTAGAAACATGAGTACAACCATGTTATCGCCACTAAAATGATCGTGAACTGGCAAAGAAAGCTCTCAATGAGTCCGGGAAGCACTAAAAAGTGACAGAATAAGAGCATAAATTATAATATATTGTTTGTTTTACGTAAATCATGAACATTACAACACATGAAAGTGAAAGTTTGGGTTATCTATGTTTCCTGATTATTTGTTGCCGTCTCTCCCTATCATTAGCCCGGATAATCGGGAGTATGCTGTAATTTATTTTTTTTTACTAATTATGCGTGTAGTAGATTTGACATAACCTGGGATTGAGCTTGATGGGCCACAGACATCATCACAGGCATAATACCACCCAGTGGCGTAACTAGGAAGGCGTAATGCTTTGGGGCAGGATGGGGGGGTTTGGGGAGGTGACTCCCGCAGGCAACAGGAAATTTTTGGTAACACACTGTAATTTGCAATGGCAACTGCAATAATGCAAGTGAATTTTTTGGCACTGGTATGGGCAGAGGCGTAACTATGGGGGGAAGGGTTAAGGGGGATATTTCCCCCCCAAAGCCTCAGAGAAATAAAAAAAATATTCAAAACCATTGCCTAGTTTTGACTTATAATAACTGCATCTGCTTAATGTTAATTTTTTTATTGCCAAAATGATGAAAATGTATTTCCTGGCATGTCATTTTTTTTATTTTCCCGAAACCCCCAAAGGGGGAAGGGGGAGTCGCCACCCCAGGCCATCTCATCCCACCCCCAAAGCATATTCCTAGTTACGCCACTGGGTACGGGGAAATTTTTGAAAAATAATATGCCCGGAAATACATTTTACATAAAAATAAATGATCTTTAACTTCATGTAGATTTCATTTTTATTGGTCAAAACTAGACAGTAGTTTTAACTAATTTTTTTTATTTCTCTGAAGCTTTGGGGGGGTATCTATCCTCTCATCCCCCTCATTGTTATGCCACTGATACCACCTCAGGCCATAGCCAGAAATATTGTTGGAGGGGGTACACTTGAGACTTTAGCACCAAAATATTTTCTGGGGTTTGAACCTGTAGACACCCATCCTACAACCTTTAATCTAGCTAAAACCCTTTTGTATGCATTGTTGAAGATTGGTATTTATATGACGGGTGCCTTTAGAATGGGTGGCCACCTAAGAAGTATATAAATAAAACCTCTCTAATACAAATGAATTACAGATACATATGCAGATTTGTGCTGTGTGGGTTGATAAAATTGTGGGTGTAGAGGGTGGATGTGGCTCGCCTAAGATTTTCTTTGCTTAGTTTTTCTGTAGTCAGTAGGTTTTTTTGGGTGACCCTGTACCATCTAAAGTCTGTGACGAAGAAAAAATTTGGCTGAAACCATTGCGTAACCCATTGGCATCCACAAGCGTACTTGTACGAAGCTGGCCACAAACACCAGGAGCGTACCGGTATGCAGAAAGCCTAGGGATATCTATCAAGGTCCGTAAAGGATCTACCAAGGTCCTTTACCGACCTTGATATCTATCAGTTGATCCCGCTGCTATCTCATTATTTTTTTTGTAAGTTTTTGGCCACATAATAGCTGCCATCTGGTGGCTATTTAGAAAATTTTTTCCGTTGTAAATCGCCTTAGAAACATTTGTACTTCAACCAAATGTTAGAGCAGCTAACTCTCAAAATTTGGTCAAAATCAGTGAACAAATACTCTGTTAATAATGCCTTATTTAAACCAGCATTACAAATGTGATCGAATTCTTTAAAACTCAGCGGTGTATGGAGTCGACTCAACCCTTAAACTGTGGGACCGTTTTTAACCCTTAGGCTGTGGGAACGTTTTTGAACGGTCTGCATGATGAGTGCGGGAAAAACATTTTTCAACGTTTGACCAGATTTTCTTACCACTGGCAGCCTTTCCTTACGATTTTATTGCCATCCTTTCCACAGTTGCTTGAACTCAGCCAAACCTAATGGCAGAGAGCACTTTCATCTTTCTAGGACTCGGCACCCTCACCACGGGGAGCGCTACCCGGATTATTCCTTCTTCGAGAGAGAGAGCTCCCAGCTCTCCGCGGCGCATTCACGATGAAAACAATTACAATGAATCCTTGAATGTCCTAGGAATTTATTTATCTTCCCGTTGTCCATTAGCCGGGGAAACTAATTTGAAAGCAATGGTCTCTCTTTCTTATACTTTTGGTAGTGGGTCTTCCGTCCCTGCATAATTACCTATGACATGTTATATTCATGGTCTGTCTTCAGGGAGTAGGGTGGGCAGTCCGGGATTATGAGGGTCCACTACCTGCTAGACACGCCCATGGTCGATGGAAAAATATTTTTGCTGCTCATGTACAGCACACAGTGGCAGCAAAGTTTTGATGCTCCCGCAGCTAAAGGTTAAACGTGTTGTATGCTGACTGCGGGAAAAATGTTTTTCAACGTTTGACCATTACTCGACAGTTTTCCAAAACTTAATTTGCTACCTGGGTAGAGTCCAAGTGCACATTCCCTCACTGTAGGGATCGCTAATACGGCTTAACTCTCATCGACCACCCTTCATGGCATGGTGTGCCTCCCGGAATTTCCTATGGTACTGCCCATTTCATATTGTTTCCTTCCTGCTCCACGCTGTTAACACATTCAGTGCGGAATACGTCAATTGACGTGGTCCCGTCCAAGCCAAGATACGGAGCGCGTCAATTGACGTGCTCTGCCGATCGGACTGGGGCCTTTCTCCGCCTCCGTACAGGACTAATATCCACTTTCGAGTCTTGCAATCGTGTGCATGGCCTTCAGAAAGCTTCCTTCTTTCGACCCGTGTGCGCCATTTGTAACTAGTAGTATTTGAACGGACGTTATGGCACGAAAATCTCTCCCTATTTTTCTTTCTTATTTTATCGGCCTTTTCTGACGATGTTCTTGAAAATCGGACCCGCATTGAATGTGTTAATATGCCTACGTCAAGTGTCCAAGTATGCCTATCAATTGGTAAGAAAGAAAGAAGGGTTTTCCCTGAATTAAAAGGATTCACACCTTGTGAGACACTCGGCCAGGCTAGAGGGAAAAATATTTCTTGCTTCTCTCCCGCATAGGCTCCTAGCTAAAATCATGAACTCCCACAGCCAAAGGGTTAAATCCCAGGGGATGGATGCGAATGGGTTAATTTCCAAAATTTGAGATACCGGAATGCCACCAACTCGTTTAATCCATATGGTTTTCAAGTACCCTAGTAGCACCAAAAGGATTATATCTGTAAATTTTTAAGATTTCGAAATACATTTACATTAGTGTACAGATTTGCAAATCTGTATATTATATGTACATATTTTATACATGTCTGATGATCCATGGTCCTTGATATATACCAGAATCTTTAAAATATACAAATAATATCCTTACGGCATAGCCAGGGATCATCAGACATGTATAAGATATGTATAATATACAGATATACGACAAGTTATACGCATTTAATCTATATAAAATCCATATTATGGCAGCAGATATAATACGTATAATATCTAGATATTATCTGCGTGGTAGAGGACATTTGCATGTATTTTATACAGATATAATATGTATTCAGTGTATACTATGATATGTATTAAATCTAGATATAATCCTTTTGGTGCTACTAGGGTATAAGTCTCCTTTCTAAAACTTCCGATTTTATAAAACTTGTAATAAATGTTACAACAAGGAATTATTTTTTGCCACATTATGATGAAAATACGATGAAATTATTTTTGTCGTAACCCAATTTTCCCGGAGAGGTGCAATTCCAGCTGAAATGAAGCACTGGCTGAAACTTATTGTTTTTAAATCATGTTGATAGGTTTTCTTTATATTTAAATTCAATTAAACTCTCTGAATTTAAATACACCAAAGGATGAAGTTTGCCATGAAAAAATATTTGACTTAGCTGGGATTCGAACCCGGATCTCCCAATTGCCTGTCAGGTGTGTTAGCCAGTTACACCACAAAGCCAATTTCTCAGAGCAAACTTTGGGATGGGTTTACTGAACAAGATCTTGACGTCACAAGTCCACTCTGTTGCACACGTGGCGAGGGTCGTGCTTACTGAGCCACTGTCGGAGTGAAAAACCCTATTTTGTTGCTGGTCAGCGACAACGAATTTCAAAGCACTGCAGAAACAAGTGACTTTGTATGCAGTCACACCTTTCTGCAGTACTCTGAATTTATTCTGTAGTTCTCCCTTATATTCCTGGTTACACGTTATGGATGATTGAGCACTGATTTCAGCCAAATTTTTTCCTCATCGTAGACTTTAAATGGCCCTCGACCTTGTTAACAACATTTGTAAATCCTCTATCTTTTCAAGTCAATCCTAGTTATTTGAGATTCTACTATGTGCAAATTAGTACCTTTGATATTTTAAAAGTGATGTGCAGTTTAAATAGTTAGTGAATTAATTTATTCTGTAGATTTCTTAGAATACATATTTACTTTTAAATTATACCTTTTGCTGGAGATATTTGAATTGTACTTGATGTTTTATGAATGATATGTGTATATTTTAATTATTTATGGTGATTTTTACCTTATGATTTCTCTTTGAAAATTTGAATGCACTTAATGTATTCATTTCTTTAAGTTACCATGTTGTCCATATCATAGAAATGCAAAATAACTGGATTGGAAGTGGTGGCAGCATTGGTGAACTTAACTGAATATTTAACCAATCTCCTCGGACTATCATACCTTCCACAATGGAAATTTTGAGGCTGCAGCCAGTTAGAGGAGGGAAAGGTTCAAAGGGATCCATCATCTTAAATTTTTGAAGACATTGTCAGACTGCAAATTTTGACACCCTGATTCATGGATTGCATTGGGTCACCATGTGAATTTACATGGCAAAATCGTTTACCAAACTTGTGGAAATGGTTTCATTTACCACCTGTTTTTATACGGATACATTTCCATTCTAGTTATATTATTTATATTTCTGTGATATTTACAATCAATATCACTGCCTGTAAAATGGGGTTTGATGCTTTATTTCTATTTGGAAATACTCAAGGTTAAATGCCATGTCATTTTACAGCAGCTATTTTCCACTTAACTGTACTACGTACTCAGGCGCGCCAACTCACAAAAAATATTGGGGGGGCCCTAACCGGGGATCTTGCCCTGGGAAATTTTATAAGTAGTGAGTTTTAAGTTTTTTAAGCATTTTAGAAGAGTCATATGATCAACATTAGAACAGTGATAACTCGAATCTCGATATCTGAACACTCCGGGGAAAATCGACAAGCCTGACACATTATTTCCTCACACCCATAAGGAATTTTTGAGGGGGCTCGGGCCCCTTCAGGCCCCATGGAGTCGGCGCCACTGCATAATATAACTTAATTAATTTCTTGAATTATTGGGGGGGCTCCGCCCCCCCAAACGAATTATTGAGGGGGCTCGAGCCCCCTCAGGCCCCATGGAGTCGGCGCCTATGTACTTACTAGGTTAAAGTTTTATAAAACTTTAAAACATGTTTTCAGTAATTTCTATGGTTCACTAATTGCTCAATCTCACTGCATGCAGTTAAGGAGTACAGCAGACTCCCGATTTTCTGGATGGGGCTCATCCGTGCATGATCTTTCACTCTCCTTCAGGGTTTTCAGCGATCTTTATAAAAAATTTAATCAGTCAAAAAATCACCAGAATTAATCCATTTTAATGCTATGCTACACCGGGCTTATTAATCCCATTAGAATCCCCTTCATAAATCGGAATTATTTTATTTACTTGCTGACAAGGAAATGTTTCCAGTTTACTTGGACACCTTCTCTAGTTTGGGAAGAGGCGATAAACGGCAGGAAAATAAACTCTTGATTGATTGAAAAGATTTTCCAATGGTTAACCAACCGTTAAGTAAGAAAAATGTTATCCATAATCTTTAAATGAATCACTAACTGCAGAAAGGCATCCAAGTTGAAGGATTTTTCTTTTTTTTTTTCTTTAAGTTGATGCTAGGTGTAAGACTCAACAGTTCCAACTAAAAGGAAAAATTTTATGCTAATAACACTGAGGGGGCATGTTTCCTTTTAGTAGGAAACATTGAGTCTTGCACCTTGCAGGAATTTATAGAAAAAAAAGAAATATTGTCCAAATTGGACATGGTGTCTTTCTGCAGTTAGTGATTCAAATGTATGCTTCATATTGCAAATTCATAATTGCTGTGGTCTTGTATGCAGTTGAATACAGCCCAAGAGAACCTGAAATTTCGTCGCACTCAGGCATGTTTATGCCATGACTTATCAAGTTCAAACTGGAGAGGAACGGATTTGTTAAAGTGAAGGCAGCGGGGGAAGTGGAAGCTGAGACGAATGAAGTAGATATTGCATGAGTCAAAGCCAGGCACTCACCGGGGTTGGCAGCCTAGAACTGCTGCTGCACGATGGCATGATCGCATGCTAGCTGTATTCACGGGAGCTCCATTTTCCTGTTTTCCAAGCCTCGCAGTGCACGACCACGCTCCGTGATCATGGATCCGCGTCCTGCTGAAGTTGCAACCCCAGCAACTTGTGTGAGACGCAACTACATGGCTTGGTGCCGGAAAGTGTATTTTCCAACGTTGCGCAGTGGTTTGGAAGCATTTGTGCAAACTAATTTCCTGTATCCGTGATCACACAGGCAAGGATGCATGGTTTTGGAAACCAGGTCTTATATGGAGCAGTAGGAATACGAGTACAATCATGTTATCGCAGCTAAAAATATCTCAGCAAGGCAAAGAAAGTTCTCAATGAGTCCGTGAAGCATTCTATAATAACAGAATAAGTGCACAAATAATATTACAGTTTTTGATTAACGTCAAGTATGAGCATAACAAGAAAATATAGGGAGCGTTTCGATTATCCGTGTTTACCGATTATTCGTGTCGCCTCTCCCCATAATTAGCCCAGATAATCAGGAGTGTGCTGTGCATTTATTTCTTTGATTTTTGAGTTGCATCGGCTCATAGTTTTGGCAGCATTTCATCATCCTGAATGGCAGGGGTGGATTCAGCATCAAAATATGGGGGGTGGATGACCTCTGCCCAGGGAATATGGAATACCCCCCAAGGAGAGATGGGCCTTCTCCCATGTATACTTTTTTTAAATACCCATTTTTTTTACAAACTTCACGGCCTAAAATTTCATTTTAATTCTTAACAAATGATGAAATTGAGCAATTTTGGACATTTAACGATGGAATAGAAATAAATATCATAAAAAACTTTTTTACAAACTTCACGGCCTAAAATTTCATTTTCATTCTTAACAAATGATGAAATTGAGCAATTTTGGACATTTAAGAAGTTTAAAAATGGAATAGAAATAAATATCATAAAAAACTTTTCAACTAATAAAAGTTTTTGATAAAATCTGAGGGGAGTGACCCTTATAACCCCCTAAATCAAATCCGCTGCTGCTGAGTGGTATAATTCATCATGTACTTTCATCACCACCTGCACTCTAATACATATATTTCTCTGCACCCATATTATAATTATAATGACCACATGATAGCATTATTTTTCAATAAAAAACAGACCTGTATGCTTTAATGATTTGAGTGTGAAGGGTTTAAGTACTTTGAATGGAGTTTGTTTTATATGATTTAAGGTATCTTAAGGTCATTGGAGTATCAAAATTCTGCTCTTACAAGCTTCATCTTGTAATGATTCTATTTTTCTTTACTCATTTAATCTCATGCTGGAAATGAATAAATTAATTTCCTAGCCATGTTTGATTAGGTTGATGATACTTAATGAAATACATACATCATTATTATTCTTCATAGACTATGCTCTTTGATGTAGAGCCATAAGTGCAGTAAAATTGCTTTTATATCAAAATATTCAGCATATTCATATAATTTGGTAAATCTTAAGGGTGTTAAGGAATAACTGAAGCTTGTTAATGACGTGTGAATGTGATGAATAATGTGATGAATTGGTTCCATGAAGTCATGCCAGAGACTTTCAATTATAGAGTAAGTCACGTTTTTTGGATGTTAGCAGTCTTAGATTCCATGGACGTAATCGGGTAGGCAATTAATATTAACAAGAAGATTCTGCATTGTCTATTTGAAAATAGTGTATGTTTGACGTGACACTTTGTCTATATTGGAATCTCTTCTGCACAGGCTGACCAGATCTGCTATGCAGTGTTGTGTGTATTCTCATATGTGGCTGCGGGGCAGGAGCAAAGGCGACTACAGGGTCATGAAACTCCGCAAAGTGTGACATTTGCTCATCCTCCTCCACCTCAAGCACAGCAACAGCCTCAACAGCAACCACAGCAACAACAACAACATGTGCAGCAAAATCAGCAACAACAACAGCAGCTACAACAGCAGCAGCTACAACAGCAGCAGCTACAACAACAACAACAACAACAACAACAACAACAACTGCAACAACAACAACAGCAACAGTCTCAGCTGCACCAGCAATCCCAGCAACAATTGCAAAGGTCAGCTATGAGCCAGGGCCAACCGCGAGCTTTCCCCCAGCCACATCAGCAACGCACGCTTCCGCAACAGCCTCTAATGTCACAGCAACACCAGCGGCCTCAGCAATACCAGACACCTCCGCAGGTGCCCTTGCGTGCTGGCTTGCAACAGAGAATGCAGCAGCCGTCGCATGGACCACAGACTCATACGCAGCAGCACAAACCATTCTATTCGAGCCACCCCAAGTAAGAGACGATATCGTATTGTGAAATTGGAGGAAGTGTACCTTTTTTTTTAGTATTCACGGAAGGAAAAAATTTTATCCCCGAAGGAATGGGTGAGTGAGCCTTGAATTCACATAGTTTATCAAATGCATTTGTGACGAAGATTTTTTTCAGTAAATGATACATGTGAAGTGTTGATAACTCATTTGATGTCATCTTTCTGGAAGCACCCAATTATTAATGCATACATGTTTTCCTGTGTTTTCAGGTATGTATGTTCACAATTGCATTGTTTTTCTCAGTAATCATTCTATGCTAATTCAATGACAATTATGATGTTCAAAATTTCATCTTGCATACATGTGTGCACTGAATTATTCATTGATGTGGGCTTTTAACTGGTATTTTCATCGAGCCAGGTTGCCCCTTTTGATCTCTCATGAGTGTAATCGTTGAAAAGCTGCATATGAATGTAGAGAATCAAACTATTTTTTATTATGTGATTATAATATCGTCAATCTATTTGGAACTGCATTAATGCTAAGGGTTGTCAGTAATCTTTAGTCTTCTTGTTGATTGTTTACCTATTTTTATGAAATTTTTATTAATTTTATTGTCGTGGCTCTATGTGTTACAGTTTAATAATTGAGGAACTTAAGTGAAAAGATAATCTTGATGATCCAGTGTGACAAGGATGTTGTCAGCTTGGCTGATAAATATTTTCATGAATGTTGAACGCGATAGCAACTAAGTATATCAGCTTTTGACTAACATCAATAGAAAATATGCTGGAGAAATGGTGATTGACAATATTCTAGGTAGCCCAAGGCACATTAATAAGGACTTGAAATTACTGTAAAATATCATGACATATTAGGATACATATTCTACTTTAATTTGCCAAAGTAATTGTAAATAAATGTAAAAATCAGTACATATTTACAGCTCATGCTGTTAACTGTTGCATGATTTTATCACACTGGACATAATTTCACTTTTATGAGTGAATTTCACCAATGGCTAGGAGTAAAAGTTTATATTGTACATAACAGAAATGTAAAATAATTGTTAATACATTACCAAGGTTGTGCCTCCACAAGTATTAAGTACAGATTTGATGATTTTTGTTATTGTATAAAGCTGAAGTTTTGGTGTATTCAAGCCATGTAGTGGATATGGTAATAGCAATATTTAATTTACCACAACCTGTGGTTTCCTTGAAATAAAAATTAATATAATGTAAAATAAATGAGAAAGGTGGGCAGAAAATTTAGGAGTATTTTTATGATGTCTACCTACCCAACACGATATTTCATGACAGTCGTCATAGCAGTCTCACACGAGTCTATAATATCCTTCTTACAATGGTGCCTATTTTTGCTAAAATCTACATCCTCTGAAATAGCGTGAACTTCATCAATGTTTGAAAATCTTGATGATGCTAAATATAATCAAACTATGATTATGTATTGAAATAGGTATTAATATGCTTTGAAATTTGCTTTTAATTGGCCTGAATTTGATAAACTGAATGCTGCAATTTGCATGCGTATTGATTTGTACTAAAAAATTAAGTATGCTATATATTGCAAAATATCTCTAAACAATGACTTCTGTGTAGGGAGACCACCCGTCTTAGTGACTAATCATCGAAACAAAAGTTTCCTCAGATTTCTGAGTTTCAATTTTTAATTTAACTCATTCGAAACCTATCCCTCACTCTGGCCAAAGCTCAATACTTTTAGGAGAATGAACCATTATTAATCAATTTAAACCCGAGTTTTTCCAGATTTTGAACATCTAAAAAGCTTTCTATGTGAGCCATTACCAGTGTGAACAGAGTTTGGAGGTTTCTATAAAAAAAATGTTTATCAGATCACATTTTGACTCATCCCATACGATTTACCATGCCTATTATTTTCAGTGGAGTCACTGGTCACTTACATTTGAAGCTGTAGGTATATTTTCGTTTTAATCGAATGTTTATTGAAAATAAGTGTTTTAAGTGAAGAATATTTTTTAAGTAATACTCTGTAAAGCATTTAGTAATAACTATTTTGTTTCAGATATCCATTTTGCCCCAGCACTGGTAAATATTTGCGAGGTTTTGAAAGTTCTCCTTTTCAAATTTCGTGCACCTACCTTGACGAGTGGTGCCATCTGCAACTTTGGGTTTCCGGAATTAATTTTTCGTTGAGCCGGTAGACGTCGCATGGGGCGCTCTCGGGCTCCTTTCCTCACGGGAATTAATTGGCCAGTGGTCGCAGTTGCGAGAGGTTGACAGGGGATGTGCGTTGGGAACTAGCGAGGAACACACGTGAGAAGACGAGTGATCTGTTGGAAGTGAACTTTTTTATATTTTTGGTGACTATCGTGCATCTGCTGTGAGCGGCTGTGATCAACCTGACAACCTTATGGTGTTTACCTTCTACGGCTCCCGCGTTTGATATCCGACAGGTAAGTGTTCATCGAACTGAACGTAAACAACCACTTGCTAGATTCATCCAGCGTGCGTTTCGTCGAGCGGAAAATGAAAAACCTAACTTCTACACGATCTGCGATCGGATGAACGAGGTTTACTTCGGAAAATGTATCGGTTAAAATTAAGGAGATTTTAATGTGGTATGAAATATTCAGTACACATTGCACGAAAGAAGAAGGTGGAATGGAGCGGGATTGGAACAATTTTGAATCGTGATATTAAGTGTATTTTTTTAGATGCATTTCTGAATGTGTTAGCATTGCCATCCTTTAATATCATATGAAGCGGTTCATTCTGTCTAGTTCCTTCACGTTAGATGAGGAGATTGTGAGGATAAGTGTCGTCTTAGTGTTTCGGTAGTGTAATGTTTAGGCAGCAGTGTTATACGTTGCTGAGGCTCCATAGTGTATTTTTAATGAATTTTTGAGCCTCGAAACTCTTCTGCATTACAGAAATTCAATCCGCTTATTCAATGGAGAGGTTAGTTCATGCAATTGTTGACTATTGGTTCAAATTCTTCTATGTTATCCATGTTAAAAGAATATGGAGTAAAACACTACCGTGACGACAACAGCCTACCTCCAATCCGCGAAATCCTTTGTTTGGCACGTAAATTATTGAATACCAGCGTTAGAATCTATGGTCGTATTCTGATCCTTCAATCCTACTATTTTCAATTTCGTATTTTTTCTCGCGCTGAGGATATTTGCATCATTTCGCCTTGAGTATAGATGTGGAACCTTAAAAATTTTGTTCATTCTGATATAGATATTGTGTCTATTTTTGCTTGTTTCACGGAGTAACAATCATCCTCTCTGCTTCGTGTATTCATCTGTTGTGCTTAGCATTTTTTGGTTTCACTATCATTTCCGGTCCCTGTGTGTGACTGCCTTGCCCGGCTCATCAAAGCTTCCAGCCAAGGGAGGGGTTGTGTCTAGGTATTCTCGGGGAACCGGTTTCTTGAAGGCGTATGTGCCCCCCTGTGTCTTCTCCATAAATGCACTTGGAGCTGGAGCGCCCATTGTACACTTACCTACCCTCCGCCTGTTTTTTTTCGAAGGTTTGAAAAGTTTCGTTCCTATGGGCTTACGCGTCAAAGCCCCGAACGCAGGTTGGCTGCATGCGGCAGGGCTCTCTGTCTCGCTAGATATCCTTGAGGACGTTCTCCTATTATGTCGTAAAATTTCTAATTTGTTTTTCCGAGTTACTGTACGATTTTCCATAAACAGAGAGTTTACCGTATTATGTCGTCATTTCTAAGATAAGCCTGCTAAGAGTTTCATTCTCCAAGCATCCCAGAATTTATGAAAATAGTTTCCAGCTTTAGTCCTTTCGCAGACGTATCTCGCAAATTGCCCTGCTCATTTTTAATCTTGGTTCAACCCTTTATCAATATATACACCCTAGAGTTGACTCCTATTAATTACGCTCACTATTCAGATGACAATAACCCACTTATGTTAGCATCCTTTTCTTTCACTTGAACTTTTGGAACTTGTTGCTGTATTAAAATTAAGTTTTCTTATTTGTTGCAAACTATGAAAAAATCTTATCAATGCATAATTTTCTGTTTCCTGTAATTGCGAATTGCTTTATGAAATGAAAGGTTGCCTTGCAAGTAATTGCAAGACACCCTTGAGGTGTATTATATAAACGTAGTTGTCTTACCCTGTGTCTGATAATGCTGGTCAAGAGAGGGAGGGGAAGGAAGAAAATAGGATTTATAGATAAAGTGAAAGGAATAGGCTTAATTCTGCCCTGAACAGGGTTCTCTGATCACGGACCGGGAATCTGGGAGGGGAGACGGGCCAGGATAAATAGCAATATTCTCCATGTAAACTTACCTTAACCGTCAGAAAACCTTTAGTTAACCTGTTGCAAAATATTTCCATCGAAAGCTGAAAATTTTCTCGGGGTTTCCACCGGTTGATGTCGTCCATGTCAACCGACGTTTCGAGCAGCGTCCTCCTGATCATCCTTAGGGGATCTTCCGAAAAAATCTGAGGACGATCAGCAAGTCGCTGCTGGAAACGTCGGGAGGCATGGACGACATCAACCGGTGGAAACCCCGAGAAACTTTTCTGCACCTGATACGCCGGGAAAACCTAAGATCATACATCTTTCCATCGAGTTTCTTGGGGAGTGGAACAAATAGATTTCTCATAAGAATGCTGGAAATTCTTTGGCGGTCTGGAAATTTATTTATTCATAAAACATAAGTGAAGGATAGCCTAATTTATTATATATTCCATTCTGTATATCCGGATAAACTAGTGTAGTCCCTTTGAAGGTTTAAAAGTAATTAGGGGCTCTAATCCTGAATGAAGACAAACTAGTCCCCGCGGGATATAAACCCCTTGACATTATCCTCTCGTGGACGATCACAGGGCATGGTCATCACTTGCAAAACTCCATTCATGCTTAATTTATAGACATTGAAAAAAAAATTAAATTGCGGAAAAACGGAGCTAACAATGTTGTTATCATGTAAAAATTCACTTTGAAAATAGATTCTCTCACAATTGTCTTGGGGTATGTCAGAGCCTTTATCTATTTCGATAATATTGCCCTCTCCATTCTGCTTCTCGTGGAGTTTAAATAGGCTGTCGTATGACAGAGACGTCTCAGATTTTTTTATAACTTTTTACTATCCCTGAGGTCCTTACTGCGAAACGCGTGTGGGCATACTGCGGGTAATTACTGCGTTGTACGTGATCAAAGCTGTGTATTGGCGTCTTTAAACACTAGCGGTATTGTTCTGTGAGTGCATTTTTTTCGCCTACCGCCACGAACGTGTTTTGGAAGCTTTCCAAGTCGCGCCTCGTAAGACTCAACAATGGGCCACCGCAGCTTCTCTGCGCGAGAGTTTCGAATCCATATTCGTGTAAGGTGGCTCATGGAAGGCATTTATTATTTTTGTGATTGGAAGTAATTGTTTTACGACTGTAGTGATCTCCTTTTTAACCTTTGGGGAAAATGATGATCGACTCGGAATGAAAATATGCGTAGCATTCAACATTTTAATGGCATCAAAATGTAATTTTTAGTTCAACCAGTACTAACTTATTATGTGTTTTACCAAATCAATTCATAATAATCCGCAACCATACGGACGTGGAGTACCCTAAGGTGTTTAGTTTCCAGTGCAAACCAAGTTCCTCTGGAAACTTATTCCCTCAGATATGGAAGAAAAAAATAGCTTTAATTTTCGTTGGGTAAAAGTGTCTCTGGAATTACTCTTCGATCCTTTATGAATTAGCGTCCCACCAGCCGATATAACCTAGCATCATGTTTTCTCTGGCTTGATGTCACTGTTACTACTAAGTATTGCTGACTCGCCAATCTTCGCTTATTCCTCTCTTACAATCAAATGTTGTCTTTCCCCTTAGTGTTTTCGAGGTGTTGATAATCTTTTTTTACTCCCATTCCACTGTACAGTTAAATTTGTTATTAATTGTACTTCTATTTTACGACTGACCTTATTTGACAGACGTCCATCTCCTTGAAATTCACGACGGAAAAGAAACATTTCTTCTCACGTTTGTCTTATTTCATGGAAGCTGGTCGGTAAGGGACGAGATGTGTTGGTATTTAAAAAAATCATCAATTTTATTTCCAATAATGGTTTTGAAAAACTTAGGGATAAGGTTCTGGAAAAGTTGTCATTTCATGTCTCCTAGTGGCTAAGCTGTTTTTCTTCGTTTTATTTCGAAAAATTTTTTAAGAGCATATTTGTCCTTGCTTGGCAAATGCTTATGGATATTTTAGATCTTATCTCTGCCTGCGTTCTTGTTCTGAAACGCCTCTGTCAACACTTTTTCGTTCCATTCTGAGTTTATGTTTGGGTTGTGGTATGCATAGTCCCTTTTTCCTTGAAGCTGGCCTGCGATAACTTTCTTAGTGTGATAAGATATACAACTGCTGATGCTAATTTATTGCTGCGTGATAATTACTTAACGGCGTTGCGTATTATAATTAACATTTCAATCGATGTGAAATTTTTTGAACATTATATGTGTGTGTACTTAGGATTTAAATACTTAGGTAATATTTTTTGGTTGCCTCCTGTGTATTGACTGCGTGCGTTTAGTTATGTGTGAATGTTTCGAAATAGAATCGCATAAAGGAATGATTCGATTTTCTCGTATAATGGGATACTTTGATGCCTGAACGTTCAAAGTATCTGAGTGTGTAAAATTCTTTGAGGTGTTCCATTCCTTTTTATCTTAAACGAGCTCTGCGGTAGCAATGTGCGAGTAATATATTTTGGATTGCAATTTGATGGGAAAGCGAATATTTTTAAAAAAATCTTAGGTTACGACTGCTGAAGTGCCATTAGTGATCAGCCACCTAGTCGTAACAAAGTGCAACGTTTGTGACGAAAAAGTTCGCTGTGGAGAATATGTTAGCTTTGACCTCTACTCAAACCAGGATATGCTCAAATACGCCCCGAGTGACTTAAACTTTAAAAAAATTGAATTATGTAGTATAATTGCCTAAAGAATTCGGGGTGAGTTTGTAGGAGTTTGAGTCTAGATCAATGCGAATTATTTTTCCACCATGGAACTAATGCGGTTTGTTCTGCTCGGCCTATCCCTTTCGTTCAATGAAAGTTTTGATACTTTGCACTTATCCACATAAATCTTTATTTCGAAGGAGTCAATATGTTTCACTGCAATCCAGCATTTTCCTATTCCTAGGGTAAATAAAGATCAACGAGGAAAAGTGTAAAGTATCACTACTTCATATCCTGCCATTGATGTCCACCATATATTAGCCTCCCCGCCATTCCTTTCGTCTCTCGTTCAAATAAATTTCAAGGAGCATTTCGTATCTAATGCCGAAAAAGTTCGCTGTGGAAAAATTGCTCTACAATCAACAGTGGTATTAACGTTGTTTTAGAGACGTTCGATTCGAAATGATAACCGTACTTCACATCAATGGTCATGTTTCCAATAGTTAGACCCATTCTTCCTGTTTTTCTACTTTTTCGTTGTTATTTATTGTGATGGAGATTTTTAGAGGGAGGACCAATTGCTGCTTGAGGGCGGACTATGGAATGTCGATTACGCTTGCAATGCGAAGGCATAGATGGTTTTCCGGAGATATTTTTAACAAGGACATCTTTTGTATCGTCGTCACCGGGGCATGCTTGCTCAGTCATCACTCATCGGAATAAATCCTTCGCATGGATCTCGTCTGATCAGATGGAAGACCTAAAACCCATCTATCAAAACTACTTACCGCCGTGAATTTAGCACAGCCTTCAGGACTTGGCGATCAACGCTATCGATCGTCAAGCCTTGTGGGCTGGTGCTTCCTTTTCGCAACGGTTGCCCTCTGGATTAGCTAATTTCTTTTCAAATTAGGAGGTCGACGATGATTTTTTAGTGCGTCTCCTAGGCTGTGAGCGTTTCTCGGTGGTGGCGGAGTAAGTCTTCACTTGCTAACTGAGGTCGCGGGTGCGATTAATCCCGCTTAGGCGTGTTATTCACCATCTAGAGCTTGTCTACACACGAATGTCCAACAAATTAAGTGTAATAGAGGACTTAATAGCCCTAATGTCGCTTTTTAAATAAAGGCGTGATCATTACATGTTTTCCTTTTTGGGTATGAACTGTTAAGCGTTTATATTTGTGGAATTTACTTTGGTTTTATTCTACTTTATTGTATTGCTATTGTTGACTCTTGGTTCGATAAACCCTCTGGTTATCGTGAGTAAAGCGAGGATTGTTTTTAATTAAAAAAAGTCTGGTGTATCTTAAGTATTCGCGCGAGAGTATATATTTATAGGCGAGTATATAAGGTGTAATAATGAAAACGAGATGCACGTACTTCTCAGTTCTACCGTTTAGTGTGTGGCTTCCGTGGAGACAAATTTGGGATGGCGCTATTATTCCATCCCAAAAATCAAAGCACAATGATATTTTTTGCCACTCCAATTGTCGTAACCTCAACAGCTTCGCTCGCTCATAGGGTTATCTCGATCCTTAAAAGTGCGCATTGAAAACTGTTATCTACATGTGACATCCATTTTTTGATGCTGTAAATGTACTCCTAGTGACTATGAATAATTTTTGTCATTTGTTCAGGGTATTAAGTAGCTCACACTTGTGACGAGTGTCAGCTATATTTCACATGCTTACTCAAATTATTCCTCAGCAGAAGTCCAGTCTTGGAGTCTTCAATTTTTTTCTGATTTTGTGCCATTAATTTTTTTCTTATTCCTTCCCCAGTGACAAAGTAAAAAAATACCTCAGGCCCTTAGTAGGGAAGGTACATGCAGTTTTTCGGACTCGCAAACCGACGAATAGCAGGCGAGGCCTTTGACCCCTGCTTCGCCGTGAGGCCACCTTGGGAAGTTTAAACCTGGATCCAAATTTTCTCATGTGATTGAAGGTTTGGTTTATCGTTGCCCTGCCCAGCTGGTGCTTCATCGTAATCTATCATTTTACGTTCCCCCTTATCTCGCGTGTATTGGCGACGAAGATGTGACAGTGTTGAGTCGCTTGGGAAATGATGATAACACCAAAGCTGCTTGTGTGAACCTGGGAACGGGTCTCGCAACGCGCCGAACAAGGCTGGTACCTATTAACCTTGCACACCACCTATCCTCTTCTTCATTGTTTACCCCTTATTTGTAGCGCTCTCGTGATGGCTTTGTCTCTCTTTTAGTGTTTTGGAAGCTAAATAGTCTTGGCGGAAGTTTAACGAATGTTGACTGGGTTCTGTGTTCCTTCATATTTATTTTTTTTCTCAGTAACGTAAATAATGCCGTAGCCGCATTTAATCGCTTCGTAACAATAATTTTTCATTCACTTTTCGAAAAATTGACACCCAAATTTTTTGGCTGTTGCTTTTGTGGCGCACTTAACAAATAATCACGTAATGTTAATCCCGCGAGTGGTTTGTCTGTTGTGCGATGTTTCCTCTTTCGAGCAGAATGAGAGAATGTAAATATTGGTAGAGGCGAAGGCTGTCCGTCAGGCACCCTGATTCCTGGATGATAATGGAGTGCATCTGAGGCCTTGAGGTGAAGGTCAGTTTTGGTGACTCAGCGTCGTCAAACGCCCTTCATCTCATGTTCTGGCCGGTGATGGATAAAGCAATTAACGGTGCTTGGCTAGCTCGGCTTGTCGCCTCTTTGATTGTTGCTGCAGTGTGTGGTGGTTTCAATTTTTTTTGGAGGGGGCATGATGTGTTGTTGCGCGTAAAAATACCTAACGTAGGCCGCCTGCTATGTAAAGTATGATCTTGTAATCTTAAAGTAACTGTCGTGTTGATTGGAAGCACGTGAGCGTGGGTGTATTTCTTTGAGTGGTACGATTAAATGGTGCACTTGTACACACATTAATTGGAGAGAGATAGAGAGAGAGAAAGCATGATGTCTTGTGTATTATTATGATCGCTGGATGTACGAGTCTGCTACGTTTCTCACATTTTTTTATTAAATCTTTTTCCTTAATAATTTGCATGGAGTGCGTGTATGTTATGAATGTCTGGGGGAGCTATCTGGAGTGGGAATATGCGCGAGCCGTGATAAACGGTCAGCACTAGTTATTTTCCTTATCTGAGCTTATTATTTTTTTGCGATGACGATAGAAACTAATGATTGATGACGCGCGATTTTCCTCGTATGGGTATATACTCCTTTGTGAATGCATCCTATCGTATTCTGCTAGCTCTTCCTCTCCTTCATTGGCGTTCTCTTTTTTCATTCTTCCCTTTGTCTCGTGGTCTTTTGATTTTTCCCTCTTCCCAATTCCTTAATTCACACCTTCCTACGGCCTTTGCGTTCGGCGCGCCCGGAGTTTCAGAGCGACTTGGTAGTGGAGTCGGGGTCCCTCTGGGGTATCTCCTGGCCCTCCGGTTGCAGTGACGAACTCCGTGGGCAGTGTGGAACACTGATCCCATCCCGACATTAAGCTGTATGCGTATTGGGTGACAGTACCAAATTCCTACTTTTTCAGTGAGTCCGGTGACCGGGAAAATAGCGAGGATTGGGGATATTTCGTGAATTTTTGCTCCAACCTCGAATTTCATAATATTTTATTTCACATGAAATTTCGCCAGTGCAACGCAAATTTTCTGGCCTAAAATGTGTTTGTCGTAATTTTAGGCACATTAGCTTAGTAGAAATCTCACAGCCGCATCAAAACGTGGGATTACAGACAAGTCAACAGAATCGACATGTCTAGTACTCTCGACTCTTTGTAAGCTTCTTAAACACGAAGAATGGAAAGCCAGGCGACGCCAACATCTACTTTTGAGGTCAAAGCAGCTTCTATAGGCTTGCATTGAGTAAATATAAGTTTTAAATACAATGCGTAGTTAGTTCCAATATTTATGTATTTCATTATTCATTTTCCACGAAGATTTAACAATAATTTTTACTCTTCACTCGATAAACTGCGCTGTGTAATCACTAGCGAGAAAGAAACGCAGAGGGAATTCAAAGTTATAAAGGACGAAATGGATAGCGATGTGTGTGAAGAGACAACTGGTTTTAAAATTAGCGACAGTAAAATTTTTATCTATCTCAGTAATCGTGGAAGATAACCTGGAATTTCGTAAAATTTTCCCGGAAAATCTCGAATTATGCTTGATTTTTTTCTGCTTTGATTGGCTGGACACCCTGTTCTTCTTTATGTTGGAGTAAGTGATGAAAATTCCAGTCCCGCGGACTAACGCGGTGTAGGTGCTATTCAGCCGCACTGAACGATCACCAGCGGCAACTAAGCAAGTGAGGGAAAGAACGTCATGGAACCTGGCGACGTGACGTTCTGGCTCTTATCAGTTGCCAGTTAAGTGAGTGAAATAAACCTTATCCATCAGGGAAAGATACTTTTCCTCACGACCATCGGCTGTGGCGCATCCAGGATGGGGAAACCTCCCTGCAGTAGTGGGCTTCGAGCAGTAGTACTACTTTCGAGGCTTGCTACAGCACTTTAAGATTGTCTCGTTACTAATTTTCCAAAGAATAAAGTTTTTAAAATAAGTATTTATGTCCTTTTTATTAGTTTTACCTCATGGCAAATTTCTATAATGCAATACGCTTTTATTCCTTATTTTTAAAGGCTGAAAGCCGAAACTTCGGCGACAGCTGAATGAAGTCACCATTTAAGTGTCGATTGGATGTCCCAGGAAAGGTTTGGTCCCCTCAGCTTGACTCTGAGCTAGTTTCGTTTTGTTGAGTTGACCTTCTTTTATATTGCGCCTACTATTTTGTTATTTTAATTATTCAATAAGGCATTTCTCATTTTTTTATATGATTTTCCCTGTATTGCCGTATTACGGAGTCTTATGGTATTCTTCATATGTTCCGAACAATATTTACGTAGGACAATAAATTTATTATTTTCGTAATATTTATATAGCGATAATGTATTGTGTTACACTTCACTTGTAAACTATTGTGTTACACTATTTTAATCTTGTTACTTTTGAGGTATTTTCTGAGGGCTAGATAGGAAAAAAAATTTCTCTCCTTCCTTTGTTCGGCTATTCTTCGAAATTGCCTGTGCCGAAATTGGAACTTATGAAAACATTGGAGACAGAGGCGTTTTGCTTTAGGTCGATTCATCATTCTTGTGATTGCACACCGAGCCGTATCCTGCTTGTCCCTTGTCGTTCACCAGAATTCATTCGTTGAGTGCAATGTATTCATGAGTCCACAGTATAAGTTTTGTTAAATACAATATCGTATTAAAGACAGGTACTCTGGTTCTTCAAATATATGTTTATGAATCCATAAAATAACGCAAAACCCGTGGAGCAATCCGTGCATGTTGACGACGAAGGAATCCCGTTTAAACGTGTGGTCCCGATATTTTCTTAGAATAATACTTAATGGGATTTTAAAAATATATTGTCAAACGTATGTGGAAGTCCTGCGTGATTTTTTAAATCCTTTCTTTCAATGAGAAATTTTCTTACTTATGGTCAATTCTTAGTGTTAGTGGTGAGATCGTTGTAGCTTTCTACGATCAGATCATATTTTTCATATATGAGCGATCTTTATGATTGACGGACAGGACTTTTTTCAGTTTAATTAAAACATTTCGTTTGATTATTTAACATTGTACTGAATGAAATTTGTGTTATTCTTGCGTTCAAGAATCGCGTGAAATATTGTTCCCATGGTGAAGTCACGTACAAGTGTTCGCCCTTGCTCTATAACTTAAATTGTTAGTTTGCGCTATACCTCTAATTGTTTTATCTGGGGTGATTGGAAATCGGAAATCAATTTCCCTCCTCTCATGCTTATGGCTTCCCATACTTATGTAATTTTCTAGCAGCGCACGCGTTTGATTCATTGGGGATTTACTTCCCAGAAAACCTTCCTAGTAAACTTAAACTATTTTATCAAAACGTTATGATTGATGCCGTGCAGGACGGTGCTCATTTGCGATTATTATAATTGAATTTGATATGTTTTCTTGCTGAATTTTTGTGTTTTCTCGGCACGGGCGTGGTGCTATCTTCTTCACCCACATTTACATATTCCTTTGGCAGGGCTTTTGATAAAGTGGTCAATGTTTTAACGGGTCTCTGTGTTAAGCTATTAGCTCTGATAAAACTTCAGCGTATCACACGTTAAGAGTGGTGCACACGATGGATATAGTGTGGTCGCGAAAAAATGTGAAGCGATACGATTCCGTGAAGAGATAACGTAAAACAAGGAAAATAATTACGTACAATTTTCCACGCTTATAAAATATTTTCAATGCGACTATATAACATGTATTGTGAGAGAATTACAGTGTTGCTTAACATTGAAATTACCTTGGTCGTAATAAATTTTATCATCATGGAAAGTCGCAAGTATTTATTTCAATATGGAGAAATTCCTCTCTATCACGTTTGATACTTCACATTTTATTTAACTATGGGGCACAGCAAGGGGGCAGGGTTTGGATCAAAATCCTCCTCTATGTCAGAGTGGGTTTCCGATCTTGGATTCTTTCACACTTATCGCTAAATTATTTGGTAACTATTCTTTTGGAATTATTTTCTCATCCTGAATTATTTATTTATTAATATGCCACCTTTTAAGTTATGTGCCCATTATAATTGGCAGGGGCGGGTTGATTAAGTTGTTTCAGGTAGTAGGGGCGGTTCATCACTTTCCGCATCGTCTTGGTGGTATGCCATCCCTGCTAGCAATGATGCATTATAGGTTTGATACGGGTGGAATAGTGACTCTTAAGGCCGCTTTACACGGTGAATGATCATGCGAATGATCATGTGATTATTCGCAGGATCATGTGAGCAAAATAGAACATGTTCTAATTTTCACTGAATGATCATGTGCATGAAGGTTCATTCGCGTATTGTTCCGTCATACACGGTGAATGATCAAGCGCATGATCATGCGAATGGAATCATTTGCCAAGTATAGCGGCCTTTAGATATGAATCGATTCTTTTTAGGCTGGTGAAGTAAAAATTTCATTGGAGAGCCACCTTAAAGGTTGCCATCTTTTCAAATTTTCCAGAAATTACGGGGACGGCGGTCGCCCCTCCCCCTTTTCACTCTCCACTGATAACTGGGCAGTGCTAAAATTTTCAAATGTCTTTAGCGTTCAGAGGACTCAGTATGTTCCATACCATGGGTCGGCATCCTCTGGGCCAAATGCGTCTTTAAATATTTTGAAAGTCCCCGTTGTCAATACCTTCTATATGCTGCAATCGTAGCATCAGCATTTCTGAAATGGGGCTCGCTAATACTCTGTAGGTATATGAAAAGCATGCCATACGATGCTTACCTAAATTTTCTTACGTGCTTTGACCGGGTGTATTGAAATCTACCAAAGCGCCTGGGAATGGAGGGAAAGATGAAATCGTGCAGCGAAGAGGATATTGAAGCCTTAATAATACCTTATTGGTGATATTGAATAAATCGAAAACCCTTTAATGGGATTGGTAGGGAGAAAAGTGTCACGATATCGTGATATTTTTGCTGAGTATAACTTACAATTAGACTAAGAAAGAGGTCTGGCGCTATGTTTTTTCGTGTTATATATTTTCGGTTATTTCATATCTTACCCCTGGAAAATACTTAGCACTAGAGTGTTAACGCTGGTGGAATATGATGAAATTTTATTTTATTTTATCTGGTTTACGTACCGAAAGTTTAGAAAATTACATCAGTCCAACGAATCAGGCATGAAATGGGGAAATTCGATTTATTGAAATAAAAAAACGAGGCAGTCGTGGGACTGGCCGACAGAAGTGAAAACTGAAATAATTATTATCAATTTATTTTTTATATAGATTTAATATTATTAAAGAACTAATTTTTCCAGTAATACTCATTTTTCAACAAAAATTGAAATTATTTTTTCAGGAAACTGTTTATTATGAAATATATATTAAAAATACGATGTGTGTGAATAGAAAGCAACATCATTTATGTATTAAATATAATATGATTTTATTTCTTTTATTTAATATGCTTTAAAACTATAATTGTTCACTAAGCACTTAAAAGAAACTGCCTTAAATTGTACTGACCTGTATTTTTATAGCGTGTACACTCTTCTGCACGTTCATGCACGAGCTCTTTATATTTAATCAACTTATACAATATACACTATAGATTTTTATTATCGATTTTAATATTTTTAAAACAAAAAGACTAACAGTCTATATATTAACAATATATTAACAAAAGTTTATTTACTATACCTAGTCAGCCTGCGTAGTTGAAATATCCATTGTAAAATTTTTTAAATTGTATGATAAATAATCCTCCCCGGCGGGGAATCGAACCCCGGTTTCCCGCGTGACCACTACCTAAGGTCCTACTGACCACTATACTACCGAGGATGTGATACTAAGAGACGAATTTTTAGACGGAAATCTATGTCTCGCTGTAGCGATCGCGGTGTCGGGTCGGTGACGCTCACGCGAATTCTATGCTTTTTCCCCATCCCGCAAAAGTGCTTAACGCCGCTAAACGAGTTTTCACTTCAAAAATAAATATTTTCAACGATTATAGAATTGTTGAATATATAATTTCAAGTTACATCATAGTTGCCTGTTCCTGGACGTGTATCAATATTCCTTTTCATGAAGATATTCCCATCTGGTAAATTTTCAGGGTATCATATGTAGGCTAAAATAATATCCTTCTACTTGAGTAATCAAACACTGGTGAAGTGTTAATCGTTGTGGTATCGTGTACTGCGTATTTTTCTAACTATTAGTGATAGTTTTACCTTTTCTTCACTCAATGGACAAACGTTCATCATTTGTTTGAAGAGCGGATGCAACACTGGCTTGTTGAGCAGGTTTCTGTTTTTCTCATTAGGAAAACTTGGTTCACCCGCTTTCTGGGTAGTATTCCGAGCCGCTTCTTGAAATGACGTTCGTATGCATTCCTTGTCATTAGAGGCGATTGTTGGGGATCGCGAAGTTATCGATTCCTTACCGAGCAAGATTTTTTTATTCCGTGAGTTAATTGGATCCTCTTGAAATAAATATTCCCTCAGGAATCGCTTTAGAAAAGATTCCTTATTCAGTCCATTATTTTCCTCCTCCGTCATTATCTAAGAATGCAAGGTTGAATGCAGTGCAGCTGCTGGCATCTAATGGATGGCCTTACAAGTCATAAATGCGGTGAGTTCATTGATACTTTTATGGCGGTTCCATCTCTGACTTGGTATGCATTCGAAACGGTAGTTGCAGTCACGAGTTTATGCCTTCTCATGGTAGCCAACGCCCAAGTAATTATCGTTTGACTATAATTAATCTGGTTGCCTTTTCCTGGAGGTTTAATGTTCTTATGTGGCAGGTACATAGTAGTATCTGTTTTTTTAGATTTAATTTTTCATATTTGATCTCTTCGAATTGAATGGAGAAATGATATTCGGCATCTCCTCTTTCAATAGTTACCTCACTGGAGGCATTTTTTCTTTTCAGGATAGGCGAGAAGAATGGTTTTCATAGATGAATTTACGGGATGGGATAAAATACGTTAAATTTTTGTGCAAGGCCTGATTTCTGGATTAGTGTATGACAATGTTTCGTTCATCTTTGGATCATCAGCTTTTCAGTTTACTTAAGTCTCTGGTTTACCCATTCCGTACCATCGGGATAGTCGACGCAGTCCCAGTGATTTAAGTATTTTCGTGATTAAATGTTGTCGCACCAACGTGTTTTCCTGGTGTTTATATCTGGGGGTTTTGGTTTCATAATGTCCTGGCTTGATCGGTTGATTTTTTTTCGAGAGAAATTGCGTTGGAGTGTAGGTACGTTTGTGAGTCAGGACGAACATTTTTCTGGAAAGTCAGGGCATCCAATTGCCTTGAAATCCTTGGAATTTGAGTTATGATTGCTCATAAAACTATGGATAAGTCTTATTGACTCTATTGACCTTTTTTGACTTTTCTTCATCCTTTCAGCGGGAGGTGTATCTTCGATTTTTAAAATCCCGCTTCCAGGTACTTTTGGTATTCATTTATAGCTTTAAAAAATGTTTGATGTTACGATTTTACTTAATTTTTTTAAGGCCAGTGATAAGCAGAATGTTTTATCTTTAATGAAGGTGAAAATTATTTAATGCACATTGTCAAAAAAGTATAGACAGTAAAGAAACGTGTAGCACGATAACGTATCTTGTTACGTATCCTCACTAAATTTTATTTAAAATCCTGATATATTCTTCTACTCCGTCGTGGGTTTTAACGTTTGTGAAATATAATTGTGTATAATAAATAATAAGTGAAGAGCATTGAAACTAATGCTATCTTACAACTAGTATTCCTCCGATCAGCCCATCACTTAATCTGCCATTTCAATCTGGGACCGGTCCCCATGATCAGAAAATCGATGTTGTTTACTCTATATTAATCTAGTGATCCAGTAAATAAAATGAATTTAATCTGAGGTTGATATTTGTGTCTCCACCATGTGACTGAACTTTACTCTAGTGTTGCGTTATCATTTATTCCTCATGGCACACTCCACGCTGGTGTTTCACATCTCTCCCCAAAAAAAGGTAGTTTTTTTTCTGGCACTCGGCGCTGTGATATCCGTGAAGTGTGGCAAGCGAACAACATTCGATAATTGTCGCGGAATCCGAGCGAAAGTAAAAGGATAGCGCCGTGTGTTACGGAATCGGTCAGGATACCGTTTTTCTTCCTCCAGGTCGCTTGAGGGCGCCAATATTTTTTTTACCGGCTTCGCTCGATGTTGGCGCGATGGTGTCGGGAAAGGTCGCGGAGGAGAGAAGTTGAGACGTCTGTCTTGGCAGTCCGCGGCGATTTCTTATGCGGCTCCATTGGATTCCGGAAAAAAAGAGTTCCTCGGCCTTGGATCGTGGGCGTTAGCAGCCTCCATTGGTCTGTGGCCTCTGTAACAGTAATTCACCGTTCTCTCGATTGAGTGAAATGCCTTCGTGAGGTTTTCGCGTCTAATTTTTCAGTCAAGGTCTCCCGGTGGATGATAGGTAAGCTACAGCGATCAGTATGCTGGTGTCTTCTCTGGCTTCATTAGGTGACATTCTGTTTTTCGGTTTTTCATCACGAAGGTTGATTCGGATTGCTGAAAGTAAAGCTGACCCCTGAATAAAAGCACTGCATGAAACTAGTGATTTTGTATTCAGTCACTCTCACGGATGCAAATTTATATACTTACGCCTAGGTTGAAGTTCACCATGAAAAAATATTTGGCGTAAACTAAACCCGGATATTCCGATTGCCGGTCAGGCGTGTTAGCCAATTGCACCACCACCGGTAATTGGTTATTTGTCAACATTGGTGTCAAATTCTAAGTAGTGATTTGTTTCATGTTGGCAGATTTTGTGTTGCAGTGTCAATTATATTATGTAAAAAGGCATATAGATGTTCTTATTTTCGCAGCACTATGCCTCTGCGTACCTCATCTCATTTAATTTGACTAATGGAGGGGACATGTTTGACTTTTTAATGATTCGGTATTAGTTGGGTGCGAGTTGAGGACACGCTTTCTGTGTTGGTTCAAGTGCGAGGAAAATGGCAACAACTCGTTCGTAGTAGGACCACATTAAAAGTTTTCATCTGCTACTCACCAGATGATTTAATTTCGTATTATATTGGATATTAAAGCTGAAAGGAGATGTTTGTGCATACCGACTCATTCAAAAATTTATATAGGTTTTCCTGGAGTGGAATCACACGCGATCGTGACAAATAACCTTTCAATAAAATCGTCATTTCTAAATTCGTCATACTAGGCCCAATTCATGCTAAGAATCACCACTTATCAATTAAAATGTAGTTTACTGTAGTTCATTGTATTTCGTAAATTCGTTATGTTATGATATTAAGTAGGTATAAATTGAGTGTTACAGGGTGCAGGGTGCTGTGTGTGCTCTCGACGTTATTTTGTATTTGAATTGAATAAGTTAGAAACTCTGTCAGACTCATAAAAATCCATTTTATTTTCTTAGTCCCTCAGAAAAACGTTCCTCTTCATTAATATTTTACTTTCATAGTGTAACCCACGTACTATACGCTCGTTTTACTTGAAAGTAGAAATATTACTTATGTCTAATCTAGCCAATTGAAAAGTAAAAGATCCGTAAGTAGCAAGCGGCATACAAAAAGTATAAGACCTTCCATAGCGACAAAAACAAGGCCGAAGGCCTTTTACGGGGGGTCTGGGGGGGGGGGGCAGAGCCCCCCCAGCGAGCAAAGCGAGTACATTACATACTTACCCGTCAATGCATAGTCATATATTATGCCTATAAGACTGCTATTCAGGTGGATAGATGAAGAGATTGGTGAAATGTTGAACATCAACTGTTATAAATGTCATAGCGACCGAATTTTTTGTTATCTTAATCATTATTTTATTTGTTATTTAAAACATTGATGGCATGGTAGTTACTACTGTTGATTATCTATGCTTTGTCGTTAGTTGTCTTGTTGAATCCATGAGAAGATGATAGTCATCGATAGGTGCTGGTCTGTTGAAAGCATGTAATTGAAATGCAGCTATCGAGAATAAGATTTTCAACGGCGGACAATGGATTTTTCGTTTTCGTGTTCTTGTAGTGGATATTTGGCTTCGGGTAAGTACCAACTCGTGGTCTGGCGGAATGAAGCGAAGAATCAAAGCTGACTGAAGAGGATTATTTGTTGAGCGTGCCATCGGCTTGTCACACGCACAAATCTAACGGAAGCTCCATAAGAGGGGGCCGTCTGTCACTTCAAGTTTGTTTACCGCTCTGCGAGTGAAAAATCGATGGTTTTTTTTCTCGAGCGCGGACTTCGGACTGAATGAGTGGTCTAAACGCACTATCGTCATCTGAGGCCCCCCATGGAAACGAATTGTTTTCTAACCGTTTTTCTGCTCATCAAAAATGTCACTTTAAGTTTGATTTCCGTATTTGTTTCTTTTTGGAGTGTGAGTAAACAAAGCCGAAAATTCGAGAAGAAATTCTCTCCAGATGATACGAAGGAAACAAACAGAGATGGTGATTAATTTTTAGTCATTAAAAAAATGATTATACTTTCCCTGGTAGCCTGAGGCGAAATTAAACGAAGTCAGGCAAGCCATTAGCACAGCTAAAATTTATTAGAACTGGAATGAATTTTTGGTATTAAATGTTGAATTTGGCGTTTTAGACCTCATAAACGTCTGTGTATTGGTCGTAACTTACGGTAGTATTGTTCATTCTATTTTCTGACGCTGACCTTAAAGAGGGCTGATGCTTTCAATTCATTTCCGTTGGTATCAATGTGTACATTAAATTCTTTAACAGGTATTTCTCTGTATTTTTAGCACGGAATTGTGATAAGTCCCACCTATTCATGTAAGACCAAAGTTTGTAATATCTTTCCCTAAATTCTAACTTCTTATGCACATCCCCATGTGGCTAATCGCGTATTTCCTCTCTTCCAATGGCGAAAGCTACCCTCCCCCGCTGGTATGTTATGTACATTTTTAAATCGTCGCCAAATTTGCTCTTAACGCACGCCTATTGCTGACCATACCCCTTGTGGTCGGCTCTGTTTGTAGGAATACGTATGGGTTTTGTTTAGATTGCTAGGTTGTCTTCTGGTGGCTCGGGCATGTTGTAAAATTACCAGTATATTACTTATAAATCGTATTTGTTTTATCTTCCATATTGGAGGATTTGATAGCTTTTGAAGATAAGAGTACAGTGGAGGTTATGGACCTCCTGGCTAATTTAATTGGTTTTGATGTTAGCAGAGTTTGCGTTGTTTAAAACAACTTCTATCATTTTAGTGGCATTAAGAATTTGTTCTCAGAAGACTGATAGGAATGAATGTTGACTTCCTTTTATCAAAACTGCAAGTTATGGGAATCAAAACTATGCAATTACCAAGCGCTCAACGTTTGCAGACGTGATTTTATGCCACAAAAAACGGGTGTTTGCGTGAGAAACAATTGAGTTGAAGATATACCATGGAGTGGAGGAGTTTTTAATGCATATGATCCACCATAGTAATAGATGGTTTCCCTTATTAAAGCTTTTTTTGCACTGGAATTGGTTGTTATATTTGAACAATAGAGAGCTCCTCGTACTCGGATTTCATACTTAATTTTAAGAGACTAACCATTCAAATCCGCCGTCCATATTAATCAGCCGTGTTTTTTTCTTTGAACACCCTTTTTTAATTGTAGGAATTTCGGCTTGGGAATTACGACGATAACACCTTTTTTCTTTTTTGCGATCATGACATTTTTTCTCTTTTAGTCCATTCTTGTTTATTGCATGCGTTTATTAGTAGAGTATCTATTCTTTGACCAATGTAGGTTCGAAGTTCGCTATTTGATCAATACTTTCTTTTCTGTAGTTACCTGTTGCCCTTACTGGCAAACGTATTTGCTATTACGCTTGGGGTATGGGTATTAGAAAAATCTTTGCTTTCGTTACTGTGAAATACCGTTTTTCCAATGATGCATGTGGTGCTCTAAATGTCCACTTTCGCTCAATAAAATTTCAATTTACGAATGAATGGTCTTATCTTTTTATTTCGGTGTAAAAAATAATTAGCTTGAGATTCAAACCTTCAAGATTTTTATTCTCCTTATTTTCCTTCTCGCTTTAGTGCGATTCACCTCAGTAGTCACTCGCCTCATACCATATCACCAATACCAACTTTAAGGGGTGGGGAAAAATTGAATGCCCTTCATTTTATCCTCCGTACTTTGTAGTAGGTACTTGCTTGAATTACATACAAATTGAGAGGGTATACTATCTAGGTATTGGTCTGGTTCATAATATCGATGATCTCTTATAATTTTCAATGGGCTTGGTGATGAGTACTTGGTTTACTCTCCGGTGGCGGGGTAAAGTCCTTTCCTGTCACACAAGAGGTTGCAGGTTCGAGTCCCTCTTTGGAAGGTTGCCCTTATGCAGTGTATGGCTGTTCGTGTACGTTTAATTGTTAAGTTGAATACCCCGATGTAAAAGCCTAGCGGTGCTGTTTTCGGTGATACAGGACCAAATAAATAACTACTATGTCTGCAACTGTTTGGGACGGTGTCGGCAATTTCATTTATTTATGCATTAAATTTAATATTCCTTTTAGCATGCGTTTCCTTGGACTGGGGTCAGTTAGCAATGCTCTTGATTGGTTGACCTCACGTTTTTAAAAATCTCGTTCAGTTAAGCGCACTCCCCTTATGCAGTGCATGGGTGTTCGTGTAACTTTAATTGTTAAGTTGAAAACCCCGATGTAAAAGGTGCTGTGCTGTGGTGGTGGTGCTGCTGGTGTAAAAGTGGTGCTGTTTTCGGTGATATAGGACCAAATAGATAAATACTCCGTCTGCAACTGTTTGGGACGGTGTTGCCAATTTCAGTTATTTATGCATTGAATTTAATATTCCTTTTAGTATGTGTTTCCCTGGACTAGGATTAGTTAGCAATTCTCTTGATTGGCTGACCTCACGTTTTTTTAAAATCTCGTTCAGTTATGCACACTCCCAGATGGAGCATGGTCGCTTTTCACGAGGTATATTGTAGTGATTTCGTGGAAATTATACGGTATGCATGTCCCCAGATTGCGTCATATTCGGCGCTCGGTCGGTTCAGGACACGGTTACGGAGCAGGATGTGTAGAAACAGGACGTAGTTTGCTGGGATGATGGAGCGCGACTTTCCACCGCCCGCCGGGATGAAAATATGCGGCTGGATTCTATCTATCCTCCAGATTATTTATTGTTTCTCTCTGCTTGATTTTTTTTGTTGCAAATGCAACACCGCCTTGCCATGTTGAAGTCCCGTAGCGGTGAAATTGTGGCATTGAATTCCGCTAGCGTTATGAAACAGGATTTTAATTGTAATTAATTTCAATTGATATAAATGTGTACTGGTTGTTTCAGGAGGAATCTGCAATACTTCAGGAGTTGAGAAAAGATACAAATTTTAGCCCGACAATTAAATTAATCTCAAACTGGACGATATTGCGCATTCATACTGTCGATAATCACTCAGATCCCTCGTTTAAATAAGCTCAAAGATTAAATGTTACAGACAGTTATAATCGCACATATTTGTCCAACCGTAATTCTTTATTGTCCAGGATGTAAAATTAAATGTCGGAAAGGCTGGATACCAAAACAATTTTTGCGCTGCCATAGCTCAGTAACTAAGGAGTTGCGACTCCATGTTCTTGGACAAAAAATGCTTGATCTCAACTACTACCTCCTGAAGTATTGCCGTATCCTCCAGAGACTCTCTGTATTTAGAATCGGTTGTCAATGGTAGTCTATCCGTTTTGCTCCCCTCTGAATTGATTTTTACTCTCCCAAGTGGTTGTTTAATTGTAGAACATTAGGTCTAACTTTCCTCCATATTTTTTTACTGTTCAGATAATAATTTAGGAGCAGGAGAGGTTGGTTATCCCTCGGGCTAGATGATAAGAGTGGCATTCGAACATAGTGGTAGCATTAGACTTGATGTACTCTATTGGATGTAAAGAAGTCTTTTCAATTAAACAAAAGATTTTAATGACAAAATTCGATCGTATGAGGAGGCTAAATCTTTTAGGTTGCAAAAGAAATGTTAAATAGCGAAGGGCGGTATAGTTTTTTGTTTAATTACTTTCTTCTGTAAAGCTTTGGTAAATCGCCTATGCTTTATTTGCTTTTTGGAAGCAGTGTTGTATGTTTGCCGTTGAATATCGAATATTTTCCCTAGGCTATATACGGTAATGTGTCAAGGTATCAGAATTTAGAGTTTTTTCTGTTCTTACACATATTTTCTCCAATCGTAACTTCTGTCCGGGGTTTATCGTGTGTTTTTAAAATTTATTTCACGAAACGCTTCTTTGACTAGACTTAGCATGAGTTGGCGATTCTGCTGAGCTAGGCAATTTCTTTCTTGCCGATCGCATTATCTTACTTATCCCATAATACCTACGACTCGCTTGGGTGGAGTTCCTCTCCACTCAGGGTCTAAAGTGAGCGGACGCGATGCTCAAGGGCCCAGAAGAAGCCTCCCTAGGGTAGTGGGTTCCCTCTTGGGCAGTGGGCTCCCTCATGGGCGTTCATTGGCGAAATTAAGATTGATGTGTAAGGTGAACCATTCCCCGCCCCTCTGCGTCAGACTTGTAGATTGAGGGGGCATGGTGGTCTCGTATTAAGTTTGCGAGTCAACCCTTCGGACCCGCACAAAATTGCCGCGTTATACTTCATTATTATTTTTTTAAAGTTAAGTCTTACGAACTTGACGTCGCGATTTCCGCTACCGTCATGATGAGGGTTCTCAGAATATTTCTTCATTATTCGAGTGTTTGTGTCGTGGTAATTCCCCCATGACCCTCCTGAACACAGGATGTAGCATAATGAAAGAACACCTATGGTCATTTACGCCTGTAAACGAAACCCTGGAAACGAAATATCCACATGGCATCGAGTCTCTGTCAAGTATCAAATCCCCAGGATATCTTGTCAAAGAACTAAATATTTGATTTGATTCAGGTGTTGATATATAGTTTATATATTAATTATACATCATATTATACGTAGCTATAATTTGAGCAATTCTACTGGCGAGTTTCCTTAGTAGCAACACATTTCGAATGCTTCCGCTCTTGACTTCTCCGCTGCTGTCAATGACCATGTCTCGCGACAATAAAGTAACATGCTGTACATGTTAATTGTTTCCTTACCTCTATACTTGTATTCCCAGCTTTAAATAGGGTTTTCTTTTAGTAGAATTCCCTCGTTGCCTTTTGCTGTTGTACTGAATACTTTTTTCTTGCTTCGACCGTGACTGGTTGGCCTGTTTCATCATTAGTGAAAATTTCCCTAGTTCCCTAGTTTCCCTAGAAAAGTTGTTTCCCTAGTTTAAAGTATATTATTTATGTATATAAGTATGGTATGCTGTTTTTCTGCATTCCAATATCTAAATTTTCTTTTGGTTGATTATTTTTTGCATTTAAAAATCAGTTCCCATAACTTCCTTCAAACATGTTGTTCGGTTGTATGACTTATGTGCGCCCAATGTTACGTGCGTCAGTGCGTTGCCGGAAATGGTCCCCATTTAGATGGAGAGAGCTCTGGGGGGTTTGGGATTCCGAGGAGTCGATTGTCAATGGACAGTCGGTCGTTTATGAACGGCTTCGGGATATCGATCAGTCAAGACTCGACCATGTCTCAAAACAAAACGCTTTTCGGGGACTGTTTGGGGGGAAAAAAAGAGGCGGAGATTTAATGGGTCACCGGTCGGCTGGTGAAAAATCCGGGTTGTCATGCCGTTATGTCCCTCTGTCCGAATGCCTATCCACGGCGTCGAGGTGGAATCGTGATCAGAATCTCAGAAGTCCTGAGACCTCAAAGGTTTCACGCTCTGGCCGCCTTGCTTAGGAAAATTTGGAAATACTGGGAGTAAGGAGAAAGGCCTATAGTCATCAATATTTTCTTTATTACAATATTTTTAGAAACCGGAGTAACTACTGACTTTTTGTTTTAGTTCCAAAGGAAAATAGCCACTAGAAATACTCTAATTACAGTAAACGTTAACGACTGAAGACATACAGGTGTTTAGTTCTTTCACTGAATGTCACCGGATTCTATAAAAAATCCTAGGGATATATTATTTGATAGAAACTTAATCAATGCGGAGATTTCGTTTCCAATGAATGAAGTGAATCCCGAATGCAAAGACTGTAGATTGATGAATTAACGATGGTAACGACTGATGATCTGATATAGTGTGCACTTTTAAATTGCCGAATTTCGCCGATTTTGTTTCCTCTCGCTCGATATGCCATCTAGTCATGCAATTCTACGATTTATGTGTATAATTAACACGTTTATAACGTAGTACCATTTAAGTACGCTAATGCACTGTAACCTGATTCTTTGAATTCCTTGAAAGACTCTAGAAATTGTGTTGATTTAACACTCGTTGGAATTCGCTTAACGATCGATCCTTCGAAACGGATTAATATAATAATAATATATTTGTTGCTCCTTGCCTATTGGAGGGATCATATTCAGAAATAAAATCGCAATGCGGAGCATATCGTTGCATAATAAAAAAGTCTTCCAGATGAACTTTAGAAAATGGGTCTAATATACTGGATCTACGCCGATTAGCGACCGTGTAGGTGCATTCGGAGAACAAATCATTGCTATGAGACTCCTACTGTGGCTCAAGTTTATTGTGAAGCACCAATTGTTCTTTGGCTATTATATAGATGTATAACGGTTGTGTGTTTCCCAAATAAGACCGCTTCTTGCGTCGACCTTGGGTAGTAATTTAATGAATCTTGTTAAAACAATGCCGTTTCAACCATTCCTCCTACCAAAATGTGAGGAATAATGTACGCCAACCTATTTCGTCCTGCCAGATATTTTTTATGCACTGTTTTGTGCTTGAGAATCACACAGTGGGAGATGTGAATAAGTCTCAGATTATAAGGCGGCAGCAAAGATAACGGTGTTTGTGTTCCCTTATTTTGTGTACTTTTACGATGACGCGATGGCGCGCCGTGCATCTCTCGTATTTTTTTTGTCACCGGTAGGCTTGATTTTCGTGAGATTGTGTCTTATTTTCATATGAAGTCTGCTCGGATCCTCATCCGAGTCTAATTATTAGTTTGTACGTGGATATTTTTTTAACTTCTCTTCTGAGACAGCATTGAATACCTAGCTTTGGGGATTTGCTGGTTTTTTATTAGAGTTTATGTTGATTTATATATATTTATAAGACTACCAGTTGAATACCGATTATGCATGGTGGTAATTCATAACGGTATCTCTCCTCTACCTTCTTTGTTCATAGATGTTCAATGATGATTTTTTAGAATTTCTTATTAAATACAATGGAATAATTTCTTTGCTTGTAAACGCAGTTCATGGTGTTTGAAATGGAAGGCACTGTTACTTTATTTTTACCGTATTCCGGACAAAAATGTAGTCCTTCATCCTCGGCAACACATTAATTTTGGCCAAGAAATTGAACGTGCATAAGTTATCTGCGCTTTGTTTACATCTGTGATTTGTATCTTTTTCTCCCTTCGTTTTCCAGCTGTGCGCACGGTTGTAATGCATTACTTCGTTTTCATGATAAGGATGCATGTATTCTCTATGGGCTCTCATTATCCATTATGGAAGGGGAGGAAACTCTTGATATGTATTAGAATCATTCACTACAGTAGTCGGAAGATTGAAGTGGGAAGTAGGTGTGCCGGTACTTTCATTGCTAGGACGTCCTTTCTTTCCTAGAGAAGCAATTATATTTCTTCTCAATAGCTGCCTCCATATTTATCAGGAGTATTTTTGTAGCTCTCCATTAAATTAAGTTTATAATTGGGCAGGATTTTTGAACAGCGTATTTTTAGCGTAAATAAGATATTTGTAAGGAAATCACATACTAGTTCACAGACCGACCGAGCGATTTTTCCTATTAATAGATATTGTATGTTTCGGTGAAATGTATGCATTATTTTCATGCAGAATATATTTCCACGCAGTGGCATGTGTAGTCAGTGAGATTGTTCACATAGACCTAAAGTCATAATTCATTACAATGATTCGGTAGATGGAAGGGGAAGATAAGTTTGGACGGAAACTAAATTCTTCCCCAGTAAGCCAATATGTCGTAAGTTTATAAAAAACGAAAGTTGCCTCCTACTTTTCATGAGTTGGTGACATCGTGAAAGTTTGGGGTAACGGAAAGTCTTTAGGGATTGAGGGAACGGAGTTCGTAAGGGTCATCAACACAGGTCAACAAATCATAAGATTGGTTTGACTCTCCACTATTTCTCTACCTAATCACCTAATCTTTTCACACCGTCATATTTCTTCTCTTTCACATCCTTTGTGAAGGTATAAACTACAATTTACCACGCGAGGCCCATGGACTATCCTGAAGAAAAGCTGAGGAGCGGTTACCTGCTAGGAATGAGTTCATGATGTCATCAACTTATTCGGGAAAGGGTTGAGATGATCGATTTTTCGTCGCGAATTACTCGAGAAGTAGAAGATGGATCGTGAGATAAAAAAGTACGGCTTTCTTTTTTTTATCAAACTCTTTTCACAATTTACGATAAAATAGAAGTGGTGTAGCAGCCCGTTGGAATAAGGACACTAATCTGTCTTCTCCTCGTCGTACATGTAGGCGAGAGGGATTACACTAGTTGGCGACCCGACCGTTCAAGCATTTGCCACCGTATCAAGGGGTCAGCGCACTTGTGTGGAACGTTGGTGACCTCGCCGTGTCGTCCCCGTCTGCTGACCGTCTGCCTCCCCTCGGCGACTCCTTGGTTTCTTTGCGCAACTCACAGAGTTTCTCTTTTTTCATTCGGTTTAGCCCAAGGTCAAGTTTAATCTACCCAGATCATCCGCCGGCGTTCATTCGAGCAGTTCTCTCCTCCATCGCTCACTTTATTTATTTTTTTAATCTTTCTGGATGCTTGGGCATCTGAAATTTGTTTTCAAGTCATGGTTGGATTATTTTGGCTCATCAGTATTATGCCCTCGCTAAGTTGATGTCATTTTGAATCTTTCAACGCCCGTTGAACTCATCATTATGAAATCCGTGCAGTCAGGCATGGAACGACGTAAGAGCTTAAATAGGTGTTAAAATGTCGTATGGAAATTGATAGATGCTTATTTTTGTGGGACACTCGTTTTGCTAATCTATTCTATCTGCGGACTCCCAGGGCATAAGACATCGCATTCTCTGAACCATTACGATCTCTACACTTCTTTCAAGATCATTGGTCACGAGGGAGAGATGCCTCCCATGACGATAAAGTTTGGATCGCTTGAAGTTTTGATACAATTTTTATATTATCTCCTAAACCTCGAATAATTTAGCCATTTTCCGTATCTAGATCAATTGAAAGGTCCCAATTATGCCTAAATTTTATTTCCTCTCTTTCCTTGTCTATCATTTCTACGAATTTCTTGGTTTAATCTTTGGAATATTCTATCCTAGTGAAGCCTAATCTTAAAATATTGAATTATTTCCAAGAAAGGTACGATAAGTCAATGTTTTGGGTTCCTTTTCTTCATTTTATGGCACAATGCCATCTGAATCTCATTGACTCCTGTGAATAGTATCCTTATCTTAGAAATATGATTGGTTTATCGTAAAAGCTTAATTCACATTTCGAGCAGCTTCTATCATACCTCTGTTGATAAAATTATGATAAATATTATCCTTCTAAACTTGAATTTAACTTCTCAGTGCAGCGACCCGCGAAAGAGGTAAGTCCTCACTTGGAAACTACCCCTAAACATATGCTGTGAGAAGTAAATATTGCTAAATCACGATTATCCCAAAATGGATTCTAATATCTTGATATCGGAGTCCAAATACTCTTAGTGACACACTCGTACATCCTATTAGTCGTATCGGAGGACCTATATGTGGATATAAGAGAGGCATAAGCTAAAGTATAGATGTGAGAACAGAGATTTCCGTGGTGTACTTTGAAATTCTTCATGAGCATTCATAATGAGTCACATATCACACCATTTACACCTTTCCTCCGCGACAGTGTTTTAGCTCAAGGTAGAGGTCACGTATATAATTATATATTTTACCTCTCCCTTGTGTACAAGTCCCTTTAAACAGGGTGGTTTCCTATTTTTTTAATTGCCTAAATCGAAAGATTATTACGTATGGAGTACGTATTTAACGCTTTTATATTTTAAAATGACGATATCTATTTTCCGCGATCAAATGAAAAGTGAAAAATTTTCAAGCGCGCGAAAACGCGACGGCTCAGTATGGTTGCTGGAAAAAGCCCGTGTGACTTCATTCTGGTTCCGGCTGTCGCCATATGAGGCCACCTAGGTGAGAGGCTATGAGCGCCGCTACAATGCAGTCTGCTAGTAGGCAGCGCTTGGCTTAAATAAGGATTAATAATACCCTATCAAACGAAGGAAACTTTCCGACCATAATAGGTGATTATTAAGAGATATTTCCCTGAGCTCTGTGCCTCATGCATGCGTTGATAATCTCAGGCGATGTAAAACTGACAACTCGTATAGCATCTGGGCCCCTGTGACGTCACGTGGAGTAGCATGGGCACCAATCTGGCCTTTTTTAAATGAGGTTTAAATTGACCTTTAAACGTTCGTCTAAACTGGGTTTTCTAAAACCGAATAATTTGTATATTGTGAATACCCTAATGGTGGATAACGAATCGCAATCAATGCCTTTCGTTTTTATTGGTGCAGGAAACTACCCTATTGGTGAAAACCAAACCAAAGTCTACTTACTACCCTTCAAGCCAACTGAATAGACGTATGGCGGTAGGTTTTAGGACCACATTCGTTTGCCTGTGAGAGAATGCATTAAGAATTAGGCGCGATAAGTACGAATTTGACTCCCAAGTTCGACCTGACATTTATACAAGTTCTCTATAGTTTGGGGGGAATGTGCATGTTTGTTTGGCTTGTTTTTTTTTCCTAAATCGGCGAAAAAAAAGTTAGCATCTCATGTATCTGCGATCAAGAGTGATGCGATAAAATACGGTAAGCGGTGTCGGTGTGTTACATTGGATAGGTATTTGTGACACTCGTGCTGATTCGCCGAGCCATACTTTCTCCAGGGAGAGCACAGGGAAATTTCGTTCTTGACGGGTAAAAGGCCGTGATTCTTGCAGCTCTCTCGTGATGTGGTATAGGCCTCGTCTTCCGGCTGCTTGTATCTTGGATCCGACCTCGATCACAGTGCGCGACTTTCGTCTGCTGGACCACCGAGAGTCGTGTGTGCTTTCTTCTGGGTCGGAAGAGGCGCAGTTTATGAGAGGCCGCGTTGTGCTGCGCGCGGGTGGAGTGGGGGAGGGGACGGGTGCAATGGCCAAGCCCAGCTTGCCTCGTGTTTATAAGGTCTGCCCTCGGAAGAAATTATGAAGTTTCATGCGGTCACCTCTTGTGGGGGTCCGCCTCTTAATTGTCTGTTTAGCATTGACGGTGCCGTAAAAAAATAGAATATTTATTTATTTCATCACCAAAAACGGCACAAAGACTTTTAAGTTGGCTGTTAATTAAATAAATAATACCTAAAAGATAACAAACAATAGCACAAAAAAATAAAAACTAACAGAAAACAAAATTACTAAACATAAGAAGGGGCACTATTGAAAAAGGTTAAAAACTACACTTTTTTGAAAAACAGTATAAATGACCGCACTAAAATGTAAAATAAGCTTTTAATCGCAAAGAGAATAAAGAATGATCGAAAGCGTGAAAATGTGTAATTATAATTGTCTGAAACAATTAATATTTGAGCTTCATTAAACGAGAGCTTTGAGCCATTATCATCGGTACGATTGCGCAATCTCACCCATTTTGTGATTAATATTTTCAAGCAAATATAATCGCACAAATTCGTCCAACCTTAAGTATTTAATTTCCTTAAAAATCCAGGGTTTTAAATAAAATATTGGCAAAGGCTGGGTATCAAAGAAAAACGGTTTTCATGGTAACTGTAATTTGCATCGAAAATAATGTTTGCGTTGACATAGGTCAGTAACTAAGGAGATGCGGCCCCATGTTTATGGACAAAATACTTAAAATTTATTACCAATCTACCACCTCCTGAAGTATTGCATATTCCTCCGGAAACAGCCTGTATGTTCAAGAGGGCCCTAGGTGTTTGTGTAATAACCACAAGCTGAGGCCAATATTGAAGCCCCACCTTTAATGTTGCTAATGGAGATGCATAAAGTAAGCAGATGAAATGCTAGTACAGATTTTTTGAAAGTATTTATGCCCATCCTTCTTCGTCAAAATTAAATTTAATGGCAATAAAATTTATAGACCTCAGAAATGGAATGAAAACTAAAGACCTCGTATTAGCTTCTTATACTGTCACGTGGTATCTAATTTTGTGAGAAAATCCACAGAGAATAAATCAATATGATGAGATGAATGATTTTTTAACCGTGGATTTCCGTACAATTTGTGCATTGTGGATTACTCCATAAAGTAATCACCATGGCTTGTTCCGGTACACTTAAATTAGTCAAGAGCGACCGCCTCTATGTGGCCAAAGTTCGGGGTTTGCTCTCCGGCTGTGGCGCTGTGCGCACGATTTGAACTGCTTGTGGCATCATATGCTCAGCAGTCCATACCACCTTGTCCGGTATACTCCTCAAAATTTCCAAAAAGCGAAAGATTTTTTCTCTTAGGATTTTTCGCTCAGTTTGTGCATTGCGGGTGACTCCGTAAAGATATCACCGTGTCTAGTCTCTTAACACTAGCATAGTTTAATATGTAATATATTTAAATTAGTCTTTTATTTTGCCATTCGGTCGAAATGAAGAAGTCGAAAATCGCTCTAGTTTTTATTTTTTTAGTTGTAAGTGCAATGGAGCTTGAGTGAATATGGATAGAGTCATGAGAACGCGGTTCGTGTTTGTTTCCCTTATCAGTTATCATGTCTATTTGTTTACCAAATATTATCGGTAGGATTATGAGTTATAGCGCCTGGCTCGCGTTCAAGGACGTACAACGCTGTGTCTGGTCATCGAACGAAAACACATGCTAAGTGTGCTATTTTGGCTGCAGCTTCAATAGGAAGCGGAGTTTCAAGGTTGATCTCTAGTCGAATGGAAAGTGGACCATTCCCGCGGCGAAACTTTCGCTTGTGAGCTCTAAAGGTTTTCGAACCATAAGTGTGTGTTCTTTCGTCCGGGTTTTGATCCAGCCGCGGTTAAGAATGCAGCTTGGGTTGTGCTTTCTCCTATGTAATCATTTCGTCGTTCATACAACGCCATTTATCTTAACTTGTTTTTCCTTGTTTGAGTGACTCAAGGAACCAGTTTCTTTATTTTTTTCTTGTGTTATTTTTTTTCTGGAAAACGTCGAGACAAATATTTAGGAATTTAAAGAGAGAGATGTTCGTGAGGCATTTAAAAGCTTTTATGTTAAATGAATGTTTGTTTTTCACTGTAATAAAGCCATTCATTTGCATACTTGTTTTATTTTTAATCGGTACAAAATCAATGTTTCAAAACAAAGTTTAGTATGGGAAGTGAGGGAAAATATTAACCCGATTTTAATGGACTCTCGACCGGTCGTACATTGAAATGATGTGTAACGTATCACTCGTTTAAATCTATTGCTATTGTCTTGAAAAATTTCGGGTGTGGAGTGTGAGCCCTTGTTTAAAAATTTATTCGTGCTTTGAGTATAAAAAAATGTACCTCGGTGAGGATACTGAGGTACAGTGCTCAAATTTTAGGTACAGTAGTATTTTGACCGATGTCTATCCTATAAACAGGGAGAATTTAAAAATAATTTTTAAACAATACGTCACAAAAAACAGTTTAAGTTGGAGGTATGCAACCTATCACTAAAGTATGTAGTATTAGCTTTTATGTGTAAGTAGGAAGAAATCAATTAGGGTCCCAACTACTTTTTATCGTAACTTATTCTTTCGTTATATTTACTGGCCACCTGCGATATTAACGGAGGTACGGCAGTTAGGATATCGTATTTCGAGAATTTTAATCTTATGTCTCCATAGGCCTCACTAGAATATGCACCAGAAAACTGTCAGGCATGACGTCCATTTCCCTACAACATGAGAACAATGTATTTTCTCGTCAATGTCAGATCCGAAAGATTTTTTTATATTCTAATTCAATTCAATAAATAAAATTCAAATAGAATGCGTATATAAGGCATTATTATAATGTATGACACTTGTTATCAGAAGTGAAATTAATTTGTATTTCTATGCAATTAAAGTAAGTGTATCCACCAACATCTAGGTGCATTTTTTAGTGTTATAAAAATGATAGCCATGATAGGGAGTTGCAACCACTTTGAATTCCGGTGGAAGGAGGTGTCTCATTCCGTGATCCAAGCCGCGCAATACTTTTTTTTCGCGCGTGCTACAGCAGCCCATTCCTCCGCGTCGTTCGTGACAATACACTTCGGTTGGCACGCCTTCGTTCCGTGATGCTTGTTGGAGGAGGAAATAAAGATGCGGTTTAGAATAGAACGCCTTCCTTCGAGTGCCCGATTCCATTCGCGGCCACTTAACATAACACAGCGTCTGCTCTCTTGCCACTTATCGAGGTTGAGAAATTACCCCCTCCCTTCTTCCCCCCCGCCCCCCACAACCCCTTGCCTTCGCTGCCAACAGCCATCGACGGTGCCTTGTTAGCGCCCCAGAGGAAGAAGGCGATGGATATGACGGTGGTATAAAAAATGTTACGTTTCCCGTCGTCGTTGACGGCTCCGTGATGTGGATTGCACTGGTCTGCTGTTTTTCGCGTGAGGATGAATGCGCCGCATCAGTCGTCGTTGGCCATCTCCAGTAGCGCGTCAAATGCACCTACTCACGTGGAGGTATTGATCTTCATCTACTTACTTAACTGCAAGCCGCCGTGATAATAATAATCATCATCATTAGTCAACAATCCTAAGATTGGTTTGACGCAGCTCTTCATTTCTCTCTCCTTCCCGCTAATCTCTTCATAGCTACATATTTATTCTCTTTTACATCCTATAATAATAATAATAATAATCAGATGCCTATATTGGGGCGAGGTTGTGACTAATAAGTCCCCTCTTCCACCTAACCCCTAGTTAGCGTCAATGCAAACATTTAGAAAAGGTAAATAAAAGTTTACAATACAAAACTATACAATATACACTATTAGTGAAATAACAAACAAGAGAAAAAAGTGTATGTGGAAATTTGTGTGTAAAACAGATTTCTATTTGTGGGAAAAAACATGAGGATAAGGGAGTAATATCCTTCAGAGAAAAAAACCCACTGCAGGAAAACGCCCGCACAAGAAGGGGGCGTGAAAAACCTGCGAAATCCTACTTAGTGAAATAATGTCATGTTACATGCAAAATACAACATAGTTAATGAGGTACATAGTATACACAAATATTACACATGCAAGTAAGATAAAATAATATATATACATAAACATTCAGTGATACATATCACTTGGTTGTAGGCGCTGCTCAATGTCATGTATATTATCCAGCTAGTTGTGTAGAGGAAAGTGCTTTGTGTAGCTTCCTCTTAAAAGATGCCAATGATGACGAGTTCCTAGTTTTAAATGTTAAGATTATTCGATTCCCTACATGCAGTAGTGTTAAATGATTTGTTATAAATGACAGTTCGGTGCCGAGGTATAACAAAATTGTGATTCCCTCTTGTATTTGTCATGTGGACAGTGTCAAGACTCATTAATTTTTAGGGTTCCAGACGCTAACCACTACCTTAATTTTACGCTAGCATTGTAATTTTTACACAATTTATCCGATCACGACATATTAGGCTGCTACAAAATTATTACTTGATAATCCGTGATATTGTTGTTGTAGCAGCGAAACGCGTCGTGTTCGAATAATTGCTGTGGAAATATTACAGTATTTCATTTTCGTTGTACAACAACATTAGGTACTTAATCATGTTGTTGTGGCGACGGTACGCTTCGCGTTTGAATGGATTCTGTGGACTATTTCATTTTTTCATTTAACTAATATTAAGAACTTCACCTCATCGTTCCGCATATATTACGAGACTATCTAGCTTCATTTTCTTTATTTCGGGTAATATGTGGCGAGGTTGCTCTTTCTTACTCCTTTACCATCTTTTTTCCTTATCCTCTTCCTCCAACCCAGTTGCTCTCATGTACAAATTTTTATTTTACAATTTTTTATCAGTTACGATATTACACTACATAGAGTACTTATTTTTGGTAAGTACGTTAACAGTTGAGGAAAAGGCAGGCAGGTTAAATTAGCTTTCGAAAGCTCTGCTCCCTAATTCGATCTCAGGGCAGAAGATCATAAAAATAGCATAAATGAGGACTGTGATGTTTTAGACTGTATAAATTAAAAGGATAGGAGTGAGAGAATTTTTTATCTTAAAGTTCATACTGTGAACAAGATTATTAATTAAAAATCTCTTAAGGCCTGTTTACACGATACATTAACACGCACGAGTTAATGTACTTTTGCGTGAATTATTTTTGTGGACCGGAACGGAACATGTACGAATGCATGAACCAAATTAGAACAGGTTCTATTTTCTGTGCATGCATTCGCACAAGTTGGGTGGTTACACGGTGCATTTTGGCGTTCATTCTCGCGTTCATACATTTATACATTAACCCGTACGTGTTAATGTGCCGTTTTAACAGGCCTTTACATAGTGAGAAGAATTTGGCTTAACGTACAGAATTCCTCTTATTCCACTCACTAAAAACAGCAAGAATACACGCGAATGATAAATAATTTTTTTTAAATTTGTGAAAACGCAGGGACACTCAGTGGCAAAGACAGCAAATCAATTTAGGATAAAAATCCGAAGATAAACATAATGGAGAAGCATGACGCAAAATGGATCAGATGGATGTTGTACCTCAACGAGAATGCAGAAAAAAATAGGTTTGCGTGGTGAGAGAATTCACTGCCTGTGTGCGACGTAGCATTTATTAGATGGGTACTCACGTATTACTCTGGGTATGAAGTCCTAAACCTATGCTTTGGGCAAAATGTATCTCTTATATTATAGTTTTTATCGGATCCTGGAAATATAGTGTCGTTCAAGGATGATGTCCTCCCTACCACTCTAAATGAATATTAGTTCTTAATTGCTCAAGCAATTTAAGCTTAACCAATAGCCTCCAGGTTTCTAGCGGCCACCACTCCAATTCCTTTTGTACTTATCTTGACCAGGGTCGTCAAACTTTTGTAGCCGTGGAGCCAAAAGTTATGCAAACAGCTGCGGAACTTCATTTCGACTGTGCTTATTTCTACTACCGGCAATGTATTTATTAGTGCGACGCCTTATCCTCTCCTTCTTAAATTCATGCTTTTTATCCTGTTTGCAATATGTTTTTGAGTTTAAAAAATATAATAAATAGGTAAACCGAAATGCTTTTATGCATATCTGTAGGTGGGCTCATTACCGATGTGTAAAGATCCTCTTTTGTCTCGGAAGTTGACGAGTGCCAATTTAATTCGTGGAAATATTACCAGTTATGCCAGTGACATTTCCAACGAGAATGACCATTAATTGGATGGGAGACGCAAAATTCGTAAAGTTTTCACTGCAGCGGTGAGTGTCGGGGAATAATTCAATCGATTTTATGGCAAAAAAGTACTTTGGCCTATCTTGGTTGGTATTCTTGGTAGGCGAATGACATTTACTAGGGACACGTGCATCTCTCTATTCCAAACCTTTCAGACTGGCGAAAACATTCCTAAAATGCTCATTTTCCATTCATACGAATTCTATATTTTCTAAAACAACATAGGATGCCGATAACTTATATGGTATTTGTGATATTATCTTAAAACATATAGAAAACAATGGATTCAAGTGACGATTGAAGAACTGTCGACAGCAATGGAATCCTTTCATCTGTTATTCGACATTTGACCGATACTTTATGCGACAAATAGTAGTTCGACAATCGTCATTATCCACGTTGCTATCAAACGTCTGTCTCCCTGTAATGGACGCAATGCACAAATAATCGTGATGCAAACATGCATCTTTACTAATTGTATCCACTCGACGAATGCAAAAGCAAGTCATTCAATTCAAAAATAAATTTCGACGCTGTTATCCTAATTTTCGGAATGGTTTCTAAAGCGACCTCAAGCATTTACGATCCCTGGGCTAGACGAATACTAATCGGCACCATAACAAATTGTTATTGACTGACTTACGAGAAAAACATAATTTCGAGTGATTGTCGATCATGTGCTATTAGCTTATTTTGAAATTCCTAGAGATAGAATTCTCGATGGAACTTCCTTGACATGCTATGCTGTTTGTGTCAAATGGGTTCGCTTATGCATCCAAAGCTAACATAGATAAGGCTGTTTCGCGCAATAAGTCTTCCCATACGTCATCGCACGCGATGTATCGCGTCACGTCGCGTGCTGCGAAAGTGGGCGTAAGACTGCGCGCCCACGCGCGTTTCAGCATCTGATACAGTCGTGTTTACAAATGCGAGGTTCCTCGCAGAGGTCTTGCTGTTTTGTTTCTGGCCATGTGAAGTGAATTTCTCTGATATAGGAGAAGGTTGATGTGGGAGCTCCAGTGCTGGTTTTTCATCTTTTGTGCCCGGATACTGTTGAATGCAAATGTTGGTAGAGGTATAATTTTGCTTGCAGTTTTTACCGGTTGCATTTTGAATTGTTTTGAGTGTCACAGGTTTTCAATATCTAGACTCTACCTGCTTTTATATTTTTTGTTTTTGCTTTTAATAAATTTTTCATATTTCAGCAATTTAAATTAATATTGGCTTAATTTAACGTATTCCCCAATGCGATAAAAGCATCAAATTCCTTTTAAAGAGATTAAGTTATTCTTCATCTTCCCATTTTGATTTTAGTGTCAGGAAATCATGTAAGATAGAAAAGGTTAATTTCATTCATTTTCCAGAGTACTTAAAGTAGTAAAATTTACAACGACGTAAATTATCCGACGTTTAAATATCGGGTTATATATCGTTTTCTTATATTCATTATCGATGGCATATAGTAAATAATAAATTGAGCCTATTCTTGTTGACTATTTTAAGTAGATATAGAAATATTTGTAGCGTTCAAAGCTCACAGCAGATGGCTCAACTTATTTGTATTCATGTTCCTGTTCTTAAAATGCAGCTGATTTTCTTACGCTGTGTGAAAAATAGATGATTTCATACACTTTGTATAATCAATGAGTCACTAAATTCCTCTTGCCTGAAGCCATAAAGAGCTGCTTGTGATTAAGTGCAAGTAAAGACTTCAAAATGGGACGTGGGTTATTGAAATGTCTAGAAAATTTATCGCACGGTTTTCGGTGCATTAAATGAAGCGGTATTTTTGACCGATTGACAACCGCCTTAAATCTTAGAATTTTGATTAAATATTTTCCATCTCCCATAGTACTGTGTCCTCTTGATTGGTCCTTGGTATCTCTGTGTTGGGGAGTGTTCTTGAATTTGCCTAATGGAACTCAGTGCATTCCACGGAGTTCGCTAGGTTACTTACACTCGAGGACTTACCAGAAAGCATCGGCTGGGAGGAGTGTATGGTAAGCACTCGGACATGGCAGAAGTCTTTCCCGAGCGAAAGATATAGGAGCTCTATTTATTTATTCTGTGATAATTCATTGTAAATTGATGGGTATGCGACATTTTTTATACTTTGCCTCACATTTCGTCTATAATCAGTGGACTACTCCTGGAATAACTTAATTTACCATCTCGGATTCATATTTGGGGATACGTTGGATGAGGTAATTTTTAAAATGAAAGAGGCACATTCGAAAATGAAAAGGAGGCTTCCTTGACTTCCATTGATTTATTGCGTTCGTACGACATGTTTCGAGCCATAGAGGTCATTATCAAGTACTAAGGATCGAAACATGTCGTACGGACGAAATAAATCAGTGGAAGTCAACGAAGTCTCCTTTTCATTTTCGAATATTAACTTCCACATAGTTGAGCCTAATACCATTGAGCGAATTAGGCACATTCGATACCCAAGTCGTGATTTTTCGCATAATTGAGTGGAATATCATTTGGACGTGTCTATTCCTCTTTGTACATTTGATTGAATACCTCACCATATGCGAAACCAACCGATATAAATGAGGAGGATGAATAGTAACCCGTAGGTATTTTTGAAGTATTCATTTAGTTGTTTTAAAAATGAGTGAGGGTGTCATGCTGAAATTATATGCTTGAAGAGATGCAAAATATAATGGCACCAATTTTGTGTTCACTTATTTATGCCGACCGCGCATTTTCTGAAGTAAATATTCGGTGAATTGTTGTTTTACTAGCTTGATAATCGCGGGAAAAATCTCCGTTAGTCTGGCCGTTAGTTAGCCGGGGGTATTTATTGTTACGGTGTTTTGTAGGCTTTACTTTAGGCTTTCAAGGTAACCAACGTATATAATTTTTTCTGCCCTGCTGAGAAGTATTTTTTTATTAATCATCAGTAGCGATAGAGTCTCGGAAAACTATCGAAATGTATGTCTTCATTATTTCTGTAACACTATCTCAAACAACTAAACGTAACGTCGCGTCGGCGTTCTTACAAAATCTCACCCGCGCGCTATCCCGAGAAGAATTAATACATATCTCAAACGAATTCGTGAAATGTTCTTTTGGTAATTTTGCTCGGTTCAAAATGTGCAGATTCATTTCCAATTGTGGAAGTAATATCTCAGCTAATGCGTAGTGGTAGTCTGGTATCATTGATAATATCTTTATTTCTTTTCAATTTTATCCGCGTTGGGCCACTAAGCGAAGGGTATTTCACTCCATGGAAGGTGTAGCATCATCTGCGAACTTCTACTCACGATAACGAGAGGTAAGAGATGCATTGAAAAAAGAACGGTGAGGCGAGGCATGCAAGATGCGATCATATCCCCTTCACTTTCCGATCCCCGCTTTCGGAGCGAGTCTCTTGCCTTGTACACCTTTATTGCATCACGCGCACTGGAAAGGTGGGGTGGGAGAACACAAAAGGGCATGAACCGCAGGGAGATGGTTTGCTATAGAGATCGTCTTGGAGCTTTCCTCACCTTCCCTCGCGTCGGCCTGCTCAAAGGATGGATGCACTCCTCCTAGTGCTTTGCCCTTCCGCGGCACTTCTATAGGAGTCCCACCAATGCCTTCTCCTCTCCTTTCCCCTCCGAGTGTAACTTTGAAAAAAAAAGTTCAGCTTTTTCCCGACCGCGGCCAGCTTTCCTCCTCCATCGGATGTTTGTCGTCAGTCCGTAGCGCAGCGGGCTTTTCATTTTGTTCCTCGCTTTAGTGCCATTGCAATATATTTTGTCAGAGTAAATACATGTGTGTCCAGTGGACACTTTCCACTCACCTGTAAAACCTGGAATACTGGGGAGATTCCGGTCTTCTGGAAATACTGGGGAAACTCGGCGAGTGCCCGCTTTAAATCGGTTTCTGCCGTGTTATGATTGGACTTCGCGACGCTGCTACCCAAATCAAAATATAAAATTATTTTTGTTAGATCATTTCTCTTTTTCCCAGAAATCAAATCTCTATTACTAAGCTCCTCTTCCATTGACTTTCATTTATCTGACTTTCTGTTACGGTAGTCGCTTAAAATTATTTATAATCAATATTAATATTCAATTCTCTCGTGATTCTAAAGTAAAGAGTTATCTTATATATTATTACAGAACGGCCTTTTTATGTAATTCCTTGTATGCTCCGTTAATACTGCATCTTCAGTGATAAATGTGGTTTCGTTTTAAACGTCGAATCACCGGCTTCTGACGAAAAATACAATCTCAATCTCAAATTTCACTATTTCCGAGGAATAAACGATTTCCTATTTTATATGGTTGAGATATTAGAATTTTCGATTTCGGATTTCGGACTTTTAGAGGGAGACTGTGGGAGTTTGCATGTTTGGAATCTCCATGAATAACCTGCGACTTGTTAGACGGAACTCTGTATCCTCATGGTCTACCCTCTTTTCCACGTAACCCTCTTGGTTTATTCATAATTTAATTCCGAAAAATATCCTGCGCGAAAAAAATCGCCATTTTTATGTGGTGCATACGATTTGCATTCTCTAGATCGATTCTTCGCTCGAGGTATATCTACTCCACACATTTTTTTATCGTATTCGCGCTTTCCTTGACATTTATATTTGTCTTAAAGAAACTCATAACCAAAAAGTTACAGACGACAGACAACATTTCTACTTCCAATATTATCTTTAAAGAAGTATCGTTAATTGCGTGTCATTATTCAGTAACAGGCGTCATAATTTTTCGTACTGGTACCAAATTCTCTTGCCAGTATTGTTTTCTTATTTTTTGTATATTTTTTCAAGAAAACAAGTATAAAGAAAGTACTCCAGGAGATACCTTCTTCTCTATTTAAAACACAATTACACCGTTTCCTAAACGTACTTACTCCCTTAAAGCGTGAAAAGCGAAATTTTCGCACGGATTAACAAGTCATTTTTGCTACACAACACTCCAGAGAGAAAATACGTAAGATAAAAATTTACCTTCGAGGAAAAAATTTACCTTCTAACGCAACTTTTTCTGATGAAGATCCAGGAAAATGATGACAAGGGTGTGATACCTGAACCATGCATATTTCAAGGAGACAGCCCAAGTTTTATATACACGATAAAACCGCACCATTCGAGCGGGGGTGATGCATCCCCTTAAGCTTCGTCAATAATCGTCTCCTAGAGGAGTGATGGTCGACACAACCAAGGCTACGTGCAGAGAGAGATAGAGAGAGAGAGGCCCCTGAGATAATAAAACCGTCGCCATTCAGACCACGTACGCTCCACTGCACTCAGAACGCATAAGGATGCACACATCAAAGGATGAGGAGAGGGCCGGATGAGTTATTGACTCGGGTTGAGGTGCAAGGCGAACAGCGTCATCTGCCGGACAAGCATGAAGAGTCCACGGAGGGAATGCTGGAGCTCACACAAACACCACGGATTTCAACAAGGTGATCCACACAGCACAAAGTTATAACTCATTTTGACGTAACTGTTAGAGAGATAGATAGAAGATTTTAAAGAATATATTTAGAAGTATTTAATTTGCATACTATTTCCACTTTCCGTAATCATAACAAATTTGGGGTTTCCAATGATATCCTGCTTATAGTTACTGCACATCAACCTTAAGCACTCTACTTGATATTTCAGGAAGACTACGCGTAGGTAGAAACTTATCCACTTATGCAAATTACCCTAATATGATGAGGTCACTACACCGTCAATATATTGTACAAAAGTTCTGCGCGCCCGAGGGAAAAACAGCACTGCCATCATTACAGCATCCTGTGCTTTAAACATTACAATATGGCGGAAATCCTTTATAACCTCCCCCAAAAATGACTAGGTAATATATTCTTAACCTGACAGTGAAAACGCTCTGAATACGGAATTAACTTCTCGGGTTTGCGCGGGTAAGAAAAATTAAGGCGGCCAATGAGGATGAACCAAGTGCTAAATCATACCCTGAAATACCCTTGATAGAAGCTGCAATGACCTATAACGTAAGTCCTGAAGTTATGCTATATAGTTTCCAAATATGAGGTGTAAGCATTTAAATCAGTAAATAATATTAAGCTACTACCGACTAATCAGTGAGTTTATTCACTTTTAGCAGGGCTTAATTTATGTTTGAATGTAAAACTCATTGAATCTGTGAATAATCTTTCGTTTGAAATGAAAATTAACAGTTCATTGCAGCAAAAAATATTTTGTGTTAAAGTTAGTGTGTTAAATGTTTTTTAAATGTTTACCAGGGTTTACATTATTTACCTGGACGGTTTGAAGATTATACCACAAGTTTTAAATAAGTTATTCGTCGTGGAAAATTTTTGCGTCGTGGAGTGATGCGTCCTCTTAATGTTAGCGTGTAAACAGTGCTGTAGTTGGAAAAAAAATTAGGTAGTACTCACCAAAAATTGCCAACATCTAAACATGTATTATACATCCAGCTGTGATTGAAATCTCAAACTCCATCTCTTATATTAGTTCCAAGTTGTGCCACGAGATAACTCTGAACAAGTAAATGATCATTTCCGATTTTCCTTTCTGAAATCCATTGGACAATTTACTGTAGGGAATTTTTTTACAGATTTAAAAAGGTAGTTTAACCGGTACGCTTATTAACGAGTTTGGATTTCAGGGGGTACTTCGTACCGGCCCATACCAGCCTAACTACAGCTCCGGGTGTAAGATAATCGTGATTGTTTAATGAAGTCATTTTCCTGTTTCGCCGAGTAAGCAAGCACCTCTCAAGATCAGTTTCCTTCCGTGTCACACGCGAAATTATCCGCGTCAACTCCTGCCACCCACCGATCGCCCTTCTTGTGTAACCACGGAGATGATTGCCTCAAGCGTTTCGAAGTTTCCGCCTCCTATTATCACGGCCTCCCTACAAGCCGTCTCTTTCGTTTCCAAACCTCCTGCCACTCATCCGAATCATCCGGACTCCTGGCGGTGAGGGGGTAGGTATAGCGAGTTTTTTTTTAAGCATAGCGGGGAAGATTATTATTATTATACATTGCTGCAAGTAGGCTATTGCCTGGTGGCAGCAATAGATGTACATGAATAACAACAGAATAGATATCCATGGTAAAAATAATACACTAGTTCTAATCTCATACAATCTCATCAATACGCATTAATTCTAATATAATACAACTAAAAAATGAACCTTGACCCAACTTCACACTCTCCCTTTTAAACCACTATGTAATTAATAAATAAGTGATGCAAACTTCTTCCTAAAAATTTTGGCATTTGCAGGGAAGATCTTAAAAGTCACTTCAGGTAGGTCATTTCACTCCTTTATTCCTCTATGTAGGAAGGACTTTCTCAAAATGCCTGTTTTCTGTTTTTTTTACATAATTTTAAATTTATGGTCCTTCCTTCCTATGTAGTAGGGTGAGTCCAGCTTCAGACCTAATTCTTTCCAACCCTGCTCATTTGTAAATGCTTTGTATACCCCGCATAGCCTATTTATGGTTCTTCTCACTTTTAGAGGTTTCCATCCTAAGCTCCCTAGCATAGCTGATACACTTTCCCCCCTTCCATGTTTCCCTAGTGTACCTGGCTGCCTTTCGCTGAACCCTTTCAAGCTTAGAAAGATGTAAGGATTTTGATGATCCTACTTAGGGAGAGCTAGAGGTTCGGGCAACTAACGTGGGGATTCTCTTTCGTTTCAATATTCAATCCTTTGAAGCACATAACAGTCGTGGGTGTTCTTAGATTACTTTCTAAATTCTTATTCGAGAATCCGGAGAAATGAGACGCCAACTGTCGGCCGAATTCGGAAGTAAAGCTCCGAGTTTATCGAGCAATTAACCTAAGAAACCACTAATTTAAGTATACCGGGACTAGCCACGGTGATAGCTATACGGAGTCACCCGCAATGCACAAATTGTGCGAAAATCCACAGAGAAAATAATCATTCCCCTTGACCGGGATTCGAACCCGTATTCCGATCGATTCGAATCGATTATTTGACTTATTTGATTATTTAAATGGGGTGACTCGGTATAGTTGTCATCTTGGCTAGTCCCGGTACTCTTGAATTAATCAAGAGCGACCGTCTCTATGTAGTCAAAGTTCAGGCTTTGCTCTGCGGCACTGTGGGCACGATCTGGACTGCTTGTGGCATCATATGCTGAGTAGTCCATACCACCTTGTCCGGTTTAGTCCACAAATATCCACAGGAAAGAATGGCGCCTCGGAAGCTCAACTGGCTAAAGCACTCGACCGGAAATCGGGGGATCCGGGTTCGAATCCACTATTTTTCGCACTAAAAACCAAGTTGACAAATCATTGGCAATTTAGTGTATTTTCTGATTTCTCTTGTTATTTTTTTTTTTGATATTAAGATATCGTTACGTCGTAAGTAGCGCGTAAAATAAATGCATGTATATTACATGCATTTATTTTACGCGCAAATACTTTTTTTCTACCCTGCTGAGAAGTACTTTTGTATCGATCATCAGCCGCGATTTGAGTCACCATAAACTATCGAATTGTATCACTTAATTAATTTTTATTGAAATTCGATAGCGATTTTCCCCTGAACTAACCTACGTTTCCATACAGCCAGAAGATCAGTGAGCCTAATCATACGTAGTAATGAAAACAGTTTCCCATTGTATTAGCTATAATATTGGTTTTGTATCTAGCGCTTGAGCGCTTTTTTGTGGCTTAGAAGTTTAGACGCTTTCAGACCAGTTGGAGAGTTTTCCACTGCCAGACTTTCTTTCATGCAGTTATATCGCAATTTCTGTCGGGAAAAGACTCGTCATTTTAGCGTCAACACTCCGTTTCGTCAAAGGGCCCACTAAAAGCTTAGGTCGAGGTGTCGGTTGGAGAAGAGCTGCGCAGTTAATGTTCAATGAGAGGACGAATGGGAGTTAGGGCCTGGACCGGTTTTGGCTTTATATATTGTAGGTGGCCGTAAACTGAATGGAGCGAATTTGCGTATCAAAAGACGTTTAGCTGTATCAAACGGTGTGAAAGGGCAGCTAGCCTTCGTATCATGCGCTTCGACCACTTTGCAAACTTTGTGAGGCTTTGCGCGAATTAATTTGATTGGGGTACGTGACCCGACAGCTGTGGACATTTTCTTCTTTAAGTTCGTAAGGATCGTAGCTATTGTTGTCTTACGCGTTGATCTGAATTGGGTTGCTTATAACGAAAGGTATGGCACAGATAATTTTTTATTCGCCCGACCTGTTTTTTTTTGTTGCACTCGTATTCCAGTGTTCTCTGAGTAGCACTGGAATAGGTTTAGGGGTTTCCTCTGAAAAACATCTGCTCCACTAGGACTCATGGCTTGAGCTATCAGGCCTACTTCATACAATCAAGCAGACCACATAAGTTATCCTGTTTTGGTTTTCATCGTCGACGATAAATTGTACCGAACGAACGTCATTCTGAGTGCAATATTTCGCCATTTTTTGGAGGATTTTTCTAGTTTCACCTATGCATATTTCGTGTGTATTTTTAAAATAAAGTTTTGTTTCTAGCGCAAGGTGTCAAAGAAATCATATTCTCAGCTTCCCTTCCGACCAGTATCAAGTAGAAATTGATCTCTGCTTCGGTCCCAAGTAGCGATATGATGGTTGTCCTGTGTTAAGTGTCCCTCTCCTTGGAGCCGTGGAATCGTATCATAGGGAAGCAGTCACTTGCTTCCTGAGTTGGGTGCAAGGTTGCCCTAGGAACGGACTCTCCCTTCCTGTATTTGTTTTTTTCACATTGCTGTGGCTTGGTCGAGGGTGAGCTCTACCCCGGACAAGGTTGAACTACTGAGTGGCGGCTGCTAACCAATAGAAAAGAGTGGCATTTCATGCAGAGATACATGCATTCGGTCATGTTTGTTCCACGGGTCACATCTATGTTGTCGTGTACAGTTTTGTTCTACCAACCCGTTTATAAGTGTCCTTCCAGGGAGGGAATCGAGTTTGGACGAGGGGGGACTTGATATCATAGTGTTAGGGGGGGAGGGTTCGTATGTGTCGATCTGGCCTGTCCCTCCGCTTGATTACTTCCCAACTCTCAAGGGCTGAAGGGGGAAGGGGAATTTAGCGGTGGTACACATGGGGTCTCGGGCTAGGAAGGCGGGAGGAAGCCATCCTTCCCATCTAACAGCGCTCACTATAACTGCCGCTGTCGGCTTCACTCTTCTCACGCTTATGTATCCCGGATGAGTGTGGGGAGTGATCTTCCCCCCTCCTCCCCCGCCTCCTCCCCTTCCCCCTTTCAATAATCAACCCACCCACAACAACAGAACTCTCTCCCGCGATGTTGCTGTGGTCCGGCGTGGAGAAAGTTTCTCCGTAAAACGGGTTAACGGGATATCGAGTGGGTGTGGTGTCTGAAGAATCGGCCTTCTATTCCGTGGGTACGGACTCGCATCACGGTGGTGATAGACCAAAAAGCACCATTGAACCATTGCGGTGCTAATGGTGTTGGTGATTGATCTGGATTTTGTTTTCTTTTTGGTTGTAGAATATCTGTTTGTGTTGATTTTGTACCAAATAGGATGTTTTTTTTATAATTTGATTCTTATAGGATCTTAACTAGTTAAACATTCTCTTTTTTATTACCCCTGCTTGTCCATTTAGTTTATTTTTTATGATTATATGAATGTAAGTTGATGACTATAGTACCGGAAGGATAGTGAAATGGCGTTGTGCCAATATTTTTATATTGGCTTTAATAGTCAGTTCTTTTACCGCTTTTTCCTTTACGACTAGTTCAACGTTAACTTTTTCATTACTGTTTCTAATCCATTTTCTTTTTTTTTATGATTATTAAGTCATTCGTATTTGTAGTTTTATGGCAACAGTACCGGAAGGATAGTAAAATTTCTTTGTGCGAATTTTTTAATATTGGTTTAACGTTGTCCTTATTCCGATGGGCCTATCCGCTATTGGTGTTTCTATCTCAGCACTTGTATCAAGTATCTAAATCAAGTACGTCTACAATGGTTTTCGAAGCAACTTTGAGGAAACTCGAATTCAGGACTAAATTATTCGGTTGTAAGTTTATAAATTCCTCACAGCTTATCTTTTAGCAAATCCTACCGATTTCAAAAATTAAAATACCGTCGAGGACTAAGTGTTGATACCTTGCTCGGTCAAGAGCTATATGTTAGTTGAGAAAAATACTATCAATTTTTGATTTTGGCATGTATATTACGATTTTGGAACAGTATTTGTATGTTGCCATTTGTATATTGAAACTGGTCGTGGTTTACCAAATAAACATTTAGGCGGAATTGATTAAGTTTCAATATATTACTTTAGCCATGCAATTCGAAATGCAGGTTTTCGAAGGAAATATTGCTAGTCTATTAAGCGTTTATTGTTCCAAATTCGTAATATACATGCCAAAATCAAAAATTGATAGTATTTTTCTCAACTAATATATAGCTCTTGAACCGAGCAAGGTATCAACACTTAGTCCTGTTTCACTAGGTACCATATGTGAACCTTTTTCGGCAAATTAATTAAATTTGTGTGGAAGAATGCTATACGTTGTAATTTTTACTTAGATTTTCCCGGCACATTTTGTGACATTGCCACTTAAGAGCATACCGAGTGCATTGTATACCTATAGATATTTATTGTTCTTGGTTAAATAATATGCTTTAAACTTCGGTATACAGTTCTATTACGATGTTATGTATGTTTTTTTTTCGACTGGGGTGACTTTGTTTAATGTTTGGAAAGTTTATTCAGTAACCTTGAATTCGGAACCAGAGACTTTCACCGATAAAAGAGGATTCAATCGAAAAAAGAGAATTCTACCGAAATTATGCATTTTGTCTGATGACGATTTTGTTATGTCGGACGAGAGGAGTGTGAAAATGGGTAAAACAAAAGGATTTACGGTTCTGTGGTGATTTTATGCATGTTATTTGACTAGAATTTACTTCATTTAATGCTAGGAAAGTTTGTTAAGTTACCTTGGATTTTTGAAGCAGAGAATTCTGCGAAGTTTTTCATTATTCCTCTTTCCGCCTCCTATAGCATCTGGTTGTTTTTCATTCCCAGCCGACAATTACCATACGAACGATTCGTCGTCTGATGTTTGCCGCTTGGTCATCTCACAGGATGGGCTGGGAGGACTTGTGTTGTGCCCATTTGTTTTATATTGCTTTTAATATTCAGTCCTGTTTTCCGATGGAGCCACCCGCTAATGGTGTTGAAGGCAGACGATTGGGTGTTTCTCCCTTTCCATCTCTGTCTCGAGTAGATAAGGAGGGAAGGCTTCAAGGTTATTAGTTTAACGACTTTCGATTCGCAAGCCGGCGTTCTTTTTTATATATTTGTACTCCCTCATCCTTCCGCCTCCGTTTCGGTTACTTAGACGCTGAGGGTGGCTCCTTCTGTTTAATGGGTGGCCCCTCAAGCCGAAAGCTACTGAATTACTTGTTGATCATAATCTTTAAAGATTTTCATCTCATCATGTTCTCCCTAATCATCCCCAATATTACGGACATATTTGTTTCAATTAGATATTGGGGCTGACCGTGGATGGAGAGAAGTTTAATGTGTATTTGTAAACTCTTTAAGACCCGATTACGCGATACATCAATTAACTGGTATGATTTTCCTCGGAATTAAACATAACTTGTATTGTTTTTATAAAGAGATTGGAAAGAAGTTTCATATTTATGGGATGTGTATTACCTTCGCTTGGCTGTCGGGCGTTTTCGTTTTAAATAGCTAGTTATGCATTTTGTAGTTCGCCCTGCATCGTACACCATTAAGAACAATGTTCCACCGTCTGAATATTCTTAGATTACTACCTATGCATTTCCATGCAGTTTTATCATATTTGAATATGTGAGTTTTTTTTGTATTTGAAGTTTTTGTTTCTTGTATTCCGTGGCCCGAATACTTTCCTTTCCTTGTCCTTCGTTTTCTTAAGGTGGGGCTAACTTTGTACCTAGGCATGCTCGTTATCAGAGGAGCCAACCGATTGCTAAGATCGTAGTTCCTCCAAGAAGTGTTAGGGAATAGGAATGTCATTTGGTCAACGGAATAACGGTTTAGAAAAAGCTTTGGGCCGGCATTAGCCTATCTTTTTCGAAATACACCTAAGGGTGTGTAGAAACCTTTCCAACGGAGGAGCTACCCTGGAACTTTGATGTATTCATTAGTGGTGTAGCTATTCGCCGTGAAAGCCCAAAATCCTTTCAATGTCGTCAGGCTCAACTGTTCGATAATGGTAACTTCATTCACGTACTAATTCTTTTTGTTGTCCTCTTAGATCCCAAAGTGTTCTCTCTTTCCAGTCATTTAAAAATGTAACCCTATTGGGTGGAAGGGTGGTGTGGAGGTGGTGGTGGTGAGGGTGGACGTATTTTTATAGGGCATAAATAATTTGTCTAGCTCATCGGTGGAATCTATGATTTATTCTTATTCCACTTCCCATTGTTATCGAATCGGCTTGAAATTTGGCACAGTTTCTTGTTTCTGATGACAATTAAATATTCAATAATCATACATTCGAAATTTTGCACCATTGTGATGTAATTAATCAATTTCAATTTTTTCAAATTTTCTCAATGGCTGGCGTCATTTTCTTTTCCTGTGATAAGTATTTCTTCACCACAAAAATTAGAAGCAAAATAAAAAAAGATTAAAAAAAGACACTTAAAAACAAACAGTAGTACATTTATAAAACTCGTTAAAAAGTAAAAAATGAGCTTTTCATCACTCGGAGATTAAAGCGTCCAATGAATACCTATCCTTAATCACATGTTAGGCTCTTCCCATTTCGAATTAACCTAATTAATTAATCAGCACCCGCAATTTATCATCTACTTGATGATTTAAAAAAATCTTTAGCGCATTGATACTGATTGTGGGAAAAGCGTGTTTTTTTAAATTTTTTTACTATTTAATTCAATCCTCAAAGCGCATGGAAACTCTGGGATTTCTCCTCATCCAGACACATTGATGCCTTTCCCACCGTATTGTTACCGCACGTTATTCCCTGAAGCGATTTCCGGTAGGTTACCCGGGGGTTGGGTTTCCTACCATCAAGAGCATGATGTATCCTTCCTCTTTGAGGTATATTTTTCCGCATTTTTTCTCTCAATGTTCAACCCAGTTCCCTGGGGAGATGGATAATTGCCGTATTGAGGCCAAACGGCCTGCTGTGGTAAATTCGTTCAAGAATGGAGTAAAAGCGTATCAATTAGGATTTCGATTCCACCCCGCGTGGGATGTCATAAATAGGAATCTATCCTTGGCATAGTTAGGATGAAACTATACTTGTTAAACGTCCTCTGCATAAAAATGTGTACTATGATTTTACGGATAGACGGATGTTTTTGCCGATTGGAGATGCAATAGTATCATCATTTTTTTTAAAGGAATATAAATGCATTTATGAATTTATTATTCTTTGCGTAATAAAGAAAGAATTTGGCTTTAATTTTCGCCTTTAAGTGGAGAATATTTAGCGTTTTTAACATGCATTTCGATAGTTTCATATATGATACATCATGTAAATGTATCATCTGGGCTGTAATGTAGTTCCTGACCCGGTGGCGATCTCGAGAACTCATTATCCAATCTATTCGCCGGGAAAGCACCAAATATTTCTTCATCTAGGCACAGCGTTGCTTGAAAAAACTGGTGGTATCAACTAATGGAAGATAAGAGAATCCAAATCAGAGGATTGAATTGCGATCGAACTCAATTTATTCACTTTGAATGGTGAAAGGGAAAACAGACATAGTTATTGTATTAGTAATTTAATTTTAGTTACCAAGTATTCTTGTGTATTGAATCTTGAGAAAATGATGTAATGTAAACGGCCTTTGCAAATCCATCATGTGGGTTTTGATCAATATTCAACTAAAACCAGTGCAGCAACCTACCGCTAATTATGTTTTGTGGGTAAGTCTATGCCTTTGACATAAAGTGAGCAATCGAGACTGTTTTTTTAGGTCATTAAATTATGGTTTACTATCTTTTTAATTTTCTTTAATTGCAGTATTAGTATTATAAAAATAATTTGTTTTCGAAGCAAATGAAGATAATGGACGTGATGCTAGTAACTATTTCTGCCCTTTTATTGTTCACAATTATGTAGGAGCTTTGTTTCGCTTTATGGAGAGAAATTTTCTCCTACAATAAGTGAAAATGACCATTTCTACGGAAGACGATGGATTACTGTTGCGTTGACCTGGTTAAAGAAAGGGTAGAGTCCCACTGGTATAGATTCCTTATCTAGGTTTTCTTCTGGTCGTTAGAAATCAAGGTTGAAGACCAAAGGATTCTTGTACACAACAATTTTTCTTTGAAATAGTGCGTTTATATTACTTACATTTGGTGAATTAATTAGTTAGTTTTTATTTTTAAGTCAAATTTAATTTAATGTACAATATCAGATGATGTGAAGGTGTTAGAGAAAAGAGAGATAATATCTTTATGCCGGAGGTGTTTTCTAGACGAATTGGGGCAATTCAAACCGGCGGTTGCTGTTGTACATTGAAAAGCATCTTCCATAAAGAAGGTCAAGATTCCTTTTTCGTACCAGCTAATGGTTTTATTACGGTGTTGAACTTGGCTTAGACTTTTCATAATTTTTATGAGGACCATCTTCATGTTTGGTTTTGTCCGGCCAATAAACCAATTCCATTCCCTTACAATGTCTTTTAAGAGTCCCAAAATGGAGACGCGTCCAAGAAATTTGTTATGGGTGATTCTTTAGATCTGTTTTATCCCCATCATCTTTGTGCGGTAAAGATTTTTGTCTTCTTAAAATCAGTTTTTTTACAATTTTTATCGCCATAACATTCGTATGTATTTATTTATATTTATCGTCTAGTGCTATGACCAAACCTTAGTACTGGGCAAGAATGTGATTCAACTATGAGTTAGAATAGAGAATGAATTGAATTCTTGGAATATATCAGATCGACAGACAGTCCCTGTTTCATTTATTTACCTTCCTATTAGAGTTGACCGTAACATTCGTATCTATCTATATTTAACGTTAAGTGCTATGACCAAACCTTAGTACTTGGCAAGAAAGTGAATCAACTGTGAATTAGAATAGAGAATCGATTGAATTCTCGAATGTATCAGACTGGCAGTCTTTACGTATTCTATTTATTTACTCTCCATTTAGATTCATCATCCATTTTTGTGTTGCTTATCCTTATATCTGTTTTTAAAAATTGTGACTCTTGCGAATGAATATAACTAAATATTTTATTCACTCTACTTAATTTCTGCTCACTTAGATTTCCTTTATTTCGAATGAAGGAACCTGGATAGTGTAGTGGTCTGTGAAGTGGCCTGTAATGCCAAAGGCCCATAGTTCCATTCCCGATGTAGAAGGAATTTTTCCCCAGACCATTCAATGTGAATTTCGCCGTCGGCAGTTTTTAAGTATATCTCTTAAAATTTGGTCATTTTCTTTGCTGTAGATGTAGGACTCGATCGCCGTTAATATATGCGATCTTGTGAGCTAGATTCGACCTCGTTTAGCGCAAGCATGAATTCAATGCAGTTCGTGATCTTTCTCTTCCCCCCCTTTACTACTTTCACCGATCAGGGATGATTTATCTTCATCTCCTTTCACAGCCTCCTATGAATCCATTCCAATAAATCGATTTCCCCTCTATTTTCGCCCGAAAAGAAGGGAAGCATCCGCACATCATATGCCTGGGACTCATCTAAAGCTTCACGACACACGAGGTACCGCCGCGCCGCTAGAAAGTCCCCACGCTTGATTTCATTTCCAAGCCGTTGCCATGGATTTTTAGTTAGATGCATCATCTTATCATATCTATCGATGCATATGGGTCAATCTCCAAAGAGCGTACATTTTCTACAGGAAAATTAAAAAAAAATAATTTTTGCTTATTTGAGAACCAAAATTGTGTAATTACAGTTTGTCAATGATACAATCTCATGACGTAAACGGGAGAGATCGCTAGTAATATTTACACATTTTTTTACTTTTTTGCTATCTACGGACATGATATATATGTCCACGGACATGACAGAAGAGGAATATTGTGTTTACTCACGAAAAACTTTTTTTTTAATTTGTCATTGGACATTCTGTAACTAGTCATAGTGTAGGTATCATCATGCCCGTTACCATCTGTCATGTCCATGGACTATAGATTTCACGAACATGATGTCCACGGACATGACGATTTCCTCTAAATTAAGTTATAGTTGGGACTTATTACAAGTTAGAGCACTGCCCTTACTACATTGAAATTGCATTTTGTAGCTGCAAAAGATATCTCAATTGTAATTAGTAAAATATTTTACTTTTACTAATTATTACCTGTCCACGGTGACTGAAGATCTTGACTCTTTAAAAAAATTGAACCAAAATTTTTCTGCCAGCGTTGAAACATTCACTAAAGCAAGTATAAACTCAAACAACGCAGTATAGGTGACAATATCTTTCTCTACACACTGGTTTTTCAGGGCTGCCACCATATCCTATGAACAATTCCCCCTTTTTCCTGTGTGTCCACGGACATTGCTTTTTTCGGTAGGACAAATGTTTTTTTCATATTATAATAAATATTATGAAATAAAAGCAACCCAAAAAGTAATATTTTTGGAATACTTATATTATTGTAACTTGTTTAATCATAGATTTTATAATAAATTATTTAGTAAAGGTTGTTAATGCAATAAACACCCCATCGAAAATCTATGTCGGACTGTCCACGGACATGACGAATCATAGTCTGTGGACATTAAATTTGGGGAATATGATTTTTTTATTTACTGATTTGTCACTAAAATTATTAGACGGGTACATATAAGAATATGCCACTTATTTTTGATTTACCAGCTTTGGTTTTTTCATGGACAATGGACATGATTTTGTATGATTGTGGGAAAATTACTCATATGCAGGGGTTTTCAGGAGGAATCTACAGTTCTTCAGGAGTTGGTTGTGGAGACAATTGCAAGAATTTTTTGTCTGGTAAACATGTGGTCGCAAGTCCTTCTAAGGCTTCACACTTACAGTTTCACTACCCGGGGACACGAATCAATTTTCAACGAGAATCGGGAGGGCTATGGGGAACGAAAAATATTCCTTGAAGCGAGGGAAGAGTTGATCCTTTAAAGGATTGGTAATGGTAAAGCGTGCTATTTCAAGGGAGGGTTCGCGATTGCGCGATTCAAAACAAATATTTTTCGCCTTTAATACTTTAAAAATCATTCGGCCATCATGGATGACAAATCGTCGTTCAAAATTAAAGTAAAGAATATGATCATTCAGTCCTTACATGAACACAGTGTTTCAGGAGATAATAGCAATACTTCAGGTGGCTGGGGAGACAGTTTTAAGCATTTTTTTGCATAGTAAACATAAGTTCGCAACTCCTTAGTTTTACATAGGCATTTAAGTGCATCCAAAGAATTTTTGCGATGCCTAAGTACAACTAAGGAGTTGCGAACTTATGTTTATTAGACAAAAAAAATGCTTATAATTATCTCCCCAACCACCTGAAGTATTGCTATTATCTCCTTAAACACTGTGTATATGTAAGGACTGAATGATCATATCAAACATCTTTTTGGATGCACTTAAAAGTTACCATGGACATCCAGCGTTTTGGACATTTGGTACTCTGGATTTTTTAGGAACTTAAATAATTAAGATTGGACGAAAATGTGCGAGTATAATATTCTGAAACCATAATTCTCTACTTGGGTCTGAATGCGCGGTTTCGGGCCATTAATTTTCTCCTTATCACAATAGTAAACTTGATGGAAAATAATTGTTGGTACGCTACTGGCGATAGACAGATTTCTACGCGAAGACTATTTTGCTATTTTCTTGTGTCTCGCTGGAAGGACGGGTGGTAACACAAGGCAGTTAAATCGAGATATGTTCAGCAAGTATATTTATCTTTCTTCCGAGCGAAGAAAAGACATTTTATTAACAATAGAGCCTCTTATACACTGTATTTAGTTAGTTAATTTGTGCTAGCATTGTCCTCTTATGAGCATTGGCAACCTTTTACTGATTGACCATTATAAGCTTCGGTTTCTCAGAGATTTCTATTGTTTTCGGTTGGTCGATAATGAGTTTCATCAAGCCGTAGTAGAGGTTATTTGTTTCTTTCTGAGAAGGCACCCATTTTATTTCCACCAATTGTCAGATAAGCTTCCATCTATTTGATTGGCGTTCAGGGCTGAGAAATAGCTCAAGTGGCTGTGAAAGCAATTGTAGTTTTTCAAGTGATTAACAATGGAGCCTCACGGATTATATAAGAACAGCGGTTGGAAGCGAAGCAGATGGTAGCCGAATACTTGGAGGTAAGGTCAAATGAAAGGTCTCCAAATAATTGCCGAAGAATTCTCCCCGCTGTTTGCTATTTCCTTCCTCGATGTTTCGTGACCTTCATGAGTTGTGAATGATTTTCCGCGAAGAACTGGGTGGCTAATATTTTGAAAAGTGGCCTGATGACACCAAATTTGGAATTCTCATAATCCAAGGTCTGGATGATTTTACTGGAATTTAGTTTCAATTGCAAAATTTTGAACAATCATTATTTTAATTGTCACACTGCTTAAAAAGTTGCGGCAGTGATTAATCTTTTCGACACCTTTGAGTGCCAAAGTGGTTATAAATAAGGGCTGCTTTAATTTTAATTAATATTGCGGTAAGATGATTCATGTCAAGGAAATAAGTTCACTTGAGTATCTGTGAGCAAACAAGACTACTTAAATGAACACTTTGGTAGCAAATTCCTTCGTAGGAAATGTAAACGTTCTACCTTGCTTAACTTGTTATCCTATGCATACATAGTTATTTTTACAATTCGAAATTTTAGTCATGGAATTTTGACTACTTCAGTTGTTTCATTAAAATCTCTGTAATTGATTTTTACTTGTACTAATATACTAAAGGACCGTATAGTTTATTCGGACCCGTTTGTGAAAAAAACAATCGCTCTAAGGAAATTGATAGAATATACGTATATTATATGTGATAATATTTGTTATTATCTTTTGGAAATAACTGCAGTTTTCCTTTCTCACAAAACTGTGTTAGCTTAAGCTTAAAAATTGCCCTGGGGGAAAATATAGGTTTTTGTGCTTTTAAAACTATTGTTGAGTTTTCTCTGCTGTTCAAATACTTTGAAGAGTAGACAACTTACTGTGAATAAAAATTTTAATCTGTGATGAATGGCTACCTATGGATTTCCAAGTGGATTTTCAGCAGATGAAACAAGTCCTGACGTATGAAGTATTATTTTTCGGAATGGGGAATATAGCCTTGGTTGCCATAGGGTTGTAGTTAATAGCTAGCGTACGTGTTTAATCCCAAATTAGATCTGGCTGTGTAATCGGTTCGTTGCGTTGAGAAATGATTAATATCGAATGCCTCTTTTAAATTATAGATACTGATTCAGGTGTTAAATGTCTGACTTTTCTGATGGATTTTTTCAAGCTGTGGACTTAAAAATAGGCCGGATGTATGATATTTTTATAGCTTACATTTTTACGTGTATTCAATGGCAAGACCTTTCCTTCAATATGAATATTAGCATTCCTAATGATGACACATAATCGCCTTCAGTGATAATCCGTAAAACATTCTTTGATAGGGCTTCATTATGGGCGATAATCTGATAAGGTGAATCCTCAACTGTGATTGCTTTCTTCCTTTGACTTCCTGAATCGGAGTAAAATTTATGGCGATCATAAAAAGTTTTCTCTCCAAAAATTAGCTCAGTCTTTTGTAAGACGGTTAAGTAATTGTTTGTATTTGGATCAGTTACGTAATTTCCTTTGCGAAAAATTGGGCTATTCCTGCTGTCGTGGATCCTCAAGATTCTCAGATACCTAAATTTTTATTTTTCGAAGTTCGTGTGGAAGTATAATTGTTAGCTTTTGTAAGCCCGGAGAACGACTTGTTTCTTCTTCGTATTCTAGTGCTGCCTTACTTTTTTTGTGCGTTCGTCCGTATCTATATGAATTTTAAGTTGTTCTGTTTTTCTGTAATTTTTTTTTCAAATGCTCAAGCACGTTGAATATCTACCTATGAATTTTCAAGTCATATTAGGGCGAATACTTATTTTCCGTTGCCATTGGAACAGGCATGAGAAATTTTTGAAAAAGGCTAGATTTTCTTGAAAATTCGCGTATATACTTGGACAATACCTTTAAACACTGAGAATTTTAGTTTTTTTTTTTGTAATTCGAGTGTCCGTTTGTTGAATACCCATGTTGCATCAGGGATATCCTTAGAAGATACAAATTGAATATTACAATTTTTTAAAATTTTTTATTATTAAGTTAACAAGTGTTGTTGCGGTAAAAGCTGGATTGTGGGTCGTCGTCAACCAAGCCTTACTTCGTACAATTAGACCTGATAGCATTTAGTTTCATTTATTTGTGTTCTGCGTGGGAATAGTTGATCTAAGAGCTCGGGACTATAAAGCGAGGGATATCCCAAATTGCGATCTCTCGTACTTTCGCTCTAATATGTTAAATTTAAACGTTTTTTCTCTGAACATCATCTCGAGGTCTATCAGTGCCTTATGCTGCCCTAGCCAGCCAATCCCAACACCCCTCAAGTGCTACTCGGCGTTCTAGACTTCGCGCGTTCATTAACCACTTCAGTCTAACACTGTCTCTAGCGCGGCCATCACCTCCCAGCCGGGTTCATGAGTTCCCACCCCACCTACATGATAATTTAGACCCCTTATACACCCACCCTATTACCCCGCCCACCTACTCTCTCCTCCCGCCAAGAGGAGTTCCTCTCCATCGGTCTCTATTGGCCCCTGACGGTGCTCGATGCGGTTAAATGGCTCTCCCGCCTTAATTCCAGCCCATTCGACTCTATTCTGTGTTTCCCGTCCCGAAGCAGAAGCTGCTATTACCGTTATCCGGCCGCCAAACTGACCTCCTTCCCGCTCTTACTCCTCTGTGTATATGTATGTATTTGTCCGTGTGAGTGAGTGGGACAGAAGAGAATTGTCGAGCGTGTTATGCCTCGTTCATATTACGATTGTTCCAGCGATCGCTAGAACTATCGTGCATTCACGCAACGATGGTTAAAACCTGCGCTGCCCTCCGGTGCTGAAATCTAAAGTGAACGAGAAATTGACGGTTAGCAAAGCTGTTGAGGTATGGAGGGTTAAGATATTATTGCGTTCGACGTGTATTTAACTTATAATTTTTCCTCAGCCCGTATTCTTCCTTGTTTGGAAAAATCCGTGAAAAAATAGAGCGATGGGAGCTTTACAAACTTTTGGTCCTTCTCTTGTCACTTCCTCTTCCGGTTTTACAGCGCCTAACCATCGTAAAGCGGCAACGTTCGGAACTACGTGAACTATTGTGCAGACATGCATTCACACAGCTAGTTCTGCCAACTATCGTTCGGACGATCGCTGGGACAATCTTAATCTGAACGGGGCATTACGGCTCCATCCCATGTCGTTTAGTGTGTGTCTCTCTCTCTCTTCGAGTCACGAAAATTCCCGTTGGAAGCACTGCATTAATTCTCTTCGTTTTCTGTCCCTCATTGTTGCGTATTCTGACGTGTTGACCCACCTTTTTTGTGTCCTACCTCCCGTCATGCATACCCCATCTTGCATTTTTTTGTACTGTTTCTGATGCGTGTCGAATTTGGCCTAAATAGCATTGTATGTAGTGGTATGTAGAAAGGATAGGGTCTACGAGGCCTTCCTCTCCCTCCTACCCGAAATGAGCCAAATTTAGAATTATACCAGAGTACAGAGCCGCAGCATGCACTGATACTGCGACATCGGGGGAGAGACCTACGCTCGGTGGCCGAAGGCTATTTCCCTCGGGACACTGTACAATTCTGTCAATAAAGTCTCTTCTCACCAGCATCCCTTGATTTCCAATCCTTTAGTACCTAAAAACCCTTATCAGAGATCGACTTAGTCACTCGGGTCGATTTTCTTTTTCTGAATATGTGCCCTTGCAGTGGGGACACGACATAGTAACGTTATGGGACGTATTATTATTCTTATATAATTTAGGCATAAAGTATCATGAGGTGTACTTATTTTTAATCAGTACCAAAGCTAAGGTTGATCTTTCTCCGTCTACTAATTACGTCGGAAATTAGACAAATTTGTGAACATGCAGTTTCTCATTTTCATGGCAGAGTCTTGGAAAGATACTTTATTCTTTTTTTCCTAAAAAAACACTGTACAAGAAGCTGCAAAAGAAGGGACATTGTTTAATTGAATTCATTTTCAAGTTCGTAATTGAAATACCGTTCGTGATGATTGGGGTAAAACATGATGAGATGTATCAGTGGCGTAACTATTGGGAGATATTGAGGGGATAGATCTCCTCCCAAAGCCTCAGAGAAATGAAAAAAACATATAAAAATATTGTCTAGTTTTGACCTATTATAGCTGCATCCGCTTAAAGTTAAATGTTCAGTGCCAAAATGATGTAAAATGTATTTCCAGGCATGTCATTTTTCAAAAAATTTTCCGAGCACCGTAAGTTTAGCTCGTTGCCTAGGGTGGGGAGGTTGGCCACCCCAGGCCATCCCGTACTAGCATATTCCTAGTTACGCCTCAGGTGTATATAACTTATGATCTCATACACGAAGCTTGTTTGGAATCCGTCCGTAATGGTGAGTGTTAATTGCTGATTTGGAAACAAAATATTTTGAAATCTTTTTTTAACAGTCTTCGCATGTGAGTTGCATGCCACTACGGGTTTAAAAGTACTCCTGAGATCCACGGCGGAAAAGGTGTCTCAATGAAGGCCTTTCCGTAAGTACGGCTATCAGTTCGTAATTACGATTTTTTAAGCACGTAATTAAGGTGCTGCGTGTAATTCAGTTTCTGAATCAGCAGTTTGCTCCCATGGAAATATGGAGTTATTCCTTTCAAGTCCGATGGAGTTCATAGGTTCTAACACCTCCGAAATTCCCCAAGAGAACTCTTCTGCCTATCTTCCTCAACCTTGAGGTTAGTGGAAATACCAATTCTATTCTACCTTTCGGAAAACATCAGTTAAATATTTTGTTACCGTTTCTTACCTTGGGTTCGATTTTGCCAGTATTCATATTTGGGACAATTGATGTCCCAGTATGGAGTAGGGAGACATCTTTACTAAAAGGTCGTATTTTGTTCTCCTTCTTAACTCTCCGTAAGTAAGAAAGTAAAGTAATATAGCTTATATCACCTGAGCATTTTATATTTTCTCTTGTGTAATCAGGGTCAGCGAATTACACCTAGTGGTCGATTCATTCTTTGAAGCCTGTGTATCTGCATAAAACTCAGTGATTTATTTTTTCTCTACCCTTCGATTCGATTCCCGTAATCTGTCAACTTTGAAGCATGCATTACTACCGTGTTAGTTGTAATTAATTATACACAAGGCATTTTACGTCTACAGCTTATTGCGGTTTGGCCTATATCATTGTGTTTCTGGGACAATAGCCTGTGTTTTTCTTTGAGATACGTCTGCACCCAATTACTTCGTACGTGACCGATAAATCCATGGCCATTCACTTGAACATGTATTCTCGAAGCTCTCGTTTTCCTTTCTTGGCCTGCCAGCTCTTGTCTAGCGTAATCTCTAGTGCTATCAGTTTACCTCACCGTATGTGTATATGGATATGAATCAACTGATCACATTAGGTCGTGATGGCATGAGCATTTTATTTGCTGCCGACACTGCTACAGTGCATGATGTTGCGAATAATACCATCCCAGAATTGTTTGGATAATCCGCCATTGTTTATTTTCCCCGTTTTGATTGCTAACAGTAAATATACGCGTTGCGTTGTACTTCGCTTCGTAAATGGCCGACTTCCCATGGATATATATTCTTGCGATATATCTGATAAAAATCTGCGGTTGCACAATCGAGACTCATAAACTTGGTTATTACAGAGACATAGAATAATAGTGCTTATGAGTGTCAAATTTTCATTAGTTACGGGTTGCTATGTAAACCGTTTAGATATGGTCGAAACGATTGGCTGCTGGACATTATTTGCTTGGATTAGGCGCGATCATAAAAATGAAATGTCTTTAATGTTTACATTTATCTTTTCACCTGCTTTGCTTTAAATAAATCTCCGAATACATCATGTTTCACATCTTGATTCCTCCCTTTCAAGCTAATACTTTCACGAAGGACTCTTAGGCTTAGGTTCGTACGTTGATTTGACAAGGTTCTAACTGACATTTTTTCCGATGATGGCTTGATTTGGTGAAAATCCTATTTGATCTAATTTTTAGTGAAAAGCTGGCTTTGCCTTTATTTTAGTGGAAAAAAGTGAAATTGTTATCTAATCATCCTAAATTTGATTAAATTCCGGAAAGAGGCAATAATTGCAAGAAGCCTAAATAATTTTTCAGGAAAATTACGTAGCTGCTAGTGGAAGCCTTTCAACCCAAGGCAGGGTACTGAAACGGAGAAAATGCAATCGTGTCATTGGCTGTTCATTTTGATTTACAATCACATTTTTAGCTGTGTTGTCATCGGAATTGAGACGCTCTAGAATCTGAGTCAAGAAGGTTCGTTGGATGCTAGGAATGCTGGGAACGACAGGGAAGGATGAATGATCGAATATCTTCTCGCTATGAACATGCCCACTTATGTCATGGTGTCGCCGGTTGAGTAACATAACTTCCTTTTTGATGATTGTAGTAACGAACTGTTTTTGCTGTCGTCGCAATCACTAGGTCGCATGTGTGCCCCGGTAACCCGCAGGAAACCCATCTAGGTTGAATCAGTATGAAAAGAATACTGATTTGTGAAAAATAGCGCTGATACACTGAGCAAAGATTTAGGTCAAATGCCTCTTCTGTATGACATTTGAAGAAGCATTTTTAGGTATCCCAAAGCTTAAGAACTCATTCTAAATGTAACGGTTAATGCATTAATGTGGGCATTTAACCATAGTTCAACTTACGACGGAATCGTTGTGTTTGATTTTGATCAAAATTTGTTTTTGTACGTATAATCGCCTAAGTTAAACATCCCTTCCCCGTTTAGAAAATAAATATTTTAGGAAATTTATGTCTACGTTAATGTTTTCACATTTTAGCAAAAAGTATGGCGCTTCTATTAGTGTAATTATTTTTATTTCATTTTTAAAATAAACAAAAGTAACAAAAATTACATCTACATAATGTAACACTTCTTATGACCGGAGCAGTTGAACAGAGATTGTGCGCTCGCTGGGATATAGACCTCCTGCGCGCGATATTCTCTCCCTGCCGTTATTCACTTCTTTCCTGCTCGAATATTACTGGGTAATTTCTGGAACCATCGAAACGAGTGATCCGCGTTTTCTCTCTGGCACAACGAAATTCATCTTCGAATTCTTCATCTGCAGTCGTCAAATCAAGAATAGAAAATAGTCTGAATATTGGTGTCTCGGCGTATCACTTGGTCGAGACTCGAAAAATGACATTTTTGAAAAATACATTTTTTGACCCTCAAAAGCCCGAAAAAGGTAGAGTCATATAGGCAGTTGGCAACAGTGTAATTGATTAAAAACGTTTTGACAATTTTCTTAGGGTTTCAGACGATTTTAGAGGGGGTCGATTCTATGACATTTTTTCGTATCTCACCTCGTTCATCACAAGCATTTGTGAGTGGGAGTCAATTAGTGGTCGAAAGTGGGTTTCATAGTATATAGATAGATTAACGAATACTTTACGCCACCTACTTTTCTTATGAAGGACTAACAGATGTATGCCGTAGACGCTGTGTTGAAATTGAGTAATTTCGTAGCTGCCTCGATGTATATATTGGATATTACTTCTCCTTTGCATAACATGCCCAAGATTACTTCTTCCACCATTCGCGGTGCGAGTCAACAAAAACGTGAGATAAGCACATAAAATTATGGAACGCTAAGTGACGTAGACGTCACTTAGCGTTCCATAAATTTAACGCGAATTCAAAGTTGGCCAAACTCCACGATAATTTTCCCGTAAATTCAGCCAAATTCTACGCTATTCCATGTATTCTTTCTATTGTTTATGGGCCCGGTAATCTCTCGCCAAACGTTTACTGCGATTAATTTATAGACATTTTTCCTTTTTAAACCAGCCTTCGCTCTGATCGTAACAAAAGTCGGCGAAGGGGACCACGTCCCAACCGACGAACGAGTAACTGTTTTCAGGTGCTCTCCTCGTCAAATCTAGTCAACCGTATATTTCCTCATCGTAAAGTTTTATCTATTTTGCTGAGAACTGAGCGCGGTCTCGTCTAGTGGTAAGGCAGTGCCTTATCCACCGAACTGATCCCCGGTCTTATCTCCCGTTGCCTAGTAGCAGTAATTACCAACATGGGCAGAGAGGTTATTTGTAACCACGGGAGGTCCGAAATAATACTTTCCATATAGTCATACGACAAATAGTCATAGAATCGACTCCTCTAAAATAGTCTTAAACTATAGGAAAATATTTTCAAACTCTAAATTTTCTATTTTTATATCCATATATCCCTTAAAAATTAAATATGTGGATAATATAAAAAAATGACCACCAAAATATATAGTTTTGAATGCCTTCTACTGTTGGTATCTTCTTTTAAATGCATGCAAATAAGTCCAGTGAAAACTTAATGTTCAATTCCTTTAATTTCTACGTAAGAAAGTATCATGAAGTACATCTTTTTTAAACTTATTTTTGTGAGAATTGGGGAGATAACATCTACCACTCAGGCTTATGCTTCTCGAGGTTAAATTCTTTACGTGGATTACTGTCATCGTCTGTGCATATTCTACACTATGGCATAGTCTTTGAAGAGGTATGCGCGCGAGTCGAGACTAACATTTTCTATCGAGAAGTGTGGCATTTCAACGCCGGAAGGTTCGCCATTCCTTCCAGAGGTTTTTTATTGTCACCTCAGGTCGATCGACGATTCATTCTCTTCTTTTGCAGAGCTCTAGTTTTTGTGGTACCCGCCTGCGTGTACTGTTATCTTGTCTTCCTTTCTGTAGGAGCGATTTCCTTAAAACGCGATTCCAGTGCGGGATGCCTCCATGCCTCCAACATGAGGTAATGTGCAGGTTGTCCATGATATATGAGGGGGTGAGAAGCCAGGGGGTACAAGTGAATTTTTTTCTAAACAGAGTTTGGTTAAGTTAATTGTTAGAATAAATACACAAAAACATGGTTGCCAAGGGATACGAGTGAGTCTCTGTTCTGTGCTGACATCGAGTAGAAAATCCAATGCACTTCTAAATATCTAATTCAACTCGTTTGTTTTCATTACGTAATTTCTGCACATAACTCTGTATAAAAAAAGAAATCACTTATAACCCTTGGCTTCTCACCCACTCATTTGTACTTGGTCAGTTAGTGTTTGTTTATTTATTCATTTCAATTACCCCCGAAAACAGCACAATGAGGCTTTGACATCGCGAGTTTAATCAATCAACAACAGACGATCACATACACCCATGTCCTGGAAGGGGCAACCTATTCAGGCGGGACTCGAACCCTCGACCATCGATCTGTATGGTAGGCGAGGACTTATCCCCACCACCACCGTGGCCCTTTTTTCATACTAACAATTAGTTGCGGAGGTTTCAATGCCCTTGTTTCCGCTTTAGGAAAACTTATGGAACGAGGGAGTTTTAGCATTTTCTCGTAAGCTGGTTTCTCACTGAGTCTGTTCTAAATGTCATTTCTCTTTCGCTATGTTTTCTTTTTAATGATTATAATTACATTTTCGTGAGGCAATGAAAATATTTCTCAGTGTTGAAGTATGTTTTTGGATTCCTTGATTGTGTTTCTGGCTATATCCTTTAGGAATTGACGTAGGTAATAAAAATCGATGTCAGTGATTCATTTTGTACAACTTGAAATTATGACTACCGTAAGAAATCGTTCATATTTTTACTGTAGAATAATATTTTACAATTATCCTATATCTATTTTATTTTTGCTTGGAGGATAACGGACGATATGGACGAAATGGACGATAACATAGAGTAGAACGATATTACTTTGAGATTTGGCGAAAATGATTTGTTTTCTCAATTGACAGTATAACATACATTCTTGCAAGGATAAGATGTTTGGGGCATAAAACGTCAAAATAAGACAAAACAAGGCGAACTGTTAATATTTACACATTTTAGTGAAACCCTACTTCCCAATGTTCTGTAGTGTTCGATTGCAAACCCACGATAAACTGAAAGCGTTTTTATTTTACGTAAGTAAGTTGGAGACCACCCCATACAGTACTTTTTCAGCTCAGCGAATATCGTCAGTGTGGCATGCTGTGGTCGTGCTATGTTTTATCTATTCGATGCTTGAAAAATGTGTCGTTAGTCTTATTGTTTTTGAAATCACGGTTTTTGAATCATATTGGACAAAATAGTGTAAATCTTAGCCAAAATATCCATTTTGCGCGGTTATTACTTGGTAATGAAATACGGATAGGAATCTAAGTCTGTACTGATGGCCTGTTTACACGGTACGTTAGCTCGTACAAGTTAACTCTAAATGCATGAACGCGAGAATGAACGCGCAAAAATGCACCGCATAACCACCCAACATGTGCGAACGCATGAACAGAAAATAGAGCCTGTCTAATTCGATTCATGTATTCGTACATGTTCCGTTCCGGTCCACCAAAATCGTTCATGCAATCGGACATTAACTCGTACGTGCTAATGTACCGCGTAAACAGGCCTTAAAGCTTCATCTAATATATTTGCGTCAAATTATCCCCATAGCGCATACTTGCCACAGAATCGGCCTTAAAATTGTTCCGTGTAATCGATGTTAAGGCCATAGAAAGCATACAGGTCGTCTTTCCCCTCCAAAAAAAATGGTATGTCACGTTGGAAAGGGTACTGCATAGAGGAGGCCCAATTCCATCCCATAGAAGGCTGATTTCTGTTGCCACTTCGGTCGCATTTTAATCGGCGGCGCGGTGATGAGTGCAATGCGATTCACTTTTTTTCTATATTTTGCAGTATTATGCTTGATATTACGAGGAATGGCATTGAGATTTTATGAATTTGATGGATCACATCATTGTGTGTATGAATTACGGTTAAAACTTCGAACTATACCTTATTTTCACGTGATACTCGTATAATTTTGACTGTCAGCGATGCGAGTGGCGAATTTTGAAACCCATTTAAATGCGCGGTGGTTGACAAAACATTCAGTAGCCGATCTGAGAGGATCCTCTTTTGTAATATTCGTGGGCAAGGGGATCCCGCGCGCTAAAACGGTTGAAAAATAGCTTCTATTTCCCGCCTCCTGTCCTGGGCGACGAATTCACGCGAGTCGTCGGCTCTTTGACCTCAGGTTTTTGTCACTACGGTTGGCTAATGTGGGCGGTAGGAACAGTGTCGACCCAGGAAGTCGCGCAGACCTTCAACTTGGCGTCCTGTCTGTGTCAAAGCCAATTCGCGGGTCGCCCACAATGGGCAATTCCTCGCTCGCTTGCTTAACCAACTCCACGATATTCGCGACCGGCATTCTGCGCTGCTTACCGTTATCCACGCGAGAGAATACGTCGGTCTATGGGAAGGAAAAGGGTGAGTGTTTGGCCTATTTTTGCAATGGCTCTCTTAGGGAGGTACCCAGAGCCGTTGGATCGACAACTAAGGCCGCCTCGCAAGCGTGAGCGCGAATCGTTTTCTCAGAAATTGTGTAAATTAGTACTGCTGGAACCCATTGTTACTACTAAATATTTTAAACACGACTTTTTAAATTTGTCATAGAGATGAAATGAGTCCTAGCTATACGGCTTTTTCAGGTAAGCGATGGTAGTTTTGTGAGACGTGGATATTCAGGGTGTTTCAAGAGGAATGTGCAATACTTGAGAAGCTAGTAGGGGTGAGAGTTTTAAGCATTTTTGTCCATAAACATGGGGTCGCAACTCCTTAGTTACTGAGCTATGGCAACGCAAGCATTAAATGGTACCAGGCCCAACCATGCGGAAGTTGATATTCACAAATAAAAAGACGACTTCGTTGACTTCCACTGATTTATTTTCTAGGCACTACATGTTTCAATCCATAGAGGTCATTTTCAATTACTTGAAAATGACCTCTATGGATCGAAACATGTCGTACCAAGAAAATAAATGAGTGGAAGTCAACGAAGTCGTCTTTTCATTTGTGAACGCAAACATTTTTTGGATGCACTTTGCTTTTACCATGAAAACGGCCTTTTTTGTGTATCCAGACTTTTCGACATTTTATTTGATATTCTGGATTTTTCTGGACGTTTAGAGTTGATCGAAAAAGTGCGATTATATAATTGTCTGAAGCAAAACTCTTAAAATGTGTGAGATTGCGCAATCGTGTTTTGTAATTTTTGCTCAAAACTGTCGTTTAATTAAGCTCAAATGTTACTTGTTTTAGATAATTATCGTACAATCGTACATTTTGTCCTATCTTAATTATTAAATGTCCTTTAAGATCCAGAGTATTTAATAAAACTTCGAAAAGGCTGGATACCCAATAAAACGTTTGTCTTGCCATAGCTCAGTAACTAAGGAGTTGGGACCCCATGTTTATTGGACAAAAATGTTCAAAATATTCTCTACTACCACTCCCTGAATGAAGTATTGCAGATTCTTCTTGAAGCACACTGTATTTTAAGCTTTAAAACTTTCTATAGAGATAAAATTGGTCCCAGCTATGTGGCATTTTCATATAAAAGATGATGATTGTGTAAAAGGTGGATGTAAAATATTCAGAATGGTTATGTTTCTTCTAACGCTGTCTATAAGATTTGCAACCTACGTCAAATAGAAGGCGTCCATTGAAGAAGTATCGTGGAATTGCCGTTGTCGTCATCACTGCCGAAAGAATTTTTTTGGTTACGAATTCTAAAATTAGAGAAAAAAGCTTGAAGAACATTCGTTCCGTCCCCCACTGGGGGACGTAATCTGCGAAAGAATATTCATTTGATACCAATTGCGTATGCGGGATATAGGTATTTACGTTATGTGCGGGCGCGCACAGAGACACAGTGACCTCAAGTGACTTATTTTATGACCCAGTGACCCAACCCAATGTGTGAGATCGAAGTATCTGTAGAGAAATTTTCGTATGAATAAAAATTCTCCTTCATTTATTTAAAGAATAAACATTGATCTTATTTTCCTTTGCCACCACAATGTCAAAAAATAATTCAAGCCGTTGGTATAAATGTAAGCCTCATTTTCACTGTTATCCGGAAGAAGGAATCCTATATTTTATTAAATACACACTTAAAAATGCTCATTTTTTCTACCGTGTGAAAGTTTCGTTCCGTACTACTCTTCAAATTCTCCTTTGTGGTACACGTTGCGTTGTATCTCAAATCGCTGGTCTCTAGTTAAATCTTGGTAAAATTAATGTTAATTGGGCGAAAATGTGAAGTTTGTATCTTTTACATTGGCGAAATATTCTGGAGAAGTACGCCTAATATTAATCTATCTAATATTATGCCTTACATTGCCGATGAAACAAATTGAATTGAAATGAATTAAGCGAAACTGGAGAGTTCTTATTTTGTACATCGGTGAAATTTTCTGTAGAAGTACGCGTAATCTTAATTCATCTAATCTTGTGCCTTACTTTGCAGATACGTTCACATCTCTCCCATGCATAGATTAACGGAGGGAAAGGTTCATTATTTTCCATAACAATAGGCAATGTCTCACAGAAGGCCTGCACAGCTCTTGCATGTACGCTGAGATCTTTTAATAGTGCTGCGCAAAATTCGTGTGAAGTTTTGTGTGTGAGGAATGAATGAGGGGTATGGATTTATTATTCCGGTCTATGAGGAAATCTGTATGAATGAGTTGCTTTCGTTGCGAAGTAGTTTATTTTATTGTGGAGAGCTTGAGAGAGGGAATTAAAGTGTCGAATCTCAATAAAGAGATTAAATGAGTAAAATAAGAGTAATTTTGTTGCCTATTCTCATTTTTTATGAAATAGTTGTTTGCAAGAAAAATTATGTTAAGTAAGTAAATGGTAAATCCCTGGGAACGGTTGTTTCGAAGTAATATTTTTGTTTTTTTTTCGATTTGCTATCTATTTTCGGTATTTTTTAATTCTTGACACATTTTCTTGTGGCGCTATTCTGCTCATTATTAATGACTTGGGTGTAACTGTTAAGAGATGGTTATGTCCTCTTATTTTAAACTTAACTCTTTGATAGACTGTGGAACACTCTACATCGGAGGAGGGCAGAGAGAAAGGGTCCTCAAGCGGCCGCATGCGGCTCGCCGGCTATTTTTTTGGGTCTAAAGAAAATATTATATCGCCCCACACAATATAAATTATATGTTGGGTCTCTCGTCAAAAATAAACAATCTCAATAACCGCATTGATTGATTGAACTTATTATTATTATTAAGATTATTATTGCACTTTGAAATTACCTTTTTTATTGATATGGTGGTAAAGTGACGTGGTGAATTGTGGCCCTCCGGACGATATGAAATCGATTTTTGGTCCTTGCATCAAAAAGGTTGAAGACTCCTGGCGTAGAGGATAAACCCTGTGAGGGATACAGCGGGGGGGTAAAACCAGGGATGGCAATCGAAACTAAACGAAAGTCAGAACCAGTAAAATTGCAATAGTTTCGTTCCCGGGAGCGAAATGTATAAACGAAACGAAATGGATTTAAACCCGGGGAGCTAAACTCAGGGTCGAAACAAAATCGGAATCAAAAATACTTCGGGTCGAAACTAAATTAAAACTCAGGGACGAAACGAAACTCAGATAATGTTGCGCACCGGAGGGACCCGAGCTTCACCTTCGAACGGTTTAGTTTCGACCCACACACCGAGTACGAAGTATGGTTGAATGAAGTAGAGGTTCGGCCTACCGCCATTAGATGCAAGGGGCTCTCATATTTTGACCACGAATAGGAGAGCGGTGAACGCAAACTGGTCATTCGATTTTTAAACTCAATGTTTTAACCTCTCTACACGTATGTCACCCGTAATAGGTCGTTAATGTATAAATTATGTGTTCTAACAGCCACTTCACTGGTTCCTTGCCATGCGATGGGATATCATCGTAAACATACTTTTGTAGTTTCTTTTGACAGGTCTGTGAATGCTAGATTTCCATTGGGTGTTATGAAAATAAGTATTAGTAGAAGTGCAGGTAAATTGCTATTTACATTTATAAAATTTTATTTTCAGGCGAGATAGTTGCACAATGTAACTGTGGTGATTGATAACATTTTTCCCTGGAGAAATATGTCGGGGACATAACTTCGCAAAGCCTACCAGTAAAGTAAGAAAAAAAGGCTTATTGTGTGCGTTCGTTGGTTTATTTTACTGCATTATCGAATTATCACAAAATATGTCACCAAAAAGCAACCTTATGATATTGCCAATGTTTTGGTCGAACCAGTGGGGCCCCCTCCTGTACGTATATTTCAACCTCCTTGGGTCGCGTGGAGAAAGATTCTCCTTCCGTGCGGTGTAGTGCTATTGGCATGAGGAATCAAAGTAGCTGATATCTGGAGGCCAATTTCAGAAATGAGACATGTGATCGGCCGGTTTGTTTACTAGTGTTTCAGCCTGGCGGTGAACGAAATGAGTGTATTTTCAGCAATTTTTGAAGCGAATACTGATGTATATCTCAGTTGAGAATATGGATGAACTAATTTTCTCCATATCCGACATTTTGGAGTTCAATAGAGACTTCAAGAGGCCCTTCGTTTAGGGCTATGAAGTGGAACGGTGTTATCACGTATTGGAAGTTGTCGTGATTGAAGCACTGGAGTTTTTCGTTCTTATAATGGGCTTTTACATGCAAACAAACGTTATTAATGACATGTCACGCGAGATGCGCGCTTTTCGGAAGAAAATTGGCGCCTCTTTTTCTGTTTTTGTGTATATTGTTTGACGATTTAGTAACCATCTATTACAATAGATCTTAATTAAAAATTTCAAACAATATGATAGGCATCTCCTCACACTGGGAATATTCACTCACCATTGGGCTTGGAATATTCCCTTGAGAACTCTACGAGGCGTCAGCTTGACCGTGCGATCTTTTAATGTCATGCTTTGACCCTTCTGGAGACCTGCGTCACCACTGGATTGGAGTGCGTGTTCTCATCCAGGTAACTGGAAACATCGGTGACGTTCAGAGCGGCGAGGAATGCGCATGAGGTCACGACCGCGGTCTTATTATTTATTGAGCATTTGCGTGGGACTGCCAAGGAGCGGCTGTTCAATTATTGGCGTTGCGTAGCTGTTGAAGTCTAAATTTCCATACCCGTTTGAAAAATAATACAAAAAGACTATCTGAAGGCCGTTTTACGCGGGGGACGTAATTGCATAATATGACGTGTGTGCGAAGGCGCAGTCAAAATTGCGTCGTGTAGGCAAGGATGGCAAGTGAAACGAAACGAAAATACGAGGCTTAGGTTTAGTTTCGTTCCCGCACGAAATTAAAATCACCAAGGAGTTTAGTTTCGACCCGGGACGAAACTTTATTCCCGGTAACGAAACTAAATAAATCAAAACTCCGCTGCTCATAGTTAAGTCTCGATCCCAGAAATTGAGTGGAGGGGGATTAGAGGGAATAGTTTCGACCCTTTACGTTTGACATACGTGTAGAGAGGTTCAAACATTGAGCTTAAACATGGAATGGCCAGTTTACGTTAAACGTTCTCCTGATAGTGGTCAAAATATGAGTGCCCCTTGAATCTAATGGCGGTAGACCGAACCTCTACTTCATTCAACCATACTTCGTACTATGTGTGTGGGTCGAAACTAAATTGTTCGAAGGTAATCACGTGGTCCCTTCGGTGCGAAACATTATCTGAGTTTCGTTTCGTCCCAGAGGTTTAGTTAAGTTTCGACCCGAAGTATATCTAACTCCGATTTCGTTTCGACCCTGAGTTTAGCTCCCCGGGTTTAAATTCATTTCGTTTCGTTGCTGCATTTTGCTCCTGGGTGCGAAACTATTAAAATTTTACTCCTGGGTGAGATAGAAAATTAGCCCCTGTTCTAATTTCGTTCATGCATTCGCGCAATTGCACGTCATTGTGAGAAATTATTGCGGTTACAACCTGCGCAATTACGTTCCTCGTGTAAAACGGCCTTTATACTCAGCGCAATTTTTTTTAAAGTTAGGGTTGCGAAAGTTACTAATTCGAAATCCGGTCAGAGTTGTTAAAGGCGCTGGTTGATGAAGAAACTGCGTAAAAATAGATAAAGGGGTTTAAGAAATATTTTTGGGATCTCCCCCGGGCCAGGTTTTCTATAGCAGATATTTTTCTGCAATGGAAAATCAGACCGGTAATCTGACCCGGTGGAGAACCCAGAAGAGTTACTGTAAGTAGTTCGTCAAAGATCCTATTTCAGATACTGGGATATTATAATGTCTGCGGATACCTGTAGCCGTTAATGCTTTTATTTTCAATTTTTAATTCGTGTTTTTCTTCGGAATTAGGTACCCTTTGTTGCTAATATTTGCGGGGTAAACATATGTATCACTTAATCGAGTTAAGGTGACTTAAGTAAATGAACATTATTACTGCCTGGATTTGAATTATGGAATTGTGAATATGCTATTATCGTATTTTGAAAACCTTCTTAAAATATTCAGTTATTTTTGAAAATACGAATCAATCATTCAATTTATATCATGGTTGGCACGCAATTCAAGCTTAAAGGTATACAATACCGCTCAAGGTATATGCGCAGTGACAACAACTAGAGGCCTACCTCAGTATCATTATGGAAAAAATAAAAGTTTGCCAAATGAAAAACTTATAAATATATGTGATCAATATGTTGATACTTCTCCTTTGAAGTGGGTTGTTAATGCAATGGAAAAACTTTGCATCCGAAATAGTATCAGCATTAAATAAACACTGTTGTCACAGTCGTGCATTTAGACTCTTCAATGATCTCATTATCCAGGATTTTGCCATTTGAGTCATGTTCGCATGAGCAGAAGCCGAAAGTCGTCATCGATTGCATCTACTGTGATATGATATTTCTTGGATCTTCCCACACTTTGCATATAGTCATCACATACCAATATTGTGAACTCAATGTGAGCTGCTATTATCGATCAGCTGATTGTGACTTTATCTTTCTGTACGCTAATGTCCCTTTTCGCTGTATTGAGGAAGATATACCGGAAATTTGGCGATTGTTTCATATTCCTTGTACTCTGCCCTTTCGCACCGCTTAAAATTATCTTTCTTTATCCGAGGCGTATCTTCGAAATAATCACTTGTCATCAAACTATTCTGAATACCACACTGATTCGTCATACTCACTCATCGTTGACGAGATTGTTTCGACTGAACCTTGTATTTGAAGGGAAAGGAGTTATGGAATTGCATTTCTTGGCCACCTTCCGCGTTCATCCATCTTCCTAGGCAATCGCGTTCCGGGTGAATCCATGTAGTCGTTGAAACGATTCAGTCCTCTGTTTGACGCTCGGGTGGACCAAATGAACCCTGTTGGAACGCTGAATACTTTCCAGGAAGATGAATCTTTTGCGGAAGGAGATTCTGATATTGTCCCTTCATCCATTACTTATCGCTTTTGACTTAATCCTGTGGCGGAAGAAGGGGGTTGTCACGAAAAACGGTATTATTCCGATCGGTTTTTCTTGCAACTGGTTGATTCTGAGAGGTCGTCTACGCTCTCGGAGTTTGATTTGTTTGAAAAATTTCATTCCAGTTATCAGATCATTTAATTATTCAATTTCCGTGGTACTCTTCACTACTTAACTCTCATTTCAATTTCAAAAATAGGGAAGTTCATAAAGGGAGAGGAGACTGCCAGAATATTTCGTAAATGCTCCATGGAAACTTATCTTAATGGTTTGAGAACTTATTAATTATCGCAATCGACAATATGTAAAAAAATGGTGAATGAGCCCATGGTATCTATCGGCTTTAATCTTTAGTGCAAATGTCGTGCAGGAGTCGCAAGGTGGTTGTGAAATGGAAGGTGCACGGACCTCCCACCAGCCGTCTATTGCAATGATCGATGCTCCAATGAATGGGTCAGCTGTGATAGATATAGCCTTCGACCTTAATGGGTTCGTTATTCCCCCTCCCAAACTTTGTACAATAGCATTCATTTTGCTCGTTGGTTTTCCTCGAACGCGTCAGGAAAACTCATTCATGTATTCTACCATGCGTCCTTGCCATTAGCCGGCTTATTGTCGAGGAGAGTTGGACGGTTTTTACTCAAGCGATGGATTATTTCAATGATTCATCTTCATGTTCGTCGCCATGCATTCGCATAAGTATGTAATGATGACGGATGATAGGCCTTCAATGAGTGTAAGATAATATTATATAATTTATATTGTGTTGTTGGTAATTCGTTCACATTCGGGCACGTCACATGGAGAAATTTTGAGGGCCTTTGCTTCCGAAAATATTCCCCCGAGCGGAAACTGCCTATGGAACATTTGCTTACGTATTTGTATTGCGCTGCTTATATCTGAAGCCATAAATTCCAAAACAGTACACATCCAAAGTCTTACGCCATATGAGGTATGGGCATCTCTGGAATCGAAAGTATTAGTTTGCTGGTCAGAACTGCACAAAATATTTATTTTATAAGAAAGTATTTCAAGCAATCAAAGCCTAGGCATCACAACAACATGGAAATTGCCTTTCTGGCTTAAAACACAATTTTAATGAGCATGGATGACTTCCTAAGCCGCTCACATTCCTGTACTACTCCCACTGCCGGGCAAATATGTCTACACATTCTCACATTACATATGTCTACACGTTCCTAGTAATTTTCGCTGTGAACGTGTATTCTCGCGAGTATACAATTTTTCTTTATTGTACGTGCAGTCCTTTATTAAGATCACGGCGCTCCGAAGTTCACTATTTTGGGACTAATCTCATAAAGTAATGCAATGTGATTAAAGATCATATTGGGAGTTGCGTTAGCCAGCCAAAGATGTAATGTGTTAAGCGACTGTGCGAAGCGAAAACTTTATTTTCCGTATCATGAGCATAAACATTTCTCCTAATCGAGGGTAATTGATCATATGAGCGCGTGGACTTGACGGTTGCCTGAGACTGCATTTTTTATCGTCTCTATTTATCAGCCATTTTTTTACTCATCTAGTTTTTTCTCTAAGTTCTATTCCATTGCGGATAAGAACAAAATGACCTTAGAGGTATGGACACATGAAATACAGCTATATTAATTCTAATGGTAAAATACATATCTTTAGATTTTTCAAAAATCGTTTTTGAATGACTATTGTTATTACTAATTAATTAAAAAGCTATTTGTTTTAAGGGAACGGGGTAAAGTACGACGTCACATCAATCGTTGGATAAATGAATTCCGCTTATTCGAATGCACGGGCTGTGTTAAAATTTAGGTCAGATGACAGAGGAATCTTGCATAACCACATACGGCCATCCGTATCTACTACTAGATTATTCGCTCAAGAAACTCTTTAAGGATGATGTAATCGAGAACTGTTATCGCCTCTGTAAACAATCGATTACCTACTCTTCGAAATGCTTGATGATTTGTGAGAAACTTGTCCCAGCTTCCTCTGAGTCTTCCAGCTGTTTAATAACACTCTTATTTTCGTCTGAATTATTCGTTCACGGCTATTAAAAATAAGTTAATAGGAGTTTATTATAACCTTGGATAATTACTACAAAGTATTCTGAAGATGAAATGAAATAGCGACGCAGTAATTAGTAAATTTACTTTTAATGATGTGGAAATGAGATTGAATGCAGCTCATTAGCTAAAAAAAGAGTAAACAGTTAAATAAAGGTACCTAGCTATTTTCCCGCTATCGAGCGTCGCACAGTGGGCTAGAATCGAAAAAAGCTGGCCAAAACCTCAAAATCGATTTTTTTGAGCTAGGAAGTTGAAACTTCGCACACACATTTTCAAATAAATTGTGCATAACTACCCAGATTATTTTGGTCCTGTGTTTTCACTTTAAGAATATATGTGAGGTCAAAGTTGAGCAAATTTAGCGAAAAACGACCACCCTCGATTTTTTCTGAATATTGCCGACTTTATCCTCGTGCAGTGGTTTTATATATAGTTATATCGACAAAACTGTTATACAATCTTAATTGACACTTCTTATTCTTTCATTTGAAAGGTTTTTAAAGATTTTGTTTCATCAATAACCATAGATACATAACAAAATGGCGGAGCCTGTTTTCAACCCATTTTTTTACATAAACGTAGAAAAAAAGTAGACATTGTCACCGGCTTACACTAAGTAACTTATATCATGTCGTTCTTTGAAGCTTCTACATTGTGAATCTAAAGTCAAACCCTGCACCAATTTGCAACCCCGAATTTTAAATCGTTTTTTCGAACGCACGGACGACTCCGGTTCTGGCCGGCCGCGGCGGAGAGTACGGCGACGCGGCAAGCGGGTGGATGCAATATGGTCTCATTCACTTTTATGTGTGGATAAAAGATATATTAGTGACAGAAAATAATCACCAGAAAGTAAATTTTATAAATATTGCTACGAATGACTCTCATTATGCAATCGCTGGGCACTGCAAGAGGTGCACTGAAAGGTTTCTTTCTTTGAGTGCATTCCATGGAGAATGGACTTAAATCGCGTTCTTAAAGTGGGGAAACGGACTCTTTTATTAACTAACAAGCTCTATTTCTAGGCAAGAGCCCTCGATGATCCATGGCCTCCACTTCCTAACCTGCCATACATATTTAAAGGCCTTCGGACAACGGTCGTTTTATAGTATTTTTGTAGTGCCGAGTCCTTCGAACTTGTTTTTGGTTTGAACTCCTTTTAGCTTTAAAAGCTTCGGAAGGCATATTAATCACATCGAATAATGTATTCTTTCTAAGAATAACAGTTCATTTTAATCTATGTCTTATGCTCAATATAAAGTATTGATTTAAATCTCTTACCTATATATCAACGTCATTATTCTTAATGAACTGCGCTGCTGACAAAATGGTTATTTTTCAGGAATATTTTACCATACAAACATAACATATACAAAAGCAACACAATTTACGCTATTCCCAACTAACATACTGCAATTAGCACTGTCAGCAAAAAAAGGTTACTGTTTTTCATTCACCATCTGACGAGTTTTTATCACTTTCACTGTGTGAGCTAAAGCATTGTTTTCCTTTTTCAAAAACAGATCCATTACATTGTTCGGTAAGCTGTGTGTTACCTCCAGTTTAATTGGCATAATTTTTGTCATTATAAGTTATGACATTTGGAGTTGTCTTCGAAAGAAATCCCTATTTGTGGCCACTCGTGCCATTTTTCTAGTCAACCGTTCACGGAACTTTCTCACGTCCTTATATCGTGCCTATATTGCTTCCCCTGTCAGTTGTCGCAATTAAGAATGGACTCTGTTGCAATGACAGCTCCTTGAATGAAGACCTTATGCACGGTTGGTGGCATACCATAATTGTATTTAAAGCGTCAGTGTGAGAGAGAGAAAATTAAATTATTTGGAGAGGAAATCTAGAATAATTGTGATGACTTTTGAATACTCGTGCCTGTTTCATGCTTCGCCTAACGAACAGCATTTTTTACCTAAACAAGAAGGCACAAAGGTGCTCACGAGCAATAATTCATGAGACATAGGCCCTCGTTCCCACGTGCAATTATATTTCGCATGTCCTCACTGCTATCAAAGCCGTGTTTGCAAATTAAAGTGCACTTTATATGCGACGCGAAACTAGGATCTGTGGAAATGCACGTTGAGATTCGAGTCGCAGTAAGAGAACAGAACCATTTTTGGAAACTTCTTATATAATCTCTGCTACAATAATTTCACTCGGGTAACTGAAATCATATGCTCGCGTCACTCTCTCATCGCTGGGGTTAATATTATATCCCTGGCATTTCAGATTTTCGAAGATTCTTTCACCGAAATTTGGTGAGCTGCATGGACACAATTACTTATTGAGAGGGCCTCTTACATAACATAATATTCGGGGTTGCATTTTATCCACTTGGCAAGAGTTCTTCTTGCCTCCGAGGATGGTCACTGTATGTTACTTTTGCATTCGTTTTCCTCCTATTCGTTCTTTCGATACAACCCTGAAAACATGAATTGACGTCCATCTGCACTGGCTAAACAAGAGCAACATGTAAATTGTGCTGCATAAGGAATAGTTATTAATTGCTTCAAATCAAGAATATAAACTAAATAAGAATAATGAACTCTTCAAGCACCAAGACAGTACTTGATTTGGCAAAATTCGGCAAAATCAAGTACTTTATTGAGCCATTTTCCATCACGTTTAAGGAATATATTAACTGTTATTTTTAAAAAGTTTATTAGTTAGTAAAAGAGTCCGTTTCCCCACTTTAAGAACGCGATTTAAGTCCATTCTCCATGGAATGCACTCAAAGAAAGAAACCTTTCAGTGCACCTCTTGCAGTGCCCAGCGATTGCATAATGAGAGTCATTCGTAGCAATATTTATAAAATTTACTTTCTGGTGATTATTTTCTGTCACTAATATATCTTTTATCCACACATAAAAGTGAATGAGACCATATTGCATCCACCCGCTTGCCGCGTCGCCGTACTCTCCGCCGCGGCCGGCCAGAACCGGAGTCGTCCGTGCGTTCGAAAAAACGATTTAAAATTCGGGGTTGCAAATTGGTGCAGGGTTTGACTTTAGATTCACAATGTAGAAGCTTCAAAGAACGACATGATATAAGTTACTTAGTGTAAGCCGGTGACAATGTCTACTTTTTTTCTACGTTTATGTAAAAAAATGGGTTGAAAACAGGCTCCGCCATTTTGTTATGTATCTATGGTTATTGATGAAACAAAATCTTTAAAAACCTTTCAAATGAAAGAATAAGAAGTGTCAATTAAGATTGTATAACAGTTTTGTCGATATAACTATATATAAAACCACTGCACGAGGATAAAGTCGGCAATATTCAGAAAAAATCGAGGGTGGTCGTTTTTCGCTAAATTTGCTCAACTTTGACCTCACATATATTCTTAAAGTGAAAACACAGGACCAAAATAATCTGGGTAGTTATGCACAATTTATTTGAAAATGTGTGTGCGAAGTTTCAACTTCCTAGCTCAAAAAAATCGATTTTGAGGTTTTGGCCAGCTTTTTTCGATTCTAGCCCACTGTGCGTCGTTGCCGAAAATCGCTCAATATTTTTGGGCGCCAAAAAGGGAACGTGGTCAGCGGTGAACCGTTACAGCATTGTAAGCAAATAACAAAAGTGGTGAAAGTTCTCAGAACTGAATACGATGCCAAAAAAATCGAGAAAATCTGTGATCGCGCCTATGTGTTGGAGCTTGCTCATAAAAAATTCCGTCATCGGCAAAGTGGCTTTTTTAAACAACACCTAATAATGGCTAAGCTTTTTTTTAGTTAGAATAAAAGTCGAAATTTTCGCCGTACAATTACTAGGTTTTCCGCATCATCCAGTTTATCGTAATTGGTGTAATGATGTTCTGCTCCCAAGATTTTCATAGCACTCAATTTCTCTCTCCTGCAGAGATCATCGTTCATTTAATCATCATCATAATTGAACAATCCTAAGACTGATTTCATACAGCTCTCCATTCCACGTGCGTATCCGCTAGCCTTTTTATAGCTACATATTTAATAATTTAATATGTTTAATAATTTGACAATTTATGCATATTTTATTCATTACGTATACGACGTATTTAGTAACTCGTTCATTTAATATGTTTTGTTATTGCCCAGATAAGAGGTCACTAATTCTTAGGCGAGTCCAGTTAAGGAATCAAACCGTAAAATAATACTTTTTAATACTCCTGCGACAATTGAAATATACTTGGAATGTGTAAGTGATAGTTTTAAATTGAAGTGTGATCTTTGTCTCATGTGAAAAATGCTTTGTGAACATTTGGTCGTATTAATGTATGGTTGTTACTCTTGAAGTTAACTGAGGTATCTTTTTTTTCACAGGTGAGTGCAATATCTTTCATTGAAGCACCAGCTTGGACCGATCATTCGTTTTGTTTCGAGGGCAACGGATAAGGTACTGTTTTCAATTCTATGGAAATATTCTATTTATATGGAAGAGACTAATTATGCTGGTCAATTTGAAAATACGGGGGTATCCAGTCATCGGCTTTCATCGATTGTATATGGTTTCTATTGATAGATTGAATTCGGTCTGTACACTTTGCTGCATTTCTTGGACAGCTGATTTTAATCCATTTTTTGTGACTGTGCCGATGTGTCTCATGCATTTCACTCTCTGTTATTCCGTGATTATTTAATATTGCCAGGGATTGCACTATTTTAAAAGATCATTGATCCACGTGGATATAAGTGCACCATTAACCTTTTGTCCTATGAATAGCATTAAGTCGCCTAGGCTGAATCTGTTGTGTATTGTTATAAACCGCGCTGGTACTGGTGATGTTTACGACAAGCCATATAAATATGATTTTTTTGACTGGATTAAATATTGGTTGCTTAAAAAAAACAATTATTTAGGCATACTTTTGCTACAAATCCATTGTAACACCAAGTTTTTATCAGACCGGTCTGATAAAACGGGGTACTTGACATAAAACAAGTAAATATTTACTATCTTCGTTTCGGTTGATTAAAGATTTGTTTTCTTGTCGTCATAGGCAAGCAGAAAGATACAGCAATTTTTCAATAAAAATTATCGGAGAATTTAGTTTAGTTTATAAAATGTGGGAATTAATTTGTTAAGTACCCCGTTTTGTCCGACTTTCCCCTTGTTAACCTAATAAAATAGTTGGAAGGAAAACATTTAGGAATTTACTTATGGAAACGCTAGATATCCGTGAAATAATGAATATAAAATGTTACTCTTGGGGAATTTAAAAGGGATAAACTTATAGAGAATAATTTCTCCGTAGGATCACTCCCTTTTTGGATTTTAATTGAAGTCTGATGATAAAATTGGTGATATTTTCTTTTATGGGACGTATTTTTGCGCTAATGGCTCGCAAGATTTTGCAAGCGGTTTTGGCGTGATATTTTTTAGAGGTTTATTTTCTGGTTATTTCCGTTTCTCTCGCTATATTTTTATCAAAGGAATATCTTACTTGCCCAAGAATTGGGACAAGTTTTTGGCAAGTAAGGGATTCATAACCAACCTATGATTTTGTTGCGATACATCAGATATTGTTTCCATTAAGTTCAATAATCTATCGCCTCTTCCGACCAATGTATTCCTTAAGTAAACTGTCCCGATTCCGATCTAGCCTCGAATTTTCTCTTCTGTTTTCATTTCAATTGGTCAGGTATTTCATCCTCTTTTTAAAAGCCAAAGACATGAGATCTGGAAAAAAGTCGTACTTAAGAAATAGAAAGGCCTTACCTAAAGAAATTAATTGGATTTTAATATCACAACGAATTCGGCAGCATCAATCGTGCCACAAAAGTGCTTGTTTTCCAACAATTGTTTAATCTCCACCTTTCTTGGCGGTTTGATTTTTGCACATTAGGAGGCGTAGCCCATGACGACATAATTACGCATAACTGCTTAATAACGAGACGCCAGCTAGAGGTCAAGATTTTCAAGTCCCCTTGAAGTAATGTGGCGAAGAGATGTCTAGATTTCGATTGAAAAACTAAATTACACTTTCAATTCACCCGACTTTTCCGCTTTCCCTGAATATTTAAGAACAGGTTAGTAGCTGGACTTCTTCACATCTTGAGTTTGACCGGCAATTGCCCTTCTGTGTCGAAAGTAAACTGGATTTCGAGTAATTTATGTGACGAATTGTTGACAAGCCACGAGAGAAGTGGCCTGGATAAGGGATTCCTGGGGAGAAATTCATTGTGCTAATTGAAATAAGATGCACTTTCGTGAAATCTCTTAGGCGAACGAATTTTCCTCGTATCTCGCGTTAGTGATTTTAATCTAATGTGAAGGCTGAGGTTGTCTTGTACGATCCCTATCCCTGATGAGGTTAAAATCATTAATGGACGTGACTAAGTTCAAGGGTATCAGCTGGACGAGCTCTATATAAAACTACTTAGGGGAGATAATGAATGAGTGTTAAAAATGGAGCTGGAAAAAATTCTAGGTCTAAGAATTAAGGGTTTTCTGTCATTTCTTTCTTTTATTTTTGTCGTTAATAATAAGTAAATAGGACTACCGATTTCCTAGGATATTTGGGGAAATTACATGGGTTACAGGTGCATCTTGAATATAATGCATCTCAGTTGGCCCGGCCATTTTTAGAAAACATCCTTGAGTCCTTAGTTTTTGATTCTCGCTCCGGAGATGAGATTGTTACAGTGACCATTATATTGGTATGTCTTCATTCAGTCATTCCTTGGCCTCCAATCACCTTGGTAATTGACATTAGTTGGTCTCAGGTCTTAAATTTTAGGTATGCTAATAAAAGTTAATATGAATTCGTCTATTTTACAGTATTCTTGGATCTAAAAGTACCTGTAATAGACTACTGTGCCTTTTGGAAGTAAGTAGCGTTTTGTAACCGAGGTAAACCCACGGAAATAGGATTGCAACATAATTAGTATCCCATGATTCGGTTTATATAGGATGTTTCGTCTAGAGATGAATTTTAGGATCTTCTTGAGTGGGTAGATAATGTACAAACTGTGTGCTGACTGATATAACAAATTATAACTGATCTAACCATCCACATTTCTGAAGCAAAAAATTTGAGACTCTGGTTACAAATTGACAATTTACATCTATCTTTCTAATATCGTCCGTCAGGTATCTTCTTATTTCTTGCCTTGCTTATGTATTAAACACCCCCACCATTGACACTTTATTTAGTTTATTCTCAAGGTTTTTAATGATGCCTGGACCAAGCGCCAATGTGTCGACCGATTACGTGAAAAAGTATGCTTACCTACCCACCCATTTCTTTCGAAATCACTGCCGATTTTCTTGTTTCGTAGTTGCGGGTAAGATTTCCCCTTTCGCGGAAAGAGCTTAAAAGCTGGGAAATCGTGATTCTCAAATGAATGTCGATTGGATTGCCTCAACTTTCTTTTCCACCCGTGAGAGTCCTCATTGCCTCTTTTTCCTCAAAGAAAAGGGGTTTTGCTATACGCATGTGAAGCGATGCTGTGGAATGAAAGAGGTTCGCCGGACATATACAGCGAAAAATGTGGAAAATAAGGAGCTGATTTAACTCTTTTAATTGCTCGAAGGGAAATAAGGCCGTAGAGTGTTAACCGTGGGAGTATTTCATGTTCTCAGGAATCAAGACCGTAGTAGCTTCACTCTGTAGAGTGAATTGAATTTTTATTCTTCATATTTGTGGAGCTCCGTAAGGAAATAGCTCTCCTTCTCTTAAGTGAAAACATCAAAGGATAGTCTCGTATTTCCTAGAGCTGCTTTTGCTATTGTTAATGGCATAACCTGTGGATGAATTTAATTTCAGTGACCTAATGCTCCTAAGGTTTGGTTTTTGTATGATATGGCTAAGGTCCTTGCTTCTTACCCTGGTCGAAGCAAATTCTAGTGGCGACTCATAAATCCATGAACAGGACGGAGCTTATGAGAGGATCGTTATGTAAGAGTTTAAAGAAAAGGTTAGTGAAGAGATTGATCTGGCCTGTAGCTCTAACGGTGCGGAAACGTGGACACTGAGGAAGGATGACGAGAGAATACTGGAGGCATTCGAGATGTGGGTGTGGAGAAGAATGGAGAAATAGAAGTGGACGAAGAGGAAGAGGAACGAAGAAGTGCTGGATATGGTTGGCGAGGAGAGGCAGCTTTTAGATGAGATACGGAGGAGACAGAAGGTATGGATGGAGTTAGTGCTTAGCGGTGAGGGGATGTTGAAAATGGTGTTACTGGGTAGAATATTCGGTAAACGAGGGAGAGGAAGGAAAAGAATAGGATTTTTATATAGGATGAAAGAGGGAAGGCCTTATTCTGAATTGAAGAGGGAAGTGATCGAAGAAAGGGGATTTTCCCTGAATGCTTCCATTCAAGCTCCAAGCTCAGTACTCCATGGAAAGCTACTTAAATCGGTAGAATACTATGATAATAAACTTTAAAATATTGAAACGCGAGGATGTCACGCTTATATATAGCACCCAGCTACATTTTTTTTAGTAGATCAAACTAGGGAAACAAATGGAGACTGTAGTTATCCATTCTTATTGATTTTTTTAACTAGATATCTTCACCCTGGTTGCTTTCGTCACTGTACTATAGCTCTACGTAGGAAGTATCATGTTAAGCAACTGGAGGGTATATGCCAAGGATTTCGTATTTTTTCCCATCGAAAGCAACTGCATCTAGTCATTTTTACATGGGACTGATGAAATTTTTTTCGTGCATAAATAACATCTGAACATAAATACGTAATTAGCATGGATAACAAGCATATGTTTTCAAAACATTTAATTGATAATAATCATTGTGTGATTTTGCTCTTAATGTATTATACGATAGGGACAAAGGCACCAAGTAGATAAAGACTTTGAAATAATGGCATTGTTTGGAGAAAATACTTGTCAACGAAGCGGTTCCTATGAACTCTCCCATTATTTCCATCAGTGTACTCCTGCCTCATCCTCAAAAGTTTCGATGCACTGACCTTACGCCATGGCTACAAATATTTCTTATTCAACTAGCTTCCCTTCCTCTCCATCTAATCCCTAAACTCTTTATCGCTCAGGGCCCCCACTCAACCGTGAAAACCTTAAAACCGTGAGTGAGCCGTGAATGTCGTCTGCCTTGAAAAAAAAACTGGAAATAGCCGTGAATTTCGTCATAAAATCTTAAAAATCTCTCAAACTAGATTGGAGAACTACGATTGACAGATCAAAAGAAAAATAGATATGTCGATCATGTTTCAACGACATGTCAAGCGCAGACATGTTGACAAGACATGTCAAGCGCAGACACTGTCCACGCATTTATCTGCACACGTATATCAGAAGCGCAATTATTGGTCCTTGTGCCATGACGACACATTGGCCTAATGTCTTTGATTGGGAGACCGGTAACCAGTAAAGTTTTCATTAACTCTGGCGAAAAATCAGACACTTCCTCACTTCCCTGCCACCATGCTCCCTCCATTTAATCGGGTGTTTTCCCGGCGTAGGTGTTGGATGAAAAGTTCTCGGGCTTTCCACCGGGTAATAAAATCCTTCTCCGCCGACGTTTCGATGTCCATCAGGGGCATCATCCTCAGGGCAACTGAGTGTCGAGACAAAAATTCGAACTTCATTTATGGACTTGGCCGTCCCTATAAATGAAGTTCAAATTTTTGTCTCGACACTCAGTTGCCCTGAGGATGATGCCCCTGATGGACATCGAAACGTCGGCGGAGAAGGATTTTATTACCCGGTGGAAAGCCCGAGAACTTTTCATCCTCCCTCCATTTTCCCAATCACAACCTTTAGCCGGCCCTGAATTTTGCTAATGATAAGTGACGTCATGCGAGAGATAACACTTTCGTTTCTGCGTTTGCATTCATGGAGTCTGTCGCGTTTGTTAAATTTTTAAATAACGTGCGGCCGGTGATTGTTTCGTAATCAATACATCTTTCTAAAATGGCTCATCAACAGACCGTAAAATGGATAACATTTATACCGTGAAAACCTGGAAAAAACCGTGAATTTTATAATTCAGTGTGAGTGGAAACCCTGTCGCTACTTCCTCTGATGGAATATAATATCGAGAAAGACGGGTGTTGGTCGATTTTTATTGTGACCACTTGGTAATGGTAATAAGTTGCTGAAACCCGTCTAGGTAAAATAAATCGTTTGTGCTGTGTCCTGTGGAAATCTACTGAATATTATTCCTTTCCTAAGACTAATCATATGCTATAGTAAAACTGAATATCTTTACCTATCTGGAATTCTTTTCCCTTTTTTGCGTTTTAAAATTCATTTTATGCCAATAGACAAGTGAGATGCTATTGACGTCGTCCAAAAATATACCCTCTACCCTTGTACCTACCATAGCGATTAGTTATATTTTAAAACGTTGAACCGATTTGTAGCAACTAGTAGTATAAAGACTACGGCATGTACAGTTGTTGCTGATGATAGTTATTTTGAACGTTAGGCTATTTTCGATAGAGTTTAAAGGCTCCTATTTAATTAGAATTTTTCCTTTTTTCTTCTTGCCTTGACCACTATTATATAATGACCTTAAGTTCTTGGAGTTTAGGCCAAATGATTCACATGTGATTTGCCTACGTTTCTATTTTTTTTAAACCATCCTGAGGGCTTTAAATGAAAAAATGATCGTACAATATCGATACATAAATAAAGGTCACATGCAATATATATTTTTACAATGATATAATGTAAAAAAATGAATAAAAAGAGGGAAGAGACAAGAATTTTGGCATACCTTATTTTCACAGGATTGATTATTTATAGTAACTAAGTTATTACCTAACTTAGTTACCATCAATTTCCATTAATTAAATGGAATTCATTTAAATTCTCGATGTCGGATCTCTTATTACAGCTGTTATTGGATTTAGATATATGAACCATTTCTTTGAAGAATCCTTTTTATATAAGTTTTCTTAGTCGGTATAGGAGTTGATGTGGTTGAGATGTTAGAGATTGGGAATAGATCGTGCTCCTGTGTCACAGCGAAATTGTCTGAATTCACTTTTTCCGCTCACGGAACTGTGAAATCGGAATTTCCCAAGATTAACCTGTAGCTAACGCCCATCGTTCTGGCTGTTTTCTGGTTATTATGTTTTTTTTTGCCAAGCACTTTGCAGCTGCTTCGAGTTTTCTCTCGTTTCTTTCCACCTCATGTCGCGTAGCCGTGATGTAATTTTTCACGTCTTGACGTGCCGTATTCGCCGTTAACTCGTGTTTTCGTGGAAAAAATAGTGGATTTGACCCTTAGACCTGAAGCGTAGCCCGCCGACGCTCAAGGCGACTAATTGTAAGATATGATACGTTCTTGATCCCTCTTAATTAAGATATGTTCTTCGGAACAACGCTTAATTAACCCTCATTAAGACACTGGGATAGGTTGGCTTCATTCGGAGAATCCTCAGTTAATGTAAGAGAATATCCGACGGATTTAATTGCTATGGATTGTCTTCATGAAAAGGGTGTGCCAGTAATGTTAGCAAATTTTTATGTTTACCAAGATATGTTCTTGGGAACAACGCTTAATTAACTTTTATCAAGGTACTGGGACAGGGTAATTTTATCCGGGGAATCCTTAATCCTTAGTCTGCGAAATAGAATTTCCGAAGGATTTAATTGTTATAAATTGTCTAGATGAAAAGGGTGTGCCGTGTTGTATCCCGAGAAAGCATGTTCAAATCCAGCTACTTGGAAGTTGATATGATTTTTAGTCTTGATATGGCTTAATTAAGTATAATTCTTCTTAACGCAGCTTAATTCATCGTAATTAAGTTGATTGGCTTGATATTTTTAATTATAGCCCCCTTAGGGCATATTACGAGGACTAGACATGTGCCGTTGGTCGTTATTTAGCCCCAGATATAGTATTTTAAGTCTCTTTTCGATGGCTATACTTGCAAAGATGGTCTTCGGGCAGTGTGGCAAAAGCGTGACTGTGAATCAAATTGAAAATCCCCGTGTCGTTAAAAAAAAAGTTGTGATGAAAGCATTTCGAATCGCTGTGTTACAACTTGACTTGTTATTGTGGTCGCTGCTGGACTTTCCTTCTCGTTCGGACACGCTCCAGTGAATTCACTGTGTAGAATTTTCTATTATGGTGATTATACGAGAAACTCGTATAATGACAACACAGATTCCAAGCTTTACAGGAATTATTATTTAGCATTAATTTTTTCATTGATAGTAAAATCAACGAGCATTAATCTTTGCGCACCCCTGAGATATTTTACACAGCCCTGGTAATAGTGGCTTCACCATAATTTTAATTTAATCCAAAAAATTTTGTCCAACGGCGTTATATGTTTACTTGTTTGCATATTTTGAGTCATTTATGTATGTTGCCTATTACCATCAACCTCTCAGAGGCGTCATCTGTACGAAGAATGTTCTTAAAAGTGAGAATACCGAAGCTCTATCCGTAACGTAATTTATTTTATTCACCCCTTCAGTCTCTTCCTGTAAATTACGTCAAAACAAAAGTCTGGGCTTATTCTTGTTTTTGAACGTCGAAAGTAGTTTCCGCAGACTGCACGTAAACACGACGCCTTATATCGCTGCGTTATATTTGGCCCGCTATGCACGCCCAGATGACGCCTGGGTGTTCGGGATGTGTGTTGTATTTCATGGCAATAAGTGGGCAGTCCGTCTGGGAGTAAATCCGTGAGTCGTTTACGTCCGGCCATGATTGGCCACGCTTGAGGCCCGGTATTTCGTTCGTAGCGTTTCGTGAATCGTCGTACGCCGTATTTTACTTCCTGGGCGTCTGTCTGCTCGAAAACCCCTCGCACCTTTTCCTCCGCAACTCCAAAAAATGCAACGAAACGCTTTGATTTACGAGGTGGACGGCGAATGCAAGCACATCTGGTGGGAATCCTGAGGAAAGAATCTTCCCTTCTCCGAAGATCATCTCGTCGCGCAAGTTTCTCTTTCTAGTGAGGCTAACTTCCTGGTATGATCATGCTTAACTTTAGTCAACCTCAATTAGTCTTGCTTCAGGGTTAAGGACCCGTTAAAGAAAAGTAAATATTAATGTTTGCAGCGTTCGTGAAATTGAAGTTTCCGATTACAATGACTTTTGTATCCACCATGTACGGTGATATTGTCCATGGTTTTCATTAACGTAATCCATTGAATCAGAGCTGTTATGCTAAAATAAATTTATGCTAAAACATTTCTAACTATCGTTATCAATTGGGGAAATTTAAAAGTGTTTTCCGTATGGAAGTTTAATGAATTCATTACGGCGCAAGGAAATAAAATTCAAATGTCTGATTTTAGAATATTGTGTTATAATCAGAAGCATACAAAATTTCAAGCCGATGCGACAATGGGATGTGGGCTTATAATCAATTACAAAATTCCATCGATGCAACAGACAGACGAAGCAAGTTAAGAAAAAGCCTTTAAAAAATCATCAATACTTCTTTAGTCATACTGGCTCCATAGTCCCTCTGGCATCTTATTTGCGCTCGCAGACTCCAAATCTGTTACTCAAATGGCTCAAAATGTGTGAAGTCTATCTCAAAGAAACACTGATTCCTAAATTTTGCGATTATTTGCTACAAAAGATGTATTTTCTATTGAATATTTTTTCACATAAAAGTTATTCTTTTCCATAATTCACTTAAATTTTCGTCTTATTCCCTCTTACGCATTAAAAAATAGTGTAATTAATGGCTTCAATAGCAAAATATGTGTCATTTTGATACTACTTATAAGTTTCTTTTTGCCGTGTGCCATGCGAAAGTGCCATTATAACAAATGGTGATCCAGGAAATGCCATGGGATGAATTCGGAAAGGAAATGACAAAACCAAACTTTTTGAGAAAATATTATCACCAGTTCAAGATAAAAGTGCCGATCACAAAGGGCAAATGTGAAGCGGTTCTCCTCCTTTGACAGGATCATACGGAACTGGAACGAACTACCACCAAAAAGATTTTTTAGCCCTTCCCGAGTAAGTTACGTATTTTTAAAAATCGGTTGAAGAAATACGTTTCTTGGGTTTCTTGTAATGTTTTCCATTGTTATCATGTGTGTTATCATCGTGTTACCACCAGGCAAATAGCTTACTTGTAACAATTTAATAATAATAAGAATCTGAAGGTATTATTTCGATCTGTTAAGCAAATATAAGGCCGTATTCGGTCCTATTCTATCATGGTCCACGTGTTTGGGAGTGTTTTGATTTGAAATGAGGAAATTTACGGTGTCCACGTCCACTGAGAATATATATTCTTTTTTCCGTCTCCGTGGGCGTTGGTTCTATCGGGAGAAAGTGTGCCTTTTGAATTTATAGGTTCCTGGGAGACCCGGACTTAATCTACATCTTTCCTCGGACGAGCTCATCTGCCTGCCCTTCCGTCCCCTTCGTCTTCTTCTTCAGTCAAGACTATAGAAATATCGTCAAACTGGAATAGTTGGAATTGGTCATCGCTTAGGATGATGTTGTGAAAGAGGAAAAATTCTCAATAAGATCCCTCCAAAAATGGTGCTGTCTCGTCTTGCAATCTTCAGCGCTTGTTTATTCTCTTCCTCACCCTTTTTTCATCTCTTAAATCACTCATCGGACTTCCACTCCGAGCGTCCTTGCATTCTCACGGTCTGAGTGCATTTTTTTTATCGTGAGCTATTTTACGACACATGTTGAAGATTTTTTACGGGCATCTTTTAAGTGCTTCTGCCTCTGCCATTTGTAGGTTAATTTTGTGATAATTTATTATTTTACTTTAATTTGGAAAAGTAAAGGAACAATATGCGCACAATATCCCCTCTTCTAGTCAATTAATGTACCGATTTCTTCCACCGTTTCTACTTTTCTGCTGTAGCCAAGTGTGTCGATGCAGGCGTAGTTACAGTGTAGCAAGTAGATTAAGTAGCAGTCATTCCCTTAAAGAAAATATTATTGTAACTCAAAACAGTTTCATGCCTGACAATCGAGAATGTTATCTCTCACCTAGTCATGCTCCTGGTGATGCTTCCTTACAGTTCTTAATGTAAACTTTGCAGATAATCAATTTCTCGTTAACATTAAGGGCGTAGGTCCTATTTGCTGGGTTTATCTTTTTATCGCACGCTTTTCCATAACTTGGTTCGTCTATTTGTCTGTTTCATCCATGGAATCCTGTAATTAATTGGTTTTTAACGCACTTTCTAGTTGTCGGATCGGCTTAAAATATTGCACACTTGCTTGCTTCTGATGACACTACAATATTCAATGATCAGACATTTGGAATTTTGTTACATTGTGCTCCTATTAATTAACTAAATTTCCATGCGGAAAAATAGTCAAAAATTTTATCAATATATGGCGTTAGTTGTAAATTTTTGATAGAAATTTCTTTAACAGTTCCGGTTTATTTGATTGCATGATTCACCACTGAAGAGTGGGAAATAAAAATAAAAGATTTTGAAAAACCTGGTTTTTCCAAAAATCAGTACAAAAGGTGAAAAAATAAGCTTTTTGTGATTCGGAGAAAAAATCATGGTTGATTAGGTTTAAACGTGCCAATAGGGTAGTTTCCTTCATCAAAAGAAAACGAAAGGCATTGATTACGATTCGTTACCCACCAGCATTGTATTCATAATATACAAATTATTTGGCTTCAGAAATATCGGTTCAGACGAATGGCAATGGTGAAGTTTATCCTCATTTGAAAAAGGCCAGATTAGCGCCCATGCGATGCCACTCCACGTGATGTCACAGGGACCTAGTTTCTATACGACTAGATAGGAATTTTACATCGTCAGAGGTTAATGCATGCATGAGGCACAGATCTTAAGGGAAACATGTCTTAATAATCACCTATTAAAATTGGCTAAGGTCGGAAAGTTTTCTTCGTTTGATAAGGTATTAATAATCCTTATTTAAGCCAAGCGCTACCAGCTAGCATGGTACTCGGCTACCTGCTAGCATCCTGAGTGGTATCAGCGCTCAGAGCCTCGCCCCAAGGTCACCCCACTTGCAGCAGCGGAAACCAGAACGACGTCACACGGGAGTTTTCCCGGCATTCATACTTAGCCGTCGCGTTTTCGCGCGCTTTAAAATTTTTCACTTTTCATTTAATCGCGAAAAATAGATATCATCATTTAAAAATCTAAAAGCGTGAAATACGTACTCCAGGAGTAATAATCTTTCGATTTAGGCAATAAAAAAATAAAAGGAAACCACCCTATCATCATTCACCTATCAGACTTTTCTACATTCATTTCCTGTAAACGTAATCAGCACCGACGATTCATTATCCGAGTGATAAAAAGCTTAGTTTTTACTTCTTAATGTTTTTTATGTTTTTTTTAAATACCGTGTTTAATATCTTATTTTTATTTTATTCCTATTATAATCGTTGGTATTGCTGCACATGCTAAACATTTCTTGCTATTTACTTTCAACTCAAACTTCTTGGTCTTCGACTAAATCTTTTCTCAGCTTGTTCGTCTCTTTCATTTTTTTTCTCATATTGTGATTGGTTGAGATATTCAGCATCCTCTGTCAACGTCGGTGCGCGTAGGGCTTAGCCCTCCATTTCCAGTGGTCCATGCATCTTAATGCAGAGGATGCCACACCCTTCCTTGGATGCTACGCTTGCTTCCCCCATCCCTTCTCTTCCTCGAGTTTTTCCCGGCGAAGATTTCATCCTTATACTTGGACGAGAAGAATTAAGAGCCGGGTCTATTTATAAAAGTGTGTAAGAACTTTGAACCGTGGTCTTTTAATGCATTCAGATGTGCAGACCCCAATGAAAAAATTGTATAAACCTGTTTCAAAATTTTATACAATTTATACAATTACCATGGCAATTGTATAAATTGTATAAAATTTTGAAACAGGTTTATACAATTTTTTCATAGGGGGATGGACGGAAGAAATAAATATAAATAGTCACAATAGTTGCCATGGGAATCAAGGAACGTAGATAGGGTAGTGGTCTGCACAGTGGACCAAAAAGCCCGGGGTTCGATTCCCGGCCTAGGGGAATTTTTTTCACGTGGAAATTATTGTGCATTTCACTGCCGTTAACGAGGCAGGTTCGAAATACATACTACAGTTACAGATAGTACTATAATAGGAAAAGGAGGGATAATATGTTTCTAAATGCACTTAGCATTCTCCCACAAATATCCTTTATCTTGTCGCTGAATTTTTTGGTCTTTATGTGCTTGGTATTTTTATCGGAATGAAAACTTGAGTACAAGCTCTTCCATTCATCAATTTCTTGTCTGCAAACCTTTGGGTTTAATTATACGCATGACCATACTTTCAGTTTGACATTGTGCTCAACTTAATTAGACCATGTAAAACGTGGAGAACCTAGGCGCGCGTAGGTACTCTTTATGCGAGCTGGTAAATAGAACCACTGTTAAAGGATGGGAATTTTCTTGCAATCCGTTGGAAAGAAGCGTATTCTTGGCTTTTATTCATGTTAGGTCGACTGTCAATCAATGAATGTGATATGCAATTGAAGCTAATTGCTCTGTCAATGGTTGCTTGATTGTTCGGGGTTGTTTTCTCTATGGAATAAGTAGGGGGTAGCAAGATGGCTTTCGTACCCTCTTTTGCTATTGTTAACACGTAGGGGATCCTCAGTTTTATTTCCCTGCCATTGAATAAGGTGCTGCCATTGGTCTCCCAATGCGAGTCGGTGTGCCTCAGTTATCATGTTCTTGAGCATGTTCAGTTAAAATAAAAATATTTTTCGAGGAAATATGTTCTTCCCAGGAAACTAGGCAAAATTCAAAGTCTAAGCCCTCCGAATGTAGGTTTTACCCCTACGTACCTGTTTTAAGTGTCATATTATTCTTCTGAAGACTGCGATATCTTTCGGATTAAACTCAAAACTCAATGTCTGTCCATACCTAACTTGGGAGTTATGTTTCATGCTTCCAATTAGTTTGCTTCTGCTATAAACAGTGACAGTTTTTAAATAATTATTCTTCGTTTATTTGTTAATGGAAAATAAAATAAATGTCGGTGAATGTACGTCTCACCAAATCAGCAAATTTTAACGAGATATTATCATATTTGTCCATCGACATAAGTTGTCATATATTTCCTCATGCCTATATATTTTCAGTAGGTTTACCGAGGTTTATTTTAGCTTTCAACTGATAATTTCTCCCGGCTGTGGTGAGGTATCTCGGGAAGAATCTCTTACCTTCAAGGCTATGGGCGTAACTGGGAAAAAGGACCCTCCCACTTGTAGCTTGGCAGACGGGTCGCGTGGGCGAAAATTGTCTTCCTTTGGAGGCGTATAATGTGTGGGTGACATCTCCTGTTTGTTTGACGCGTTGTGGGTTGAATCCGCGGTTTGAGCCTTACCAGTGGAGAGTGTACTTCAACACCTCGGGATTATAATTAGATTATTATCCCTTCCATGTGTCTCTAATATCTCTTAAACCCTCATCGGAGTTAATACTGAAAACCAAATTAAGACGGTGTATACATTGTTTTGAGAGCACATTCATGAACATTGTTTTTTATCTTTGGAAAATTATAGGTGCGGAAAACAAAATTTATAAATACGTGTAACCTAGTTAGAATGTCATAATTCTTATTCCAGCAAAAGGAATTTTTTTTGTTAGAAATACTCTACCCCCCTCGAGGATCAGAATTAATCGCATCTCTCTTTATAAAGAACAGAGCTAGATTTGGAAAAGTTAAATTTAAAGCCTGGTGTCCCTAATGCGATATAGTTGGGTCGCTGTAACTCGCGTAGTGCATGAATCCCTTTGGTATGAGTCAAATTTAAGGTAAATTCATGAATACTTTATTACAACTTCATTCGCAGTATTTAGTCCTGATTGCAAGAATGATGAAGGGAGTTCATCAAATACTTGACACACTTGTACCCACTTGCTTCGTTCACATTCAAATTGAATTCAAGAGAACTTAACTGGTTTTCTCCCGAGTCAATAGTTGCACCACTGCCGACATTGTGGTGTTCTGGTCGTCAGTCTAATTGTTCTGTCTGCTCAAAAACATGTTGGGAACGGTGCCTTTCTTTTCTGTAACTTTTGAGAACGCCTTCTTGATAAGTGTAGTAACCATGAAAGGGTGTTTAGGCTTTGATGAAATTTATCATTTTCCTCTCATGGTTTTCATTCCGGTGAATTGTATCCATCGTGGAAGTCGCCCACCGAAGGTGAGAGGTTTTCGCTCTTTTCCTTCCTGTTTCATTACGGCTGCAAACCCTCATCTTCTCTCAAAATTTATAATGTTCTGGCACTTTGTCTTCATCACTTCCATATTATATATGTCGTGGGGAGTAATACAAAGAAAAGCAAAAAAAAAGTTTAGAGGGTCATAGATTTTCATCCATGTCAATTGCTGAGGAATATTTTGATCAGCAACAGGTAAATAAATTTTAGGAAGTTTGCCCAAGGAACGAAGTATATTTCATCTTCATGAAAACTCAAAAATGCTCTTCTGAATTTATTTACCTCATCGACTGACGGTCTCAAAAAATAGGATTTTCGTGCTATGTTCACTGGATTTCAAATGGGATTTGCTATGTTTACAGGATCATTTTAAAATCCGCATTTTGAAATTGAATCTTATGGCGGTGTTATGTAAGCATATAAAATTATCGATTTAAGTGAGATTATTTATATCGTAATGACTAAAAACTAGTAAGATTTTAGTTATACATTTCGTTTTTCGTTTCGTTGTATAATGAGTGTAATGTTAAAAGCTATTATTTGATTCGTCACCAGTCAATTGTGTGATTTAATACCAAATTAATGCTGTAATTGAAGTCAAATGATGTTTTGAAAATGAAATTGGAGTAAATTTTGCAAAAATAGCAGGAGAAAAGTGCCGCTTATAATGTCAAAATTGGTATTTTTCCGCATTTGTATTGTTGATATATTTTCAAAGCTCTCAATTAATTAAGTTTAAAGATTGTTTCAGACAATTAAAATCGTGCATTTTCGTCCAATCTTAATTATTTAATATTCGTCTGTAATATTAAATAAAATGTCGAAAGTAAAGCCGTTTCAATGGTTACTCTAGAAAGCATCCAAAAAAACGTTTTGTTGCCGTAGCTCAGTAACTAAGGAGTTACGAGCATGTTTATGGACAAAAAATGCTTGAAATTGTCTCCTCAACCACCTGAAGTATTGCTAGTATCTCCTGAAACACCGTGTATACGTAAGGACTGAATGATCATATTCTTCATTTTAATTTGGAACCACCATGGATGTCATCCATGGTGCCAGAATGAGTTTTATATTATTATAGGCGAAAATTATTTGTTTTGATTCGCGCAATCGCGAACCCAGGTCCTCTCTTGAAATTGCTTGCTTTGCAGTTACAAATGTCTCAAAGGATCAACTCTGCCCTCGCTTCAAGGGATATTTTTGCTTCCCCATTGCCCTACCCGATTCTCGTGAAAAATTGATTCGTATCCCCTGGTAGTGAAACTGTAAGTGTGAAGCCTTAGAACGCCGGTAGGTTCGTGTGCGGTCGCAGGGGAGAGGCTATCTGGTCGCCACGATGCCCACGCGGCCAGTTAGAAGCTCATCTTCTTTGGCGCGACGTCTCTGAACTTGTCGAGATTCCCTCTCTCGTGGCTTTACAGCCGCGTTTTCCTTGTGTACCTACCGTTTACGTAGCGGAATTGTCGTTGACACATCTTTTAAGGTATGAGTGACGGTAAATCTTGTTCTTGATCCTCTGGAAATGCACCTCTAAGGTGTTCATATCGTCTCGCTAGAATGCTTTCTCCGTTTATTCTCTCCTCGGCGTTGCTTTTATTAACTCTTCTTTTAAGTGACTCGTACTGCATTTTTTTTACTTCTCTAGGTATTTTTTTCTCGACCGTTTACCCTCTTTTTAAATATTATTTGTAAATTTGTAGAGCGGGAATCTTCTCACAACAAGTCTCTATTTATCATCAAAATTTTATGTTACAATTCGAATATTTCGAGATTGTAAATAAATCACAGTTTATTGTTAAAACTACGTTAATATTGTAATGTTTGATGGTGATGTTGGTGTTGGTAAGGAGTTGTTGATTGTCTAGAAGAGAGAAAAAGGGAAAGTGTATCGAAGTGGTGAGGCCAAAAGAAACTGTGTCTGAAAGAAAACAAAGAGAGTTTGGAACCAAACAAACGTCTGATACCATACGTTACCATATTCTTCAAAAAGCTTGTATCCAAATTCAGTTTTTTTTCGGGAATCAAATGAAACGATGGTTTGAGACGAAAAAATGTTTGTCAAAATAATTAAAAATTAACTTGGGTAGCTGAGGGGTACTGAATAAATTTTAAACAGCGTAAAATTCTGGTTACTAATTATTCATTCAGCTCATTTTCAGTAATACTGATTTTATTTCAAACTAGGTTGGGGAGCTCGTAATTCCAATATTTTTCCTCGCTATCCTCGTGAATGTATCACTGAAATCATGCAATGAGGCATGCTTATGTAGGGCTTATTTGGTTAAAAGCACATTATGAATACTCAGGTGCACATCGGCAGCCACTCTTTTGTAGTTTGATTGGTCGGAACTGTTTTCATGGTGCGTTTTTGTATATTCTCTATTCCGCGTGGTTGTGCCATCAGAAACCCATCATGGGTTCTAATGTGAAATGAATTGAGGTAGATGAGGTCATCAAATCGAGACTCCTTAGTTATCGCTTGGGGTGTTGGAACTTGTCAAATGTTTCCTGTCTCAATAATTCATCCGTGGGATCGACAGTTTCCCATTCACGGATTAATGTGCCTTTGTCTCTTCCATTCGTCACACTGGAGTTCTCCTTCGTTTTTTCATATCCTCGCATTCAGAATATTTTATCCTCATTTTTCTTTTCGGCTTCCTTTTGTCAGTTACGATTCGGTGTATAAATATTCGTATCGTGTACTTAGAGAATCAAGTGATAATGCGGGCTGCTGTAGTTCGAGCCTACGAAAGTAAGCATTAGAGTGTAATCATCGATTATCCTTAAACCATAGAAATGGATTCTAATAATGGCTGGAAGAATGTCTACAATGTTCGATGGACAATGAACAGACTCTAAGAATGACCGATGTTGTTATTATCAAATATTACTTTATCATACGCGGTTATTTTTTAAAATGAGTAGATTCCGTATTGATTATCGGAATTATTTTGAACAATTTTAAACAAAATTACACAAATTTTTCCTAATTAATTTTTACTAAAGATATTAAATATTCTTAGCTCTTGTAGTCTAAGGTCATTGTGTTTCAAAGTGCTATAAATCAGTGCACGAATTAAGTGTACTTATAATTTATAAATTTATATATAGTTTTTATTGGAAATAATAGAAATGGTTATGTTTCAGTAATGCATGTGCAATTTATCGGCGCCTGTATTTTCATGCCTTCTTCGTTTTGCAGTGTTTATTTTTTCTTCGTAAATGTTGGCCAATGCTGCTCCATTCTAAAACTATTGTAATCTGATGATCAGTAATACATTCCATTGCGAAAGAAAATAAATTAGTATGTTGCCTTCATTGTGTAGGTCAGATTTCTTCAATACAAGGGTGATACGTGTATAATTTGGTACAAATAATAATGATGGTATAAAAGTCCTAATTTAAGCATAAAATTGCTAGTTTTATATTATCCAGAGACTCGGAAGTCTCTGCATTTGATTCTATTTCTGTTTCCATGGGATATTGCGTGGTCGTAATCGCGTGTTGCAACTCAAACACGAACCTCGCTTTTTCTCATGCTCATCCCCGCTGGAGGCTCGTGAAACATATCGTGATTCATTGTCTTTGGAAGTCTTTTATCGGAATGTTGTTAACAGCCTTCAAAACGAAGGTCTTCATTTGGGATCGTTTGTTTTAACCTCCTTTATTGGTATAATTTTTTTTCGTATTTTTTTATGATGGAATCACAAAACCATTTCCTCCGTTGCAAAGGCATCGCTTGAAATTTTATGTTTAGGAGTTTGGGAATGAATATATTTTTCTGTGTTGTATATATTTTTCATGTTTCGTGGTTGGTATTTTATCAACACAAACTTACAGGTAATTGAATTAATAGGTGCATGGCAATGCGGAAGTAGTTCTCCTCTAAAAATGAGTCAAACCCCAAGAATGGAAATAGAAAAATGCCACGGGCCTTTGAAGCCGTAGTAATTGGAAAAATCGAGGGAAATAAATCTGTTGTCTGCGTTCGGTCTAGCCGTGATTCTCGACTCTTGTAAGCGGGATAGTAACCAGAACTTTGCATCCCTCTAATCACACTATTCTAATTTACTTTTAAGTTTAAGGTGTGGTTTAGTTTTAGAAATCCAAGTTAAGTAGCTGAGTGTCTTTTTTCCTGGGAATTGATTTTTCCTTAGAAACTTTTTGTTCATAGGGAATTGGAAGAAACTGGGGTATTTATTTTTCTCTGTCCGCAACGGTGGTAACACCAAACTTGTATTTCCGCATGAACGTAAAAGACAACTTTGTACAAATTTTCTGTATTTTTTTTATTGTGAGTATTATCTCGAAGCGCGAATATTGGGTGTAAATTCTAAAGCTCATTCATTTTGTTTAGCTTATATTGACCATATTTTTCATCATCATCGTCATTAGTCAACAATCCTAAGATTGATTTTACGCACCTCCCCATTCCTATCTCTAATTTGCTAGATTTTTCATAGTGGCGTATTTATTCTCTTTTAAATCATTAATAACCTGTCCTGAACAATTCAACTATTTAGGCAGTACGTTAGAGGAAAACGGATACAGTAGTAAGGACATCAGGAAGAGAATTGCATTAGCGAAGGAGGCGTTCATGAACAGGAAGGAGCTTCTAAGAGGATCGTTATGTAAGAGTTTAAAGAAAAGGTTAGTGAAGAGTTTGATCTGGAGTGTAGCTCTCTACGGTGCGGAAACGTGGACACTGAGGAAGGAAGACGAGAGAAGATTGGAGGCATTCGAGATGTGGGTATGGAGAAGAATGGAGAGGGTGAAATGGACGGAGAGGAAAAGGAATGATGAAGTGCTGGATATGGTCGGCGAGGAGAGACAGCTTTTAGATGAGATACGGAGGAGACAGAAGGTATGGATGGAGTTAGTGCTTAGCGGTGAGGGGATGTTGAAAATGGTGTTAGAGGGTAGAATGTTAGGGAAACGAGGGAGGGGAAGGAAAAGAATAGGATTTCTAGATAGATTGAAAGAGAGTAGGCCTTACTGTGAGTTAAAGAAGGCAGTGCTGGAAGGAAAGGGAGGCTCCCAGATCACTTCTTGCGTACTCCATGGAAACCTACCTTAATCGGTAGAATACTATAATAATAATAATGTAACTCAGTCGGAACCGTCCCTTGCCCTTCTTACCTTCCATTAGTCCTTTTACGATTGTTTTCATCAGGCCATCATGTCTCATAATGTGACCAATTAAGTCTTCCCGTCTTAAGGTTTTTAGAAGACATCTCTTTTCTCCCACTCTTCTTAGCGCTTCCTCATTACTTACACGGTCGATCCATTTTATCTTCATCATTCTTTGATAGCACCACTTTTCGAGTGTTTCCACTGTTGATTTTATATTTTATTTTACTCATTTTATTTTGTTTATTGAGCACATTTTTCATTATCATCATTAGTCAACGATCCTTTGATTGGTTTGACGCAGCTCTCCATTATTCGGGAACTCCTTTAAAAATTCGGGAACTCCTCTAGCTCTGTGCTGTGAAGTAATGAACAAGTATTCGTACCATCGCTGGAGATTCCTGGAAAATCTTTGGTAAGACTTCAACTTCCTTATCAGCCTTGTCTACCTATTCTTGCGATTGAAAGCGGGAGAATGTGTCGAGGTTCTGAAGCCGTAGTAATTGAAAAAGGGGTTTTGAACCCTAGGCCGCATTTACAGCCAAATCTCGCTTTCATTTTACGCGTGGGTAAAGGGCAAGGGGTAGATGGAAGGGTGTGGGGCGTCAGGATTTATTTGGAGGTTATCCGAAACTCAGAGCCGACTGTCCTTTTTTTTAAGAGGGAGAAGGGCTTATCCGGACTAATAAGGATGTTTCCCATCCATCACAATGTATACTCGACAAGCCGGTTTTAAGTGAGGTTCCGAACGTTGGTTGATATGTGTTTGTGGTCGCACCATTACCATGGAGATTGCTCCTGCTCTCATCCGCGACACGGAATTTTTCGTTAAGTGAAAGGCGACGGGATAAGCGACTTACTCTTCGTATCAGACAAGAGTTTGAACGCTTATGTTAGTTATTTTCATGATAGCTAAATTAAGCTATTTTCATGATATTGGCATAACTACTTTCCTTGCTTTGTTGCGTGTTGATTAATATGGCTGAAACATTTTTACCGTACAAGCTAAATGTAGATATTAGTGCATGAACTAAAAATACCAGTTTTTCAAGCCGAAGTAAACCTCAAGTTTAAACATTGGTCGTCAAACACGCATAAATAACTTTGATGAATTTGTATATGTCATGAAGTAAGACTTTTTTGGCATTAACCTTAAGTTTCATATGTCTCCCACAATTACATTTGTTATTGTATTTTTTATGTAGCAATATTTTATGAGCAACGGATACCCGTACGAGGTTAATTTTGCCACTGTTTTGGCTATTATTCCTTATCTTTATGCATACGTCATATCAATGTCTAAAAATATGCGCTGACTTTATTATGATTTTGCAATTAGTGAGAAGGAAAATTCAAGCTCTTCCCCAACACCGAGGGAAGGGGAGTACGTGCAACAAGGACTACTGTTACCGATTTTTTTTACCGATTGGCGCTCGTCATCTCACGTAAAAAATAAAAATTTACCCACTATATTTTTGGTATGGTTAGTAGGCTTTTGTCAACGGTGAGGTAAATGGGCGATGAATCTGGGAAAACAATGATTACATTCATGCTGAGGGGCGGATTCAGGATTTTTTTTCTGGGTGGGGCCCAAGGGTCTGATAGGTCATCTCATATTTGAGATTAAAAACAAAATACAACTATTATTGTAGAAAATATTATCTCTATTTCGATATGAAAGTTATTATTATTAAAGTAAATGATTGAGGCTCCGTAATACACAAAATAAAACGAACGTAATGACAACTGTATTAAAAATCTTGTCTATTTTTTAGGCGTCTGGGAGGCGGGAGGTGGAAACGTGCCACCGTGCCCCCAAAACCGCCTATGTTCATTCTGACTCTTCTTCTCCGTCAATTATGTGTTTACGTTTCTTCAATTGGTATTCTTTTTTTCAAAATTCTCTGACTTAGTCTATTGTTTCAAGATAACTGATAGCCATGCATTCACGAGGTCAGGCGCTCACTTTCTGGAAACAATGTGATAATATTTGGGAAGTTAACTGGGTAAATAATGTAAATTATAGGAAATTTTACTCGCCGTAATCTAATGCGAGAGGTAACTTATCCAGGAAAGGCTTTCAATTATATGGGCAATGTTTTATTTCGAGCCATCTTATATTGATTAAAAAAACGAAGCACAAACTCAATTATTTATTATAATTTTTTTTTGTATTTATCACCCCGAAAACAGCCCTAATTGGCCTTCACATCGAGGGGCTACAGTAAATTACAACGCTCGACCACAATCGTTAGGAATAACCTACCAAGGCGTGACTCGAGCTGCACCCTTATGCCTCCGAGGCATGCAAAGGAGTTTCCATATTGTCCGTCGCTTGCCTTATTAAACATCTAAATTCTTACGAATCCCTTATTATCATTGTTTAGAATGCTAATTATGGCAAGATATCGCCGGAAAATCTACGGAATTAATTAAATATGCATTTACCAAATACTTATAAGGATATGCATAAATAAAAAAGTCACGTAATTTTAAAATTAGGGTACGCTAACCTATTTTAATGATTAATCTTAATCAAGTGATCTATTGTTATTTTATAAACAGTCATTATTAACGCCCTGGTAGCCTTATTATTTTTTCCTGACGCAAACGGATCTTTCACATCTATTCCAAAATTGGGCTTTTGAAGTAAATATTTAAAAAAATCATTCTGACACTATTTTTATCCTATTTTTTGGCGTTGATAGCAGACATCCAGGATTAAAAGACAGAAACAGTTTCTGCAAATTCATTTGGTAATTAAAGTAAACCATTCAGAATTGTATATGTTTAGTGTTATCTTTTTTCCAATTTTCCGCCTTATCAAAATACATCTTTTTTATTATTTAATTTCTATGGAAACTTTGACTGCGTCATTTTCATTTACTGGGCTTTTTTAAGCGATTATAACACTTATTTCACTCCGTGAGATGTATGTGCATCAATGCTCTCTAAAGGATTAGAAATTACTAAGGCTCACTTAACTTATTTCCCTTTATTGTCTTTCCAATTTCTTTGCCATGTATTGGGTCGCTTTGTATCCAAATTGTTTTCA